>NC_090439.1:188947232-189247898 GCF_031143425.1 Pleurodeles waltl | reverse complement strand
TCCCTTGAGGGATGGCACAGCGTGGTGTTGCCCTGACTTCCCCCTTCAGTGGACTGATGTCTCTCTCTGATACCTAGGCATTGAGGTTACTCGCGATAGACGTGAACTGATGCGCTTGAACTACGGAGTATTATTGGATAACATACAGGCGATGGTTCCACGTTGGATCGCTTTGCCCCTCTCCCTCGAGGGACGCATATCACTGATGAAAATGATTGTACTCCCTAAGCTGCTCTCTCTATTTCTCAACATATCGTACCCTCCGGCCCAACCCTTCTTCAAAGAATTAAGAACACAGATGATTCGACTGGCATGGGCTGGCAAACAACCTTGCCTTAGGTGGGAGATTATGACACAGCCTTATGACCGCGGGGACTTTGAAGCCCAGATTTTGAATTATATTACCACTGTGCGCAGGCACAGTTTGCTCATTACTGGTATCATCCCCTCCTCCATATGGCACATCTAGCGATGGAACAGGGATATATGGCGCCAGTGCCCAGCACTGCCTACCTTAGGCCCGACTTGGCGATTACCAGCGCCCGAGACTTGACGGTGGGGTGTACCCAACTAGCCTGGAAAAACCTAGCCAATAGAATAGGTAGCGACCTACTATATTCGCCAAAGATGCCACTCGTGGAACACAAAATGGTCTAGATGATGTGTGAGGTGGCGGGGGTGCGGCTGCTTACTAGGTTAAACGTCCATACATGGGGAGACCTGTATGCGACCTCCCGTTTTCGTGAACGGGGGGCAGACTGCACAGGTGATGTTTTCTCCCCACTGAAGGCTTTTCTGTACCTCCACCTTTGCCGCTCCATTAGGGCCCTATCGCCCTCGTTCCCTGAGGAGCCGCATTGCCTACAACCATTTCATGATCTTCTGCAATCCAGCACACCGAGACACATAGGGGGTCATTACAACCCTGGCGGTCGGTGTTAAAGCGGTGGTAAAACCGCCAACAGGCCGGCGGAAAAATTGGAATCACGACAGTGGCGGAAACCGCCAACAAAGACAGCCATTTTAACACTCCGACCACCAAGGCGGTACAAACAAACACCGCAGCGGTAACCGCCAACAGACAGGCGGAGGACAATGTACCGCCCACAGAATTACAACAGTTCAATCCGCAACCTTTTCCGCGGCGGATTCACCGCGAACAAAAACATGGCGGAAACAGGACTTGGAAGGGAAAACGCTTACCTCTACACACCCCACGAGGAACCAGGACGTCATGGAACCCGAGCTCCAGATTCTTCCAGCCTTTATCTTCCTGCTCCTCTACCAGGAGCATGAACGCCGGCAGCGAAGACCACGGTGAGTACTGCATCTACGACACAGGGGAGGGGGGAGGGAAAAGAGAGTGACACACACATGCAACACGCAACACCCCACCCTCACCCACGACAACACACACACTAATACATCATGATACATTACAGTTACACCCCCAAACCCACCTTGGAAGAATGCAAGGACAAAAGGAAATGAGTCGAGTGATTGTAATATATTCAAATAAATGAATCAAAAATATATACATATATAAAGATATTCACACTATATACAAATATATCCACCAAGAACACAAGTCCAAGGGATTCCACCATCATAGTCCGTGGACCACTGGGCCCAAAAACCATGGGCGAGGCCCGCACTCAATACCCGAACAAGACGGAGAGAACACTGCTGGGCATCAGATTGAAATAAAACAGGCATCTCAGGGGGAGGGCAAGGGGGGGCACCGCAGCCGGATGAGTGCACGACGCCAGATCCACGAGGGGGCTCCATGCCCACTGCTTTATCCTGGGGAGTGCAAAGCCACAGTCTCTCAAGTCTCTCCAGTGGGTGGTTTGCCCACTGCTGCATCCTGGGGAGTGCAAAGCCACAGTCTCTAAAGTGGATAACAGTCTCCACCGGTTCTGGAGGGGGCTTTGTGCCCAGAGTGCTTCATCCTGCCAAGGACTGAGGTAGTGGATGCCTTTCTCCACTGGTTCTGGAGGGGACTTTGTGTCCAGAGTGCTTCATCCTGCCAAGGACTAAGGTAGTGGATGGATCTCTCCACTGGTTCTGGAGGGGGCTTTGTGCCCAGAGTGCTTCATCCTGCCAAGGACTGAGGTAGTTGATGCCTTTCTCCACTGGTTCTGGAGGGGGCTTTGTGCCCAGAGTGCTTCATCCTGCCAAGGACTAAGGTAGTGGATGCCTTTCTCCACTGGTTCTGGAGGGGGCTTGGTGCCCTGAGTGCTTCATCCTGCCAAGGACTGAGGTAGTGGATGGATCTCTCCACTGATTCTGGAGGGGGCTTTGTGCCCAGAGTGCTTCATCCTGCTCGTGGCGGCCTCAGTAGCGTTGGAATCTTTGGCGCTCACTGGCCTGTGGTGCTTGTTGAGGCGGTGTCCTGTTCAGCGGTGCTGGTGGCGGCGGTGTCCTGTTCAGCGGTGCTAGAGGCGGCGGTGTCCTTGGCAGCGGTGCTGGTAGTGGCGGTGTCCTTGGCAGCGGTGCTTGTTGCGGTCTTGTCCGCCGTGCAGGTTTTCACAGATTTGCCGGTTTTACTGTGCCCCTTCCCCACCTTGGATGGTGGCGCAGCTGTCTCCACACTCCCAACTGTACCCCTGGGAGCGGCTTTGGTGGTAGATTTTTTTCCTCTCTCCCGCCGGGCACTGGCCAACTTTTTATGCTTTTGAGGTGGGGGACTGTCCGTGCTGTGGCTCCTTGCCACACTGGCTGACCTGCTGCCTGGCGCACTCCAGAAGCCGGTTACTACTGGCACCACAGTTCCCGCAGATGTGGCTGAGGCGCTGCGTTGGGACCTGGAGAGGCGGGCCCTAGGAGACTGAAGGGGTGGGGGAGGTGAGGGAAAGAGGTCAAGGTTGGACAGGCAAAGTTTTTTGGGCACACTGGGACGGGTAGATGGAGGGCGTTTGGGAGTGGAGGAAGAGGTAGTGGTTGTAGGAGGTGTACATTTGCTGACTTTGGGTGAAGGTGCATGGGCTGGAGGCTGTCGTGAGGTGGATGGCTGTTGGGTGGGTCTGTGGCTGCATTTGTGTACCTTGGGAGGTGGGCTCACAGACACACTGGGAGAGGACACAAGGGATGTGTGAATGGTAGTAGGGGTGGTGAGTGCACATGAGCGGGGTGTGGTGGTGGGTGTGCTGGTGATGGAGGTAGTGGCTGATGATGTAGTGCATACAGGTGTGAGTGGAGATGAGACAGGGAGGGAGGAGGGAGACGAGGAGGAGAGGGACACAGTGGAAGTAGTGCCTGTTGGTATGTCTGCATGTGTATGATGCTTGCGTGAGAGCGTGGTGCTTATGTTTGCCTGAGCTTCCCTTGTGTGTTGATGTGTGTGCATGCTGGTCTGATGGTGTGCTTGGGATAGGCTAAGGTACAGGGGTTTGGGTCTGGGTAAAGGAAGTTGGAGGGGGAGGCTAGAGACAGGGACAATGGCTGCCATCAGTGTTGAGGCCAGAGTCTGAAAAGCTCACTGTTGGGCTGCCTGACCAGAATGAATTCCCTCCAGGTATGCATTGGTTTGTTGCAACTGCCTCTCTACACCCTGGATGGCATTCAAAATGGTAGACTGCCCAACAGTGAGGGACCTGAGGAGGTCAATGGCCTCCTCACTGAGGGCAGCAGGGGTGACAGGGGCAGGGCCTGAGGTGCCTGGGGCGAAGGAGATGCCCACCCTTCTGGGTGAGCGGCCACGGGGCAAAGGCTGAGGGGCTGCTGGGAGGGCGGTGCTGGTAGGGGAGGTGGCGGCTGTACCTGTAGATGCGGGGGGCACAGATGGGCCCGCCACCACAAGGGAGCTCCCATCAGAGGAGGAGTCCGTATCGCTGGTCTCAGCTCCTGTCCCTGCCGTGACGCTCCCCTCACCCTCCGTCCCACTGGTGAATTCAGACTCTGTTGTGTCGCCCTCCAGGGCCATGTGGGATTCAGCTCCCTCCCGCTCCGGTGCCACTGCTCCTCCGCCTGATGATGCTAATGCACACAAGAACAGGGAGACCACAAAAAGGGGGTGGAAGACAGAAGAAAGACATGTTGAGTGCATGGAATACCGCTACCGTTGGCGGACACTACAGACACAGAAGCCCCCTGCACTGCGCCGTGCACTTGGAGTTCCCTAATCAATCACAGGGACATGGGTTACAAGGCTATGCCCGATTGCTGCACACATGGATGTCAAAGGAGCCTGACTAGGTGTAGTTGGCTCTGTACACAGGTGGGGTGGGGTGCCACAGGGCCTACCTTAAGAAGGGACCTTGCCTACTAAACTCGCCCTGGCCTAGGGGAACCCACAGCCCACCTCCCCCACCCAGACACCTACAATGAGCACTGAATCAGCTGAATGAGAGTGTACTCACCCCCTTGTGGCTGCTGTGGTGCCCTCAAGCGCCCATCCAACTCTGGGTACGACACCGCCAGGATCCGGAACATCAGGGGGGTCGTGGTGCGACGGGCACCCCTCCCACATTGGGAGGCCATCCCCAGCTGGGCCTCTGCCGTCTTTTTGCTCCAGCGGCGAATGTCCTCCCATCTTTTCCGGCAGTGGGTGCTCCGTCTGTGGTAGACCCCCAGGGTCCGAACTTCCTTGGCGATGGCACGCCAATTATCCTTCTTCTGTTGGGCGCTGACCTACAGGAAAAGTACAGGGGAAAAGGAGAATATATAACTGTCTGCACCGTCACAGTCATTGGCCCGCATCCCTACCCTTGCCATGACACACATGCACTCACCGTCGTTTCATGCACGCCTCATTCCCCCCCTATCTTTCATCCACACCACTCCAATCAGCCATTGCCCGTACAGCATGCTCACAGTGTACTCACCTGTTTGTCTGGAGGACCGTAAAGTAGCGTGTACTGGGGGAGGAGCCCATCCACTAGTTACTCCAACTCCTCCGTGCTGAAGGCAGGGGCCCTTTCCCCAGACACATGAGCCATTGTCTCTTCCAGATTGAGGTCACAGCAGCACTTGCAGTGTAGGTACTCTCCTGTCGAAGATCAGGTATCAAGTGAGTGAACAGAGAGGAAATGGCGGTCACGTCCGCGGCGGTGCGTGCCGTCACCACTGGCGTACATCGTCATTGGCTCCTGGGACCCATAGGGTCCAATGTTAACCAATGCAGGATTGCGTTGCGGTCTTCGACCACCTACCGCGACGGTGTACAACGCCAGTGCAGTTACCTCATATCCCCTTGTCCCACTTTACAGGTCAGGCAGCTTCCATTTCAGGGGCCCACATGGCATTATTTTGGACTGCGTCACACATATCTATGCCTTGCTTAAACACTAATACAGCCATATGTCAATTTGCAAACATTTTCCCATTAAGTTGTGTTTACGTACCTCAGAGTTGATTGACTCTGCTCGTTGTTCTCCTCCATAGAGCACGTCCGCTGGGGCAGGTGAGGAGATGGCGGCATCCTCCGGTGTACAGACCGCTGGTGGACCTGTCGACAATGGTGGAGCGACATGTGATCATCACCTACAGACTTGATCGTACCACAATCCTGGAACTGTGTGCCCAGTTGGAGCCAGATCTGATGTCAGCTATCCACCATCCCACAGGAATCCCCCCTCAAGTGCAGGTGCTGTCAGTACTCCATTTCCTAGCAATGGGTCTTTTCAAACAACAGTGGCCATAGCATCAGGGATGTCCCAGCCTATGTTTTCCAGAGTGTTTTCCACGTTGTCCAGAGTGTTGTCTGCCCTGCTGAAACACATGTGGAGCTACATCGTTTTCCCTCAGGTGGTGGATTTGCCTACAGTGAAAGGTGACGTCTATGCCCTGGGACAAATCCCCAACATCATAGGTGCCATTGATGGGACACATGTGGCCTTGCTCCCCCCACGCAGGAGTGAACAGGTGTACAGAAACCGGAAGAGTTACCATTCGATGAATGTGCAGATGGTGTGTTTGGCCGACCAGTACATCTCACATGTGAATGCCACATCTCCTGGCTCAGTGCATGATAATTACATTCTGAGGAATAGCAGCATCCCTTATGTGATGGGGCAACTCCAGAGGCAGCGTGTGTGGCTATTAGGTGAGGACATGGACCCTATACAGTGTGAATTGGTGTCTGCGGATGTCCCTAAGAGTTAGTGTGTGTCTAACAGTTGTCCCTCGCCATTTGCAGGTGACTCTGGTTACTCCAACCTGTCATGGCTACTGACCCAAAGTGAGGAATCCCATGACAAGGGCAGAGGAATGCTACAATGAGGCCCATGGGCGAACTAGGAGGATTATAGAGAGGACCTTCGGCCTCCTGAAGGCCAGGTTCCGGTGCCTCCATATGACAGGTGGTTCTCTATTCTACTCACCAAAGAAGGTATGCCAGATCATCGTAGCCTGCTGTACGCTTCACAACTTGGCTTTGCGACAACAGGTGCCTTTTCAGCAGGAGGATGGTGTAGATGGAGGTGTTGTGGCAGCTGTGGAGCCTGTGGACAGTGAAGACGAGGAAGCAGAAGAAGAGGACATAGACAACAGGAACACAGTGATCAACCAATACTTCCAATGAGACATAGGTAAGAAGAGAACACTGCCTGCTACATCTGATTTAATTCTACTACTTCTCATCTGTCTGTCATTTTCACCCAGTGTATGGTAACTGAGTTGTCACTTTCCCTTACGATTTCACAGATGTGGGTTCCACTGTGTGACATCTGCTTTGTTTCTGCATGGACTAGAGCTGTGTGACATAGGTATGTTGACATTACATTGGATATAGCATTTTGCCACTGTTATTGCTAATACACATTTTCGAAAGCACAGACTGACTCCAGATTGTTTTGTGATTTAAGGGTGTTTATTTAAGTGCTAAATAGTGGAAGGGGTTGCAAAATGGTCAGGGGTGATGGTGGAGGAATGTCCATGGCAGAGTCCAGTCTATTAGTTTCACAGGTGCATTGTCCATAGGGGCATAGGAAGTGGAGCTGGGGCAGTTTAAAGATGGACAGGGTGACAAAGTGGGACAGAAGGATGACAATCAGGGTGGTCTTGCTTCTTGGCGGGGGTCTTGGCATTGTTCTCTGTCTTTTTCCTGGATCTCAGGGACCGCTTGCGGGGTGGTTCTCCATCTGCAGGGGGTTGAGTGCTGGTGTCGTGGTCCTGTGGCGGTGCCTCCTGTCCTCTAGCACCGGCAGAGGTGGTGGGCAGTTCATTATCCAGGCTAGTGCCAGGGGCCCCTTGTTGTGCCACAGTGTCCCTCCTGGTGTTGACGTGTTCCTTCAGCACCCCTACAATGGTGCCCAGTGTGGAATTGATGGATTTGAGTTCCTCCCTAAACCCCAAATACTGTTCCTCCTGCAGCCGCTGGGTCTCCTGAAACATGGCCAGTACCGTTGCCATCGTCTCCTGGGAATGGTGGTAGGCTCCCATGATGTTGGAGAGGGCCTCGTGGAGAGTGGGTTCCCTGGGCCTGTCCTCCCCCTGTCGCAAAGCAGCCCTCCCAGTTCCCCTGTGTTCCTGGGCCTCTGTCCCCTGAATCGTGTGCCCACTGCCACTGCCCCCAGGTCCCTGGTGTTGTTGGGGTGGTGGGTTAGCCTGAGTTCCCTGTAGTGGTAGACACACTGCTGATTGACGTGTCCTGGGGACAGAGGGATGGGCCCGCTGGGTGGCTGCTGTGCTGGTGTTTCCAGAGGGGGGGGAAGCTCTGTAGTGGCCTGTGCCAGTGTGAGGGGAACCGACTGTCCTGAGGTCCCAGATGGGCCGGGCTGGTCATCTAGATCCAGTTGGACAGAGCTGCTGTCATCACTGTGGGCCTCTACTGTGGGTGGAGTGGACATGTCTGGACCCTCCTGTCCGGTGACTTTTGGTAGGGGTCCTGCAGGGGTGTAAAGGCATGATTATTGCATCTGTGTGTGCAATGGGTGGGTGACCCTGTACCCCAGTGCTTGCATTCCTGTGTAGGACCTTGTGTGGTAATGGTTTAGGGGGTGTAGGTGTATGGGTATGTGCAGTGGCCATGCTTTGGTGATGGGTGTCCATGCTTTGGTGTTACAAGCAGGGCTTGGGTTTGGGATGTGTGGTTTGTGATATTGTGACATACGTGAGGAGTTGGAGTGATGGGGTTGAGGGTGGGGGTATGTGATAGCATGCAGGTGGGTGAGGGATGAAGTAGTGAAAGATTTGCCTTACCAGAGTCCATTCCTCCAGCTACTCCTGCGAGGCCCTCAGGATACAGTATAGCCAAGACCTGGAGTTCTGGGGGAGGAGGTGGAGGTCTGCCGCCAGTCCTCTGAACCACAAGGTGGTGTCTTGAGACCACGGAACGCACCTTCCCCCGTAGGTCGTTCCACCTCTTCCTGATGTCATCCCGTGTCCTTAGGTGCTGTCCCACTGCGCTGACCCTGTCCACGATTCTTCACCATAGCTCCATCTTCCTAGCTATGGTGGTGTGCTGCACCTGTGATCCGAATAGCTGTGGCTCTACCCGGATGATTTCCTCCACCATGACCCTGAGCTCCTCCTCAGAGAACCTGGGGTGTCTTTGCAGGGCCATGGGGTGGTGTGGGTGATTTCTGGGGTGGTGTGTGTTGTGATGTGTGGGGTGATATTTAGGGGTGTGTTGTGTGAGGTGCGTGGATGTTATGTGAGTGATGGTGTAGGGTGCCTGTGGATGCTATTGTTCTTTCTGGTGGTGTCTCCCGATGGCCTTCTGTCGCAATTGTTGACGTAAGGGTTTGTGAGTGATGTGGGTGTGTGTTTTATATTGTATTCGATGTGTGGGCAGGTCGCTCCCCGCTCCGCCTTCTGCGCTCCATCCCATTTTTTCACCGCTCCTTCAGCCAGTTTCCCGCCGCTGAGTCCTCTGCGGCCCCTCCCCCTCCTTCTCACCGCTCCTTCAGCCAGTTTCCCACCGCTGCATCCCCTGCGGCCCCTCTCCCCTCCTTCTCACCGCTCCTTCAGCCAGTTTCCTGCCGCTGCATCCCCGGCGGCCCCTCCCCCTCCTTCTCACCGCTCCTTCAGCCAGTTTCCCGCCGCTGCATCCCCTGCGGCCACTCTCCCTCCCCCCTCCTTCTCACCGCACCTTCAGCCAGTTTCCCGCCGCTGCGTCCCCTGCGGCCCCGCCCCCCAGCCCTCCCATTGGACAGGCCTTCCCGCCTCCCAGCTGCCACACCCACCCTCCCCTCCTCCTATGCCAGCCGCAGCGCTGGTGCACCGCTGGCGCACCGCTGGCACACCAAAGGCAAGCCCATCTGCGCCCGTCCGCGCCTGGACCACGCCCAGCGCCACCCGTCCGGTCCGCGAGACCCCTGCACCTCCAGATGCCGCTACACGGCCGACCAACTCAACGCCCTCAACCCCAGCGGCATCACAGCATGCTCCCAGCCCTCACTAAGGAACACCCACGGATCCTTTGCATGCCGCACCTGCAGGTTCACTTGCGACAGAACAACGAAACCAACAAAGACCGAAAAGAACCACCTCCACTGCATAATCCTCAACACCTGCTCCGCACTCAAGCACGCCATCTAGCTCTGGGTCCTGCTCGACTCCACCGCCCCAGACGTAGCCTTCCTTACCGAAACCTGGTGGAATGACTCCTCGGCGCCCGACATCGCAATAGCCATCCCGGACGGCTACAAGATCATCCGTAGGGACCGCAAAAACGGAATCGGAGGAGGCATAGCCATCGCCCACAAATCCTCCCTCAAGGTCGACACCCACACTCACGACTCCCTCAAGACCGCCGAACACCTACACTTCCGCATCCACACCGACCCCAACACCACTCTCAGAGGAACGCTCATCTACAGAACCCCCGGACAACAAGCACCATTCAGCGAATCCCTCGCCGACCTCACCAACACCCACGCACTCACCTCAACGGATTACATCCTCCTCGGGGACCTAAATTTCCACCTGGAGAACAACAATGACACCAACTCCACTACCCTGATCGACAACCTTACCAACCACGGCCTCAGACAACTCGTCAACACACCAACCCACATCGCCGGCCACACGATTGATCCCATCTTCTCCTCAAGCGCCCACGTCACCTTCAACCATACCACCGTACTCCACTGGACCGACCACCACTGCATCCACTTCACCTACAAGAAACCTACTGAGCACCACCGCACCCAACAACCACCCCGCCGATGCTGGAGCAAAGTTACGGAAGTCCAGCTTACCAACGCCCTCGCCCAGACCCCACACCCCGACTCCACCGACCCAGACACCGCCGCCAACAACCTCACCCTGTAGATCAACGGCTGCGCCAACACTCTCGCACCACTCAAAAAACCCACCAACAACCAAGCCAGAAGATAAGCCGCCTGGTTCACCGACGAGCTCCTAAATTCCAAACGCGACTGTCAGAAGCTAAAAAAGGAATGGATCCTCAAACGCACACCTGACAGCCTCACATCCCACAAGGACGCCACCCGCAAGCACCACCAACTCATCAGACAAGCCAAACGATCCCACTTCAAGGACCGCCTGGACAACAACGCACACGACAGCAAAGAGCTCTTCAGCATCGTGAAAGAACTCTCCAACCCTAGCGCCCACATCAACGACATCCCTCCATCCCAAGAACTCTGCAACGCACTGTCCACCTTCTTCCACCGGAAGATCACGACATCCACAACAGCTTTGACGCCACTTCCATGCCAGACCCCAACCCGAACACTCCACCTGTGCAAACCACCTGACCTCCTGGACCAACGTGAACGACACAGAGACACGCAAGATCATGAACTCCATGCACTCAGGATCTCCGTCAGACCCCTGCCCTCACCACGTATACAACAAAGCCGTCTCCACCATTGCCCCCCAACTACGGAAGGTCATCAACCTCTCCTTCGAAACAGCGACATTCCCTGAAAAATGGAAACACGACAAAATCCGCGCCATCCTCAAGAAGCCCAAAGCAGACCCCAACGACCTCAAGAACTTCCGACCCATCTCCCTGCTCCCTTTCCCAGCAAAGGTGATTGAAAAAATCGTCAACAACCGCATCCTAGACCCCTCCCAGTCCGGCTTCAGACGAAACCACAGCACAGAAACCGCCCTTCTCGCCGCCACAGACGACATCAGACGCCAAATGGACAATGGCGAAACATCAGCCCTCATCCTCCTGGACCTATCTGCCACCTTCGACACAGTCTGCCACCGCACCCTGAAATCACGCCTCCACAAAACCAGAATTCAAGGTAAAGCCCTCGACTAGATCGTCTCATTCCTCTCCGGCAGAACCCAGAGAGTCCGCCTCCCCCCCTTCCGCTCCAAAACCACCTACATCATCTGCGGCGTCCCCAAAGGCTCAGCCCGACGCTGTTCAACATCTACATAGCCCCCCTCGCTCAAGTGGCCCGACAACACAACCTCAACATCCTCACCTATGCCGACGACACCCAGCTCATCCTCTCACTCACCAAGAACCCCCACACCGCCAAAACCAACCTCCACAAGGGAATTAAACCCATTGCCGATTGGATGAGAAACAACCGTCTGAAACTGAACTTGGACAAAACAGAGGTCTTCATCCTCGGACCCACCCCCTCCGTCTGGGACGACTCCTGGTGGCCCACCACACTAGGAACCCCGCCAACACCTTCCGACCACACTCGCAACCTGGGCTTCATCCTCGACTCCTCCCTCACCTTGTCTAAACAGGTCAACGCAGTTCCCTCCTCCTGCTACAACACACTCCACATGCTCCGCAGAATCTACAAGTGGATCCCGACAGAAACAAGAAGAACAGTGACACAGGCCCTCGTCAGCAGCAGGCTGGACAACGGCAATGCACTCTATACAGGCATCCCAGCAAAAGACCTACTACACCTCCAACGTATCCAAAACGCCTCCGCCCGGCTGATCCTCAACATACCCCGCCACAGCCACATCTCCCACCACCTGAGAAACCTTCACTGGCTCCCCGTGGACAAAAGGATCACTTTCAAGCTTCTTACCCACGCTCACAAAGCGCTCCACGACACCGGAGCAGCCTACCTAAACAACAGACTCAGCTTCTACACCCCCACCCGTCAGCTCCATTCCACTAACCTCGCCCTCACTGTCGTCCCCCGCATCCAAAGAAAGACCTCCGGTGGCAGATCCATCTCATACCTCGCCGCCAAAACCTGGAACACCCTCCCTACCAACCTGCGACAGACTCAAGACCTACTCACCTTCAGAAGACTCCTCAAGACCTGGCTCTTCGACCAGTAACACCAGCTCTCCCCCCCCCCAGCGCCTTGAAACCCTCACGAGTACGTAGCGCGCTTTATAAATTCAATGATTGATTGATTGATTGGGAGTGGTGTGTGAATGTGTATCAGGTGTGTGTATTTCGAATTGTCCAATGTGGTAGTGTTTTGTAAATGTGTGTGTATTTTGAGCGCGGCTGTGTGTGTGTGTGAAAGACCGCCGCGTGGATTTGTGGGTCGTGATAGTGTGGGCATATTCCTGGGCATATTCCTGTTGGCGTGACGGTGGAGGTTTTGTTACCGCCAGTTTATCACTGACCTTTGGTGTGGCGGACTTGTGTGGGTGTCTGGATTTTGGCAGATTCCGAGCTGTGGGTCATAATGACCGTGGCGGACTTCTCTCAAGTCTCTACAGTGGGTGGTTTGCCCACTGATCAATCCTGGGGAATGCAAAGCTACAGTCTCTCAAGTGGATAACATTCTACACTGGTTTCTGGAGGGGGCTTTGTGCCCAGAGTGCTTCATCCTGCCAAGGACTGAGGTAGTGGATGTGTTTCTCCACTGGTTCTGGAGGGGGACTGGTGCCCAGAGTGCTTCATCCTGCCAAGGACTGAGGTAGTGGATGTCTTTCTCCACTGGTTCTGGAGGGGGACTGGTGCCCAGAGTGCTTCATCCTGCCAAGGACTGAGGTAGTGGATGTCTTTCTCCACTGGTTCTGGAGGGGGACTGGTGCCCAGAGTGCTTC
Organism: Pleurodeles waltl; assembly: GCF_031143425.1. Lineage (NCBI taxonomy): Eukaryota > Metazoa > Chordata > Amphibia > Caudata > Salamandridae > Pleurodeles > Pleurodeles waltl. The sequence continues at coordinate 189,234,989 of NC_090439.1, read as the reverse complement.
ATCTTGCCAAAGACTGAGATAGTGGATGTCTTTCTCCACTGGTTCTGGAGGGGGACTGGTGCCCAGAGTGCATCACCACCTTGTGACGGTCCCTGTTGCGTCAGTGCCCCTGCCGCTCATGGGCTAGCAGTGCTTGAGTTGGCGGTCTTTGCCCTGTTCAGCGGTGCTTGCCCTGTTCAGCGGTTCTTGCCCTGTTCAGCTGTGCTTGAGTTGGCGGTTATTGCCCTGTTCAGCGGTGCTTGAGTTGGCGGTTTTTGCCCTGTTCAGCGGTGCTTGCCCTGTTCAGCGGTTCTTGCCCTGTTCAGCGGTGCTTGAGTTGGCGGTCCTTGCCCTGTTCAGCGGTGCTTGAGTTGGCGGTTCTTGCCCTGTTCAGCGGTGCTTGAGTTGGCGGTTCTTGCCCTGTTCAGCGGTCCTTGCCCTGTTCAGCGGTGCTTGAGTTGACGGTCCTTGCCCTGTTCAGCGGTGCTTGAGTTGGCGGTCCTTGCCCTGTTCAGCGGTGCTTGAGTTGGCGGTTCTTGCCCTGTTCAGCGGTGCTTGAGTTGGTGGTCCTTGCCCTGTTCAGCGGTGCTTGAGTTGGCGGTTCTTGCCCTGTTCAGCGGTGCTTGAGTTGGCGGTTCTTGCCCTGTTCAGCGGTCCTTGCCCTGTTCAGCAGTGCTTGAGTTGGCGGTCCTTGCCCTGTTCAGCGGTGCTTGAGTTGGCGGTTCTTGCCCTGTTCAGCGGTCCTTGCCCTGTTCAGCAGTGCTTGAGTTGGCGGTTCTTGCCATGTTCAGCGGTGCTTGCCCTGTTCAGCAGTTCTTGCCCTGTTCAGCGGTGCTTGAGTCCTTCATTGGTCAGCTGGTGCTTGGTCCTTCATTGGTCAGCTGGGCTGTGGCTGGCGGGGCCCTCCTGGGCAGCTGGGTTGTGGCTGGCGGGGCCCTCCTGGGCAGCTGGGCTGTGGCTGGCGGGGTCCTCCTGGGCAGGGGGGATGATGGCGGTCTTCTCTGCCGTGCTGCTCCTCCCAGACTTGCCGGGTTTCTTCTGGCCCTTCCCCACCTTGGGAGGAGTCACAGCTGAGTCCACACTCCCACCGGGACCCCTGGGAGCGGCTTGGGTGGCTGGAGTCTTCCCCCTCTCCCGCCGGGCACTGGCCAACTTCTGGTGCTTCACAGGGGGGGGACTGGCTGTGCTGTGGCTCCGTGCCACACTGGGTGTCCTGGTGGCCAGTGCACTCCACATACCTGTGACAACAGGCACCACTGGTCCTGGAGTTGTTGTGACTGAGGTGCTAGTTTGGGACCTTTGAGTTTGACGGGGGTGGGAAATAGGTTAAGGGTGGACAGGAAAAGTTGTTTGGGACCCTAGGACGGGTAGCTGGAGGGGGTTTGGGAGTGGAGGAAGAGGTGGTGGTTGTAGGAGGTGTACGTTTTGTGGCTTTGGGTGCAGGTGCATGCGCTGGAGGCTGTTGTGAGGTGGATGTATGTTGGGTGGGTGTGTGCCTGTTTATGTGTATCTTCGGAGGGGGCGTCACAGACACACTGGGAGAGGACACAGGGGACGTGTGAATGGTAGTGGGGTGGTGACTGCACGTGAGCGGGGTGTGCTGGTGGGTGTGCTGGTGTGGGACGTAGTGGCTGTAGAGGTAGTGCATGCAGGTGTGAGTGTAGACGAGACTGGGAGGGAGGAGGGAGACGAAGAGGAGGGGGACACAGTGGAGGCAGTGGATGTTGGTGTGTCTGAATGTGTGTGATGCTTGCATGAATGCCTGTGGGATGTGTGGTGCATATGTTTGCCTGAGCTTCCCTTGTGTGGTGAGGTGTGTGCAGGCTGATCTGATGGTGTGCTTGGGATAGGCAGAGGTACAGGGGATTGGGGGTGGGTGGAGGAAGTTGGAGGGGGGAGGCTAGACTCAGGGACAATGGCTGCCATCAGTGCTGAGGCCAGAGTTTGAAAGGATCGGTGAAGGGCCGCCTGACCAGAATGAATGCCCTCCAGGAATGCATTGGTTTGTTGCAACTGCCTTACTACACCCTGGATGGCATTCAAAATGGTAGACTGCCCAACAGTGAGGGACCTGAGGAGGTCAATGGCCTCCTCACTGAGAGCAGCAGGGGTGACTGGGGCAGGGGCTGAGGTGCCTGGGGTGGAGGTGATGCCCACCCTCCTGGGTGAGTGGGCACGGGGCGAAGGTTGAGAGGCTGCTGGGAGGGCGGTGCTGGTTGGGGGGTGGCGGCTGTACCTGTAGAAGTGGGGGGCACAGATGTTGCCGCCACCACAAGGGAGCTCCCATCGGAGGACGAGTCCGTGTCGCTGGTTTCAGCTCCTGTCCCTGCCTTGGTGCTCCCCTCGCCCTCCGTCCCACTGGTGTATTCTGAGTCCGTAGTGTGGCCCTCCATGGCCATGTGGGATGCAGCTCCCTCGTGCTCCGGTGCCACTGCTCCTCCGCCTGATGATGCTATTGCACACAAGAACAGGAAGACCGCAAAAAAGGGGGGGGACAGAAGAAAGACATGTTGAGTGCATGGATTACCGCAACCGTTGGCGGACAAGACAGACACAGAAGCCCCCTGCACTACGTCGCGCTGTTGGGCTCCACAGTGCAATTCCTGGGAAATGGCCTACAAGGCTATGGACGACATCTGCACACAAAGATGACACAGGTGCATGAATAGCTGTACTTGGCACTCTACAGAGGTGGGGTGGGGGGCCACAGGGCCATGCCTTATGGAGGGGCCTAGCCTACGGAACTCGCCCTGGCCTAGGGAAACCCACAGCCCTCCTCCCCCACCCAGACCCCTCCAGAAGTCATTACCAACTGCACCGTCAAAGTGAGTGGCCCCCATCCCTACCCTTGCCATGTGGCACATGCACCCACCGTCTTTCATGCACGCAGAACTCTGCCCCCTTCCTTCTTACAACCAGCCCTCTCCACACAGGCACAGCCCATACAACATGCTCCCTGTGTACTTACCTGTTGGTCTGGAGGACCGTAGAGTAGCGTGTACTGGGGGAGGACCCCATCGACGAGCTTCTCCAACTCCTCCGATGTGAAGGGAGGGGGCCCTTTCCCCAGACGCACGAGCCATTGTCTCTTCCAGACCGAGGTCACAGCAGCACTTGCAGTGTAAGTCCTCTCCTGTCGAAGATCAGGTATCGAGTGATTCAACAGATAGAAAATGGCGGTCACGTCCGTGGCGGTCACGTCCGCGGCGGTGCGTACCATCACCACCGGCGCACATCTTCATTGGCTCCTGGGACCCAGAGGGTCCAATGTTAACCAATGCAGCATTGCGCCGCGGTCTTCGACCGCCTACCGCGACGGTGTACAATGCCAGCGCAGTTACCTCACATCCCATTGTCCCACTTTACAGGTCAGGCAGCCGGCATTTCAGGGGCCCACATGACCTAATTACCAACTGCATCACACATACCTAGGCCTAGTCTCAACACACATACAGGCCATATTTTGTGTATGAATGGTGTTCTGTGTAGACTGTGGGTACACACCTCTGAGTTGTTTGACTCTGTGCTCGCTGTTGTCCTTCATAGGCACCATCCGCTGGGACATGTGAGGAGATGGCGGAATCCTCCGGTGTACCGACTGCTGGTGGACCTGTCGACAATGGAGGAAAGAAATTTGATTATCACCTACAGGTTTGACCGTGCCACAATCCAGGAACTGTGTACACAGTTGGAGCCTGACCTGATGTCAGTAATCCGCCATCCCACAGGAATCACCCCTCAAGTGCAGGTGCCATCAGTGCTCCATTTCCTTGCTAGTGGGTCTTTTCAAACAACTGTGGCCATGGCATCATGGATGTCCCAGCCTATGTTTTCCAACGTATTGTCCAGAGTGTTGTCTGCCCTGCTGAAACACATGCGGAGCTACATCGTTTTCCCTCAGGTGGACGATTTGACTACAGTGAAAGGTGACTTCTATGCCCTTGGACATATCCCCAACATCATAGGTGCAATTGATGGAACCCATGTGGCTTTGGTCCCCCCCCACAGAAGTGAACAGGTGTACAGGAACTGGAAGAGTTATCATTCCATGAATGTACAGATGGTATGTTTGGCAGACCAGTACATCTCCTATGTGAATGCCATGTTCCCTGGCTCAGTGCATGACGCCTACATCATGCGGAATAGCAGCATCCCTTATGTGATGGGTCAACTCCAGAGGCACCCTGTGTGGCTATTAGGTGACTCTGGTTACCCCAACTTGTCATGGCTACTGACCCCAGTGAGGAATCCCAGGACAAGGGCAGAGGAACGCTACAATGAGGCCCATGGTCGAACTAGGAGGGTGATCGAGCGGACCTTCGGCCTCCTGAAGGCCAGGTTCCGGTGCCTCCATATGACAGGTGGATCCCTATTCTACTCACCAAAGAAGGTGTGACAGATCATCGTGGCCTGCTGTATGCTTCATAACTTGGCATTGCGACTACAGGTGCCTTTTCTGCAGGAGGATGGTCCAGATGGCGGTGTTGTGGCAGCTGTGGAGCCTGGGGACAGTGATGAGGAGGAAGCAGAGGAAGAAGACATGCAGAACAGGGACTCAGTCATCCAGCAATATTTCCAGTGAAACACAGGTGAGAATACATTCCTGCCTACTACATGTACTTTTACTCTTCTACCTCTATCCTGTCTGTCGATTTCACCCAGTGTATGGTCACTGAGTTGTCACTCTCCCTTACGGTTTCACAGGTGTGGGTCCCAACGTGTGTCATCTGCTTAGATTCCTCATGGACTAGAGCTGTGTGACATAGGTATGTTGACATTGCTATTTCATGAACATTTTGTCACTGTAATTGCAAATACACAATTTCGAAATCACAGACAGACTCCAGATCTTTTGGTGCTTTTGGTGTGTTTATTTAACTACAAAATATTGGAGGGGGAAGTTAAATGGTGAGGGGTGATGGCGGAGGAGTGTCCATGGCAGAGTCCAGTCTATTAGTCTCACAGGTGCATTGCCCATATGGGCATAGGAAGTGGAGCTGGGGCAGTTTCAATATGGACAGGGTGACAAAGTGGGACAGTGGGATGACAATCAGGGTGGTCTCATTTCTTGGCGGGGGTCTTGGCATCGTGCTCTGTCTTGTTCCTGGATCTCAGGGACCGTTTGCGGGGTAGTTCTCCATCTGCAGATGGTGGGGTGCTGGTGTCATGGTCCTGTGGCGGTGCCTCCTGTCCACTAGCGCCGGCGGAGGTGGTGGGCAGTTCATCGTCCATGCTAGTGTCAGGGGCCGCTTGTAGTGCCACAGTTTTCCTCCTGGTGTTCCGTACTTCCTTCAGCACCCCTACGATGGTGCCCAGGGCGGAGCTGATGGTTCTGAGTTCCTCCCTGAACCCCAAATACTGTTCCTCCTGCATCCGCTGGGTCTCCTGAAACTTGGCCAGTACCGTTGCCATTGTCTCCTGAGAGTGGTGGTATGCTCCCATGATGGAGGAGAGGGCCTCGTGGAGAGTGGGTTCCCTTGGCCTATCGGCCCCCTGTCGCACAGCAGCCCTCCCAGTTCCCCTGTGTTCCTGTGCCTCCATCCCCTGGACCGTGTGCCCACTGCCACTGCCCCCAGGTCCCTGTTGTTGTTGGGGTGGTGGATTACCCTTTGTTCCCTGTAGTGGTGGACACACAGCTGATTGACGTGTCCTGGGGATGGAGGTATGGGCCCGCTGGGTGGGTGCTGTGCTGGTGTTTCCAGAGGGGGGAAGGTCTGTGGTGGCCTGTGCCTGTGTGAGGGGGAACCGACTGCCCCGAGGCCCCCGATGGTCCGGGCTGGTCATCTAGATCCAGGTGGACAGAGGTGTTGTCATCACTGTGGGCCTCTTCTGTGGGTGGAGTGGTGATGTCTGGACCCTCCTGTCTGTTGACGTTGTGTAGTGGTCCTGCAGGGGTGTAAAGGCATTATTATTGCATCTGTGTGTGTCATGGTGTGCAATGGGTGGGTGACCGTCTACCCCAGTGCTGGCATTCCTGTGTGTGAGTTTGTGTGATGGTGGTTTAGGAGGGTGTATGGATATGTGCAGTGGGCATGCTTTAGTGATGGGTGTCCATGCGTTGTTGTTGCATGCAGGGCTTGGTGTTGGGATGTGTGGTTTGTGCTATTGGTACTTTTGTGAGAAGTTGGAGTGAGAGGGGTGGGGGTGAGGGTGGGGGTATGTGATAGCATGCAGGTAGGGTGGGGGATGTAATAGTTAAGATTTGCCTTACCAGAGTCCATTCCTCCACTGACTCCTGCGAGGTCCTCAGGAGGCAGAATCGCCAAGACCTGCTCCTCCCATGTTGTTAGTTGTGGGTGGGGAGGTGGGGGTCCGCCACCAGTCCGCTGCACCGCCTGGTGGTGTCTTGAGACCACGGAACGCACCTTCCCCCGTAGGTCATTCCACCTCTTCCTGATGTCCTCCCGATTTCTTGGGTGTTGTCCCACTGCGTTGACCCTGTTGACTATTCTTCGCCATAGCTCCATCTTCCTTGCAATTGAGGTGTGCTGCACCTGTGATCCAAATAGCTGCGGCTCTACCCGGACGATTTCCTCCACCATGACCCTGAGCTCCTCCTATGAGAACCTGGGGTGTCTTTGCCGTGCCATGGGGTGGTGTAGGTGATGTGTGGGGTAGTGTGTGTGGTGATAAGTGTGGTGATATGTACTGGTGTGTGGTGTTTTGTGCGTGGAAGTAGTGTGGGTGATGGTGTTGTGTGCCTGTGGATGCTAGTTTGTTGATGGTGGTGTCTCTCTCTGGTCTTCTCTCTGTAATTGTGGTCGTAGGGGTTTGTGGGTGATATGGGTGTGTGTTTTATATTGTATTGGGTGTGTGGGAGTGGTGTGTGTATGTATATCAGGTGTGTGTATTTCAAATTGTTCAATGTGGTGGTGTTTTGGAGATGTGTGTGTATTTTGAGTGCGGCGGTGTGTACCGCCAATGGAATACCGCGGTTGAAAGACCGCTGCATGGATTCGTGTGTCGTGATAGTGTGGGCGTATTTCTGTTGGCGTGACGGTGGAGGTTTTGTTTTCGCCAGTTTATCACTGACCTTTGGTGTGGCGGACTTGTGTGGGTGTCTGAATTTTGTCGGATTCCGAGATGTGTGTCATAATAGCTGTGGCGGAATTCCGCAGCCGCAGCGGTGTGTTGGCATTCTTCTGCACGGTGGTAAGCGGCTTTTACCGCCAATGTTGTAATGAAAGCCTCTTCTGTCTCTAGAGAGTGCTGCACTCCAGCTGAAGAGGAAGGTTTTTTTGGAGGGGGAGGCTGTGCTGCTCCTGCAGCTCCCCCTGCACTTTGTATTTCTGTTTGTGGTGACTCTGACATCGTGGGGCCACCACAGAGGAAGAAATGCCCAGATCTGGGCCAGGTCCTGCAGGGCATTATGGGGCATTCTTTATGAGCAGTGGATATTTGATTAGTGGCTCTCCTGGTCAGCTGCAATCATGTTTCCTGTTTGTATCACTTCAGCAGTGCAGCTTTGCACAGCCTTTTCCTTTATTTCATCACGGGGTGCCCAGTCTCTTTTTCTTCGGCCATCCCTGTGTGCTCCTTTTGTTGGGTGCAGCCCAGGAAGCCCACCCCTGGCTGTCCCTGGGCCAGGTCCCATGTGGCTTGCACTCCTGCATGTGGTCACAGGAGCTGGTGCTCGCTCTTTCCCTGACCACTCCTGCAACCAGGGTGTGTCCTTGCATGGTGGCCCTGGGGGAGTGAGGCTGCATCCTCCGTCGTCTTCCTTGGCCATCAGGGCCTAGGGATGGAGTCCTGAGCTCCTTTCTGCAATAACGAGGAAAGTGTGATTGCACTCCACCGCTGAGCCCTTATTCTCGGGCCTAGGAATGAAGTCCTGGGCCCCTTTTATCCTCAAAAGAGTGCTGAGAAAGTGTGACAGTGCTTCAATGCATGTGTGGCCATCAGCGGCCTGGGGGTGGGGTCCCAGGTCACTTAATCATAAACTAGGCCAGGGGTCTCCCCCTTGGGACAGCTGGAAAGGGGGCCTGATTCACACCCTTTCCCGGCTCCATTTTTACTGGGATCCTTTCCCTTGTGGTGACCACCGAGCCTTGGCCCACCCTGGGGGATGAAACCAGCTGGGCAGAGGAGCGTCACATGCTTTGAGATTGCTCTGGGGGTCAAAGATCAAAATACTCTTTATGCTGATATCTTGAACCCTGTTGGGATGATTTGCTTGGTTTTGGTCTTGTTTTTCTCATTGTGGTATGGCGAGCCGTAGCTACCTGGAGCACTTTTTTGGGCCTCCTAGCTCCAAAGGTGATGTTCTTTGCAGGGGGGTGGTTTCCCTGACTCCCCGTGCCAGCCTTTCTCCTTGTTTTTCCTCTGGTACTCCCTCCACTTTGGTGCAGAAACCCAGTCTTTTCCCCAATTAGTCCTCAGGGTTTGGAAGGGGAACAGCTTCCCTGGACCTGGGGATACCCCCAATGGTCCTGGGTTCAAATAGAGTCAGAGTCCTTAGACCAGCTGACCATCAAAGGGTTCTTCCTTCCAATTGTCTATGGTGGCTGCCACAGGTTCCAGTGTCCAGCAGAAAAGCACATACAAGAGAGGTCTATATTGCTATATCTCTGGGGTCTGTAGGCCAAGGGGAAGCAAAGCTGCACTTTAAGGCTGCCCTCTCCATAGGTGTATAATGGGGTGTCAATGCAGATAAAACAGTAAACAACACAGACGATCCCTATGATGTATCCTACCACAGGTCGTTACCTAATCCTGCAGATTCCCATCTATGCCAGGCAGTTATTGGGCTGCACATGACTGGAGTCACCAGCCAAGTGCCCCTTACAATTCCTGTGTCGCAGCTGCCTTGACTTCAAAGGTGGACACTGCAGTAACCACATGCAGTCGATTTACCATGCATTTACCTTGGATGAGTCACAGGTTGTGAGGCTCACCTATAGTAAAAAGGTTATATAACAGGTAGTCCAAAAACAAACAAAAAACAGGGAGGATTTGAGGGACAGAACTCATTTCCTTACAGCCTCACACAATATCAACTACATTAATATCACCGAAATAATCATATTACAATAATAAACATACAAAACGTACTTTTTTACATTAAAAAATAATTTTAAAAAAAACATTAAACAATATATATATATATACAAGTTTGCATAAAAACATTGTCACATCACCAAAATCATTATTCTACATTGCAATAAAATATATAACAAATTCATAACAATATAAGAAAAAAATCAGAAATTACCAACATTTATCCAACAATTTAAATATTAATAATTATATATATATATGTGTGTGTGTATGTTGGAAATGGTCCTCTCTACAGGGTCACCTCGAAACGTTTTGCCTTCCTCCTCCTACTTTTTGATGGATTTTTGCTTGTTAGCGTAGTGCTTGAGTGCTTATGCTCTCTCCGTAAAACATGATTTCATTGGCATATATGTGATTGGCATATTTCATTTACATGTACGTCCCTTGTAGAGTGGTATACCATATACTCAGGGCCTGTAAATGAAATGCAACCAATGGGCCTGCAGCACTTATTGTGCCACCCACTCAGGTGGCACTTTAAAACATGTCCTAGGCCTGCCGCTGCAGCCCGAAGGCAGTGTCCCTCTGCCATGTCGACTTGGCATTTAAAACCATTTGCCAAGCCTTAAACTCCCCTTTTATTAAATATACATCACCCCTAACGTATACCTTTGGTAGCCCGTAGACAGGGTGCTGTGTAATTAAAAGGCAGAGCATGTAATTTTTAGTTTCACATGTTCTAGTAGAGAAAAACTCCCAAATTCATTTTTCACTGCTGTGAGGCCTACCCCTAACATTGGGGTGGGATGGCTTGCACTGAGGTGTGGTGGCTATCACTGAGGTGGGGTGGAGTGTAGTGAGATGAATTGGACTGGAGTGGCGTGGATTGAACTGGAGTGGGTGGAATTAAGTGGGGTGGAATGGACTGGGGTAAATTGGATTGAGTGAAGTAAAATGCACTGGGGTGGATTGGGGTAGAGTGGATTGGGGTGGACTGGATTAGGGTGGGTTGGATTGGAGCAGGTGGGGTAGGGTGGGGTGGATTGGAGTGGGGTGAAGTTGATAGGAGTAGAATAGATGTTTTTGGAGTGGGCTGGATTGGATTGAAGTGGAGTGGACTGGATTTGAGTAGGATGGATTGCGGTGGTTTGGACTGACGTTGGGTGGACTGGACAAGAGTGGGTTGAATTGGATTGGAGTGGGGGTTGGAGTGGGGTGGATTGGATTTGAGTAGGGTGGATTGGATTGAGTGACTAGATTGGATTGGGGCAGATTTAATTGGTGTGTGGTGGATTGGATTGATGTGGGGTGGATTGAATTGCTGTAGGATGAATTGGATTGGGTTGGGTGGGTTGGATTAAAGTAGTTTGCTGAGGGGTGGGTTGGGGTGGATTGGATAGGAGTGGGATGGATTTAGGTGGACTGGACTGGAGTGGGGTGGGTTAAGGTGAATTGGCTCTGGTGATATAGACTGGATTGGGGTGGGGTGGGGTGGGATGGGATGGATTGGAGTGGGGTCTGGTAGAGTTGGGGGTAGTGACTGGAGTGAGGTGGAGTGAATTGGTGAGGAATGTATTTTCTGGAGTGGGGTGGATTAGACTGGAGTGGACTGGATTTGAGTAGGGTGGATTGTGGTGGATTGGACTGAAGTAGGGTAGACTGGATTGTGTTGGATTGGAGTGGGGTGGACTGGAATGGAGTGGGTGGATTAGATTGAGTGACTGGATTGGGGCAGATTTAATTGGTGTGTGGTTGATTGGATTGGTGTGAGGTAGATTGGATTGGTGTAGGATGGATTGAATTGGTGTGGGTAGGGGTGGGTTGGATTAAAGTTTTTTGAAGAGGGGTATGTTGGACAGGAGTGTAGTGGATTAAGGTTGGCTGTAATGGACTGGAAAGGGGGGGGGTTAAGGTGAATTGGATTGGAGTGGGATGGCCTGGAGTGTAGTAGATTGGATTGGAGAGGGGTGGACTGAACTGGGGTGGCATGAATTGGATTGGGGTGGGTTGTGGTAGAGTAAGGTGGATTACAGTAGGATGAAGTGGTGTGGAGTGGAGTGGGTGGATTGCAATAGAGTAGGGTGGATTGAAGTAGAGTAGGGCAGATTAGATTTGAGTGGGGTAGATTGAAGTAGAGTGGGTAGGATTGGATTTGAGTGGGGTGGGGTGGATTGGAGTAAAATGTGGTGGATTAGAGTAGGGTGGGTGTGGTAAATTGGACTGGAGTGGAGTGAATGGGGTGGGGTGAAGTGGATTGGAGTGAGGTGGATTAAAACATGGTGGGGTGGGTGGATTGGAGTGGAATAGGGAAGAGTGAGTTGCATTGAATTGAGGTGTGGTATGGTAGATTGGAGTGAGGTGGAAGGGACTGAGGTGGGGTGATTGGATTGGATTAGGGAGGGCTGGAGTGGGGTGGAGAGGAATGGAGTGGGGTGAAGAGGATTGATGGGGTGGATTGGATGACACTGGGGTGGATTGGATTGGGGTGGGGTGGGTGGATTTTATTGGAGTGGTTTGAATAGGACTGGAGTGGGATGAATTGGATTGATTGGGGTGGAATAGATTGGTATGGAGTTTGGTTGATTTGATTGGTGTAGTGTGGGGTGAATTAGATTGGAGTGGGTAGATTAAGGTGGTGTGAGGTGGATTTGATTGGAGGGAGGTAGATTAAGGTGAATTGGATTGGACTGGGGTGGATTAAGGTGGCTTGGATTGGAGTGGGGTAGACTGGGGTGAGGGAGATAGATTGGAGTGGGTGGATTGATTAGATTGGATTGGGGGTTTGCTTGGAGTGGTGTAGGTTGGGTTGGTTGGATTGGAATGTGGTGGTTTGGAGTAGGATGGGTTGGATTGGAGTGGGGTGGGGTGGGTTTGACAGGGGTGTGGTTGGTTGGACTGGAATGGGTTGGATTGTGGTGAATTGGCTTGGGGTAGATTCTATTGTATTGGAGTGAGGTAGATCAGTTTGGGTGGATTGGATTGGTGTGGGGTGGATTGTGGAAGATTGGAGTGGAGTGAATTAGTAAAGAGTGGGGTTATCTGGATTGCAGTGAGGTGGACTGGATAGGAGTGGGCAGTCTGGAGTAGGGTGGACTGGAAATATACAGATTGTTTTGGATTGGAGTGAAACAGATTGTTTTGGATTGGGGTGTGGCAGGATGTTTTGGATTGGAGCAGGGCATATTGGTTTGGGGACTGAGTAGGGCAGATTGTTTTGCATTGGAGTGGGACAGATTGCTTTGGATTGGAGTACGGCAGAGTGTTTTGGATTGGAGTGGGGCAGACTAAAGTGGGGCAGATTATTATGGATTGGGGCAGATTGTTTTGGACTGTGTTTGGGGCAGATTGTTTTGAATTGGAATGGAGAAGATCATTTTGGTTTGGAGGGGAGACGATTGTTTGGGATTGGTTTGGGCCCGATTGTTTTGGATTGGAGTAGGTAGATTATTTTGGATTGGAGTAGGGTAGATTGGAGTGTGAGTGGGGCTGATGGTTTTGGATTGGGGTGGAACAGATTGTTTTGGATTGGAATGGGACTGATTGTTTTGGATTGGTGTGTGGCTGATTGTTTTGGATGGGTGTGTCGCTGATTGTTTTGGACTGGAGTGGGGTGGAATGTTTTGTATTGGAATGGGGCAGATTGTTTTGGATTGGAGTTTGGCACATTACTTTGGATTGGAATGGGCAGATTGTTTTGGATTGGAGTGAGGCAGATTGGAGTGGTGCAGATTGTTTTGGATTGGAGTGGGGGTGATGGTTTTAGATTGGAGTGGGGCAGCTTGTTTTTGGTTTGTACTAAGAAAGATTGGAGAGGGGCAGATTGTTTTGGGTTGTAGGGGGGCAGATTCTTTTGGATTATAGTGGGGTGACTGGAGTGGAGAATTTTGTTTTGGATAGGAGTGGGGCAGATTGTTTTGGTTCAAAGTGGTCAGATTGCTTTGGAATGGAATACGGTAGATTGGTTTGGATTGGAGTGGGACATATTGGAGTGGGATAGATTGTTTTTATATTGGAATGGGTCAGATTGTTTTGGATTGGAATGGGAATGACTGGAGTGTGGCAGATTGGAGTGGGGTGGATTGGGGTGGGGCAGATTGGGTTAGATCAGGTGAGGTGGAGTGGATTGGAGTGGGGTAAATTGGATTGGAGTGGGGCAGATTGTTTTGAGTTAGAGTGGGGAAGATTGGAGGGGGGCAGATTGTTTGAAATTAGAGTGGGGGTATTGTTTTAAATTAGAGTAGGGTAGATTGTTTTGGATTGGAGTCGGGCAGATTGTTTTGGATTAGAGGGGGCAGATTGTTTTGGAAAGGAGTGGCGGAAATTGGAGTAGGATGGATCATGGTGAGTTGGACTGATTTGGATTGGAGTGGATTGGAGTGGGGTGGATTGAATTGGAGTGGGGCAGAGTGTTTCAGACTGGAGTTGGCAGATTGTTTTGGATTGGAGTGGGGCAGATTGTTTTGGTATCTACTGGGACAGATTGGAGTGGGGCAGATTGTTTTGGATTCTAGTGGGGCAGATTTTTTGGATTGTAGTGGGGCAGATATTTTGGATTGGAGTGGGGCAGATTGCTTTGGATTGGGGTGTGACAGACTGGAGTGGGATGGAGCAGGGTGTGGTGTACTGCATTGGAGTGGGGCAGATTGGAGTGGGACAGATTGGATTGGAGTGGGCCAGATTGTTTAATATTGGAGTGGGCATATTGCTTTAGATTGGAGAGGGACCGGTTGGAGTGGGGCAGGTTGTTTTGAATTGGAGTGGGGCAGATTGTTTTGGATTGGTGTGGGCACATTCTTGTGGATGGTAGTGGGTCAGATTGTTTTGGATTGTTGTATTGAAGTGGGGCATTTTTTTATTTTTGAATTGGAGTGGGGCAAATTGGAATGGAGTGGTTTAGGGGGATTAGAGTGTGGTGAACTTGAGTGGATTGGGGTGAGTGGTTTGGACTGGAGTGTGGCTGATTGGATTGGAGTGGGTTGGATTGTAGCGTACTGCACCATTGTGTGTTAAACTGTAATTTTTAAAATTACACATAAGAAAGGAATACTGTTGGTTTGTAATTTTTGGAAAAAGATAATAGTCATGTTTTGAGAACAGCATCCACGAGCAAAAGTAAAACATGAGAGCAAAGTGAGAGAAGAAGAGTTGGCAAAATCAAAAGCTAAAATTAGAAAATACTATTTTTCAATTTTGTTCTTCCTGCAGGGCACATTTTTGTCAGTCAGGTGCCTTCTTTTTGCAGGTGACTAGAAGTTGAAGAAGCATTGGCAAAGCCAATAACTTTTGCCTATGCAAAATCTATAGACTTTGTGTTTGTTTACATTCCACATAGTAGCACGAACTGCTGTGCAACATGACTTAAACTTTAAAAAAATCTGGCTAGAAAGCATGCTAAATCCAAATAAAATTATTTAAAATAACCCTTAAACACGATTCTCAGACTATGGCGGTCATTACAACCCTGGCCATCTTTAGACCGTCAGGGTCATGGTGGCCGTCTGACCGCCGCCAGAGCATTGGTCCCACGAATTTGGTGGCAGTCTGACTGCCACATTATGACCGTGGCGGTTGCGCCACGGTGGGACCGCCAGCACCGCAAGTTTTCCTCCACAGGAGGGACTAGTGGTGCTGGCAGTCCTAATCCGACCAGGGCAGTGCTGCATGCAGCACCGCCCTGGGGATTATGAACCCCAGCTCGTAAAAGCTGGTGGAGGCAGGATGCAGGGTCCCCCGTGGACAGCCCGCTGTGCTTTTCAGTGTGAAAAGCGCAACGGGTGCTGTTGCACCCTACACACCGCAACATTGATGCCAGCTCAATTATGAGCCGGTGTCAATGTTGTGGGCTGTCCCCCACTGGGCCAGCAGGTGGAAACGCCTTTTCCACCTGCCAAACTCTTAATGGCCCCTTATGTGAGGAGTGCCCGTCTAGAAACTCAATGGTGCCCAGCACTTGGCTGAACATGATAGTTCAGTAACCAGCAAAGGGGGAAAGGGAACGCATGATGACCCTGCAACAAAACAATACAACAAGACAACATGATGGGAGAAAACATGGGCAGAACTCAGTCCCAGAGTATTTAAAAATATACAAAAATGCAGTGAGAAACATCAGCAGCGCAAATCATTCAGTTGCACCAAACTTCCTTCAGCAACTGCTCTGGATCAACATAATCAAGGACGGAAGAGGGGGTGAGACGATTTAAGAGGGGTAGACAGAGCCTACAAAGACATTGTAATTGTAGTTGTATTTGTATTTATATAGTGCTTACTACCCTTGATGAGGCGCCAAAGCGCCTTTTGACAAGTAGCACGCTACTCCAGAACCCAAGAGGAATTAGTGGTATGAGTTAATCTGAGTGGAGGATATGTGAGTTTGTTACTTGGATTGACTAGAGTAATGGAGGGATAGAGGAGGGAATAATCCACAAGTGTTAATTGGTAGTTTATAGTAATAGGGTGAGGCTTGGGATGAGTAAAGGAGAAATAGAGGACGGGGATGAGTAAAGGAGAAATAGAGGACGGAGGAGCCTGTGGAAAGGGGTCAGGGAGATTAAAGGAGCAGAAGAGGTTTTGGATGAGTCAAAGGTTAAATAAATGCGGGAGAATTTAGTAGAGTTGTTTGGGAAATCATAGTAGTAAACAGGGGTGTGGGATGAGCAAGGAGCCGTAGAGGAGGGAAGAGCTTAGGCAGGGTTATTTTGGAGATCAAAGTCGTAGAATGGATTTGGGATGAGTCCGAGTAGGGATGGAGGACAGAATGATAGAAACATATGGTCATGGGGAGACAGTGTAAAGCTTAAAAGAGAGTATATTTGATTTTTTTTTTCTTTTTTTTTTAATTTAATTATTTCTTTTGTAAAATGTATTTATTTATTAAATTTTATTTATTTATTTGTTCTCTAGTCCAGTAGGACTAGAGTAATAAATAAATAGATATGTAAATACATAGTAAGTTAATATATGTGCACGGAATATAATAATGGGTATAATAATATGAGAAGTTGTATAAACACAGACTTTCAAGAGTTGTAATATTTGATGTTAAAGTGTACTTTTCTAACATTCATTCATCTTTCATCAATTTTTCAGTAGTGAAATATTTGCTGTTAAATAGTTAAGATAACATTTGCTCATTGTGATATAAAAAAGAGAGCAGTATCTAATATAACAATTTATCTAGGAGCTATGCAATGGCCTATGAACATGTTAAGCATAGAATAATATACGTATATATATGTAATATACACACACATATACACACACACACACATACACACATAAATATATTTAACCGTGAGTAAATATACATTTGTTAAACAGGCTTTAACCCCTTGGGTGCCACAGATGAGCTGGTTTCGTCCTCTGCCATGGAGCTCGTGTACCGAGGACATAACCAGCTCGTCCTGCATCCTTGGTTCTTCTTCCACCCCCACCCCCCTCCAGTGACATTTGATGACGTCAGCCCGTGATCAGAGGTCGCCCTCATCACACTGGAGCTCAGTTTCCAGTGTGAACGGAAGAGAAATGCTTGCATCTTTTTTTCATGACAATTTCACGAAAGGGGAGAGACCCCTTAGGCAAGGGTCGCTCCCCTGAGGGGCAAATTTATTTTAGGCCATTTCTGCCCCCAACCATGAGGCACCAGGGATTTTTTTGAAAATACATTTTTGCAGATGGGGAACGACCCCTTAGGCAAGGGTCTTAGGCTTGTATGGGCACCCCGGAATTCAGAGATGTGCAAATAACCACTGCTTCTCAACACCTTATCTTGTCCCCACTTTAAAAATACAAAGGTTTCCTTGATACCTATTTTTTACTCTTTATATTTCACCAGATGAATTGCTGTGTACCGGGTATACAATGAAAACCCATTTCAAGGTGCAGCTCATTTATTGGCTCTGGGTACCTAGGGTTCTTGATGAACCTACATGCCCTATATATCCCCACAACCAGAATAGTCCAGCAGACATAACGGTATATTGCTTTAAAAAATCTGCCATAGTTGGAAAAGGTTATAGAAGAAAACATGGAGAGAAATGCCTCTTTTTTTTAACCTCAATTTCAATTTTTTTTTTCTTTTAGCTGTTACATTCTGTAAGAAAACCTCAAAGGATCTACACAAATGACCCCTTGCTAAATTCTGAATTTTATCTACTTTTCAGAAATGTTTAGTTGTCCAGGATCCAGCATTGGTTTCACACTATTTCTGTCACTATCTGGAAGGAGACTGAAAGCACAAAAATAGTGAAAATGGGGTATGTCCCAGTCAAATTCTAAAATTGTGTTAAATAATTTGGTTTTCTGATTCAAGTCTGCCTGTTTCTGAAAGTTGGGAAGATGGTATTTGTAGCACCCCAAACCCTTTGTTCATGCCATTTTCAGGGGAAAAAACACATGCTTTCTTCTGCAGCCCTTTTCCCCATTTTGTTTTTAAAAAAATGAAATTTTAGCTATATTTTGGCTAATTTCTTGGTCTCATCCAGGGGAACCCACAAACTCTGGGTACCTTTAGAATCCCTAGGATGTTGGAAAAAAAGGACGCAAATTTGGCTTAGCTTATGTGAACAAAAGGTTATGAGGGCCTAAGCGCGAACTGCCCAAGTAGCCAAAAAAAGGCTTGGAACAGGAGGGGAAAAGGCCTTGCAGCAAAGGGGTTAATAGTATGTGTATAAGTTATTATTATGAAATAGTAACTATACATATTTCTTAAAGAACTATACATATCTTCAATATACACATAAACAGATTATAAAAAAGAATCAACACAGGCATATGCAATCATAGCTGTTTGGGTATGGTGGTTATGAAGGAAAGAGACAACTCTTGAGTAGTCTTCTGAAGACAAGATAGTTATCCTTATATTTTGGATCTTATATTTTGTGGCAATGAATTCTATAGTTTGGCTGCTTGAACAGAGAAGGATGTACCACCTATTGTCTTTTTCTTGCATGGTGGTGTTTTTAGGCAGGGTGCCAATCTTGAGTGGAGGTTTCTTTGTTGAATGTATTTGGTTATTTTGTTTCTGATGAAAAGTGGTACTGTTCCATGTATAGCTTTGTCGGTGATACAAAGCAGCTTGAAGGTGGATGTACTGGCAACTGGTATTCAGTGTAGTGCTCTCAAGGCAGGGGAGATATGGGCTTGTGGCTTTACCCAGATCGTCAGGTCAAGAGAACTGTGGGTTTTAATTTTGCCAGTTGCCAATTTTTCCATTTTGGAAGCATTCAGGGGCATATTTATATTCTGTTTGCGCCGGAATTGCGTCGTTTTTTTTAACGCAATTCCGACGCAAAACTAACTCCATATTTATACTTTGGCGTTAGACGCGTCCAGCGCCAAAGTCCATGGAGTTTGCGTCATTTTTTAGCGTGGACACCTACTTTGCGTTAATGACATGCAAGATAGGCGTTCCCGTCTAAAAAATTGACTCCGAGGCATGTGCGCCGTATTTACACTCCCGGGCAAAATTCACGCCCGGGAGTGGGCGGGTCAAAAAAAATGACGTACGGCCGCTTTTGCACCGTTTTTTAGCGCCTGAAAAAGGCAGGCGTTAAGGGACCTGTGGGCTGTCACCCTTGCCCACCCCAGGAGGACACCCAAGGCTGGAGGGACCCATCCCAGGGACATTAAGGTAAGTTACGGTAAGTATTATTTTTTATTTTTTTTGTGGCATAGGGGGGCCTGATTTGTGCCCCCCTACATGCCACTATGCCCAATGCCCATGCCCAGGGGACAGAAGTCCCCTGGGCATGGCCATTGGGCAAGGGGGCATGACTCCTGTCTTTGCTAAGACAGGAGTCATTTCTATGGGGGTTGGGAGTCGAAAAAAATGGCGCAAATCGGGTTGAGGTGAAAAATTTGCCTCAGCCTGACTTGCCCCATTTTTTGGCGCCCAAGCTCCATATGCCCCTACGCCGGCGCTGCCTGGTGTACGTCGTTTTTTTCCACGCACACCAGGCAGCGCCGGCGGCTAACGCCAGCTAACGTCATTGATTAAATAGGGCGCCCGCATGGCGCTTCAGAATGGCGTTAGCCGGCGCTCATTATTTTGACGCAAAACTGTGTTAGCGCAGTTTTGCGTCAAAAAGTATAAATATGGCCCTCAGTTTCAGATGGCTCCAAGTCATCCAGTGATCAATGGCTCTGAGGCAACTGAGGATTTGTGAGTTTTCAATGTCTTTGGGGCATTCCAATTTAAGTAGTATTTGTGTGTCATCTGCATAGTTGTAGCATGTGAGTTGAAAATCATTGATCAATTCTGGTAATGACATCATGATGTTGAAAAGCATATGTGAGATGATTGATCCTTGGGGGACCCCTGTTTGTGTGAGGTAGGGTTCGGACGAGAAAGAGGGAGAATAGATAATACTAGTCCTCTTTTGAAGGTAGGATGTAATCCAGTCAAGAGCAGTCCCTTCTCTGCCGGCTTCATGAAGTCTTTGAATTAGGGTGTCATGGTCAACAGTATCAAAGGCAGCTGAGAGGTTCATGAGAAGTAGTGCAGCAACTCCATTGCAGTTGACTGTGTTTTTAAGAACATCCCAAATTGCTATGAGTGCCGATTCAGTTTGCCCAGGAAAGGTCCATTTGTAATTGGTCTGTAGTTGTTGGGGTCATACGGGTCTAGATTTGTTTTCTTTAATAACTGACGTATGTATGCCTTTTTCAGATCTTCAGGAAAAGTTCCCATAGTTAAAGAGTTATTGATGATTCTTCTTACAGGAGTGGCAGCAGAGGTAAATAAAAGAATGTTCTTGAAGATGTGTGGTGGACAAGGGTCAGAAGGTGTAGGAGGCTGGCCTGGTTTGTAGTGGGAACCTAAGGTACTTACACCTTATACAGGTCCAGTTAACCCTTATTACTGAAATGTAGGAGGTGTTCTAGCAGCTTAGGCTGTCTAGGGGTAGTTGTAGCAGAGCAGCCAAGGCTGGACTAGGAGACATGCAAAGCTCCTTCAATACCACTATAGTTACACAGTACTTATGCACAATAAAAGACAATATTCAGTGTTACCAAAAATAAACTTACTTTATTTTATTGACACAAGGCCAAAAATATCTTAGAACCAATACTCCTTCTGGAGGTAAGTATTATACACAATATATACACTAGTAACCAAAATCAGATAAGTAAATAGTCATGGAATAGTGCAAACAGTAGAAAATTCAATAGATTGCAATGGGCCTTGGGGCAACACAACCCTTGTACTAAAATAGTGGAATGCGAATGTCGAATTCACCCCCTAGGCAAGTGTAGTGTGTAGAGGGGCGCTGGGAGTGTGAGAAAACACCAAAGGTAAGTAAAGTACCCCACCCCAGAGCCCAGGAGAGCAGGAGTAAAGTACAGCAAGTTTCCTCAGGACACACTACAAGTTGTGATAAAAGAACCAAGCAAGACTGCAAGCAACAATAGATGGATTCCTGGACCTGAAGACCTGTGGAGAGAGGAGACCAAGTCCAGAAGTCGAAGAAGAGTCCATGAAGAACAGGAGCCCCTGCCAACCTGGAAGAAAGTGCAAAAGTGGATTCTCCAGTTAGAAGAAAAGTACAGAAATGCACCAAAGAAGATAGCTGCGAGTTCCTGCTTGGTGCAAGAGATGTCCCACGTCAAGTTGTTGGATGCAGGCTGTTTGCGTCACTGGATTCTGCCAACAAGCCTTGGTTCAAGCAAGTATACGGTTTGCGTCAAAGAGGACCTGCCCGGACCCAGGAGGGACATGGGGGTCTCAACTCAGACTGAGGAGGCAGAGGGGGCTTTCAGCACTTCAGAGAGCCCTCAGAAGACCAGGCAGCACCCATGGGAGCCCCAGAACATGGGGACAAAGAAGATGCAAAATGGGGTCATCGCAGCACTACGCTGGAGGGTCCCCCGCCGCCGGAAAACAACTCAGGGAGCTGTGCATCATAGGATGGAGTGCTGGGGACCTGGGCTACACTGTACATGAACAACTTTTGGAAGAAGTGTACAGAAGCCCAAGGATATGCAGAAGACGTGGTGCACAGGTGTACTGTTGCAGCACGGGGAGGCAAGCTCTTACCTTCATCAAATTTTGAAAGCTGGGCCTTGGGACAGTCTGGGTCACTTCGGTCCACCACCTCTGTTCCAGGGAGCATGCTCATCATCAGGAGAGGAGTCCCAGAGTACCGCTTGTCGTCACAGAAGGGTGCCTGCTGAAGCAGGGAAGTGACTCTGTCACTCCACAGGAGATACCTTCGGTTCTTTTGGTGCAGGGTGAAGACAGGCAGTCCTCAGCACACCTTGGAAACTGTTGCAAATGCTAGCTGGAGCTGAAGTCATCCTGGATACTTTGTTGCAGTTGCACCAGTTCCTGGAACAGTCTGCAGTTGATCCGACAGTCAGAAACTGAAGCAGACCATGCAGAGGAGTCCTGGAGGTATCTTGCAAACCGAATCTGAGGAAACACCCAGAGGAGAGACCCTAAATAGTCCTGACAGGGGGATTGGCTACCTACCCAGGTATGCACCTATCAGGAGGGGTCTCCGACATCACCTGCTGGCACTGGCCACTCAGAGGTCTCCAGAGGGTCCCCACACCTTGGAATCCAAGATGGCTAACACCAGGGACACACTGGAGGAGCTCTGGGTGCCACCCCAGGGTTGGTGATGAATAGGGGAGTGGTCACCCTCCTTTCCTTTGTCCAGTTTTGTGCCAGAGCAGAGACTGGGGGTCCCTGAACCGGTGTAGACTGGATTATGCAAAGAGGGCACTGTTTGTACCCTTCAAAGCATTTCAAGAGGCTCAGGTAGGATACCTCTCCCATGCCTGTAACACCTATTTCCAATGGGAGAGGGTGTAACACCCCCCTCCTAAAGGAAATGCATTGTTATGCCTTTCTGGGATTGAGCTGCTAAATCCCTAGGAGGGCATAAACCTGTCTGTGAGGTGGCAGCAGCTGGGGCTGCAGTGGAATCCTCAGAGAGCTGGTTTGGCAGTACTGGGGGTCCATGGTGGAGCCCCCAACATGCTTGGGATTGGCCCCTCAATACCAGATTTGGATTGGGGGTCAATTCCATGATCTTAGACACCTCACATGGCCATATTCAGATTTACCATTGTAAAGCTACATATATGTATTGACATATATGAATTGCACTCTCATAATGGTATCCCTGCACTCACGAAGTCCAAGGTACTGGTCCTGGACAATGTGGGGGCACCTTTGCTAGTGCAAGGGTACCCTCACACACAGTAACTGTGTATCTACCCTTCAGTAAATGAAGGTTAGACACATAGGTGACTTCTAAGTTACTTAGTGCAGAGGAAAATGGCTGTGAAATAGTGTGTGCACTATTTCATTCAGGCTGCACTGGCAGTCCTGAAGAAAGGTTTGTATGAGCTCTTTATGGGTGGCAAAAGAAATGCTGCAGCCCATAAGGATCTCCTGGAACCCCAATGCCCTGTGTACCTAGGTACCATATACTAAGGACTTATAAGGGGGGTCCAGTGTGCCCATCAGAATTGGAATCTGGAGTCACTAAACTGTAGTGACAAATTTGGTAAGTAGATGGAGCATAAACACTGGCACTCTGATTAGCAGAACTTCAATGACACAGTCAAGCATAATGACAACACACTAAGGCCACGAACTATGAGCAATGGGGTCCTGGCTAGCAAGATCCCAGTGAGACAAGCAAAACACACTGACAAACTGGCCGAAGTTGGGGGTAACATGCAAAGAAAGATGGTACTTTCCTACAGAAGGGCAGCCGGAAGGCCTGCTTGTTTTGACCAAATCCATACATTTATCTTGTGATATTTGTTTGAATGAGTGTAGAGGCTGGGTTGGTTTACTCTTGGAGGGGATTTTAGGAAATGTGTTGGGGCTGATGGTTTTCTTCTGATTTAAGTAGAAGTCCAATGTATCTGCCTTGGCTGTGTGATGAATTGCCAGTTTGTTTGTCAAATCTTGAGTACTGAGATGACTTCCATCCATGCATTTAGGTTTTCAAAATTAATTGAGAACTTTATAAAATTCTTTAGTTGCAGAGTTAGCATTTTGAATTCAGTCTTAGTAGTGCCTTTTTAGAATTTTTGATTGATGATTTGTATATTTTGATAAAGTTTGCGCATGTGAAGTTTGTCTTCAATGTTGTTTGTTTTGTGCCAGGTCTGTTGCAGCCTTCTGATTTGTTGCTTTATCTTTTTAAGTTCTGTATTTCTCCAAGGTGTTGGTTTTCTTTTGTCCTGTTTAGTTTTGCTGAATGGTACAGGATATTGAAAGCTTCCTGTAGCCACTCCTATAATTTTGGAACAGACTTTATTGTATCTAGATCTGTGTTGGGTGTTAGTTGTGTTTCTAAGTCTTCAAAATTGAGTTTGCTCCATGGTCGATAAATGTATGTAAGTAAGGTGCTGTAGGGTGTGTTGATTTGTGGTGTTTTATGTTGGGAAGTTACCAAATCGTGGTCTGACCATGTGATTGGCATGATGCTTTGAACGGTAACTAGTTCAGGGTCTTCTAAAAATGACATCTAGGATGTGTCCAGCTATATGTTTGGGGTTGTGTACAATCTGATGTAGGTTCAATGTGACTAGGCCAGTGCTGATAGCTTTTGGATGGGGCATACTGGGGTTGTCAAACCAAATGTTTAGGTCCCTAAGAAAGCATAGGTTTGAGGATAAGGTTATAAGGTTTGAGACTGTGGCCCTCATTACGAGGCTGGCAGTCATAAGACCGCCAGTCTCGCTGTGGTGGTCCTACTGCCGCAGAGCCGGTGGTAAGGACTGCCACATTATGAGTTGTGAGGCTTGGCAGACACCAAGCCTCTACAACTCAACCTGGCCAGCCGGTGCGGTCGCACCGCCACAGCCGGCGGTGAGCTCCTTCAACCTGGCGACAGGCCTCAGCCTGCCATCTGGATTACGAGGCTGCAAACCACCAGGCTTTCTGTGGCAGTCACCCCACCAAGAAAACCCTGGCGGTGATGCACCCGGCGACAGGAATCTTCATTCTTGTCCCTGGCACACACATACACACGTCTCCACCCATGCATACATCCCCCCCACTCGTCCACACTCTCACACACACACCCCTTCACGCATGCAAGCATTCACATACACACACATTCAGCAGATGCAAACATGCACTCAGACACCCCATCTCACTCACATTCATTCACACAGACGCCCCCACTCACTCGCAGACATACCTCCCATTGACGCGCACATACACGCACACTAACATATTCAAATACATACACACACGGAGTCACCACTCCCTCTGCATTCATGCACTCACAGTACCCCCTTCCTCATACTCGTACCCACGCATTCACATACAGACACCCCACTCATCCGCAAACATTCACACCCCTACCCTTCCACGCACACATACACTGCACACTTCCCACTCTGCACACACACAAACACACACGCAGGCAGCCTCCACCACCCATTTCGGAAGCCCACTCACCTTCTCCATAAAGGAGGACATCTGGGAGGGGATGGGTCTTGCACCGCCAGCACCCCTACGCCAGCAGGACTCCGCCAAGCAATATTACGGCTCATAATACGTCCGACTGAGTCCTGCTGATGTGGCGGTGCTGGCGATGCACTAACCTCTGCACTGCCAACCCCCAACACGACTGCTGGCGACTTTCCAGCAGTAACATGGTGGACGTCTGCCAGCACTCGTGACATGGCAGTTTGCAGACCGCCAGCACTGGCGTTCTGATGGGGGGGTTTGGCTTCGGTGGTCTGGCAAAAAGACCACCGAAGTTAAATTGAGGGCCTGAGTCTAGAAAAGTGTCTGGGAATGTTGAATTGTTAGGTGGAGGTCTGTAAAGGAGGAGGAAGTTACAGGAGGAAGATGCTGTAGGGTTGCATCCGATGAGGAGGGCCTCACAACCTTGCATTAAAATGTTGTCTGTTTTACTAAGATTTATTGCTAGTTTGAATATAATAGCTAGTCCACCTCCTCTTTTGCCTATATGTTTTTGTGTGATGGTTTGATAGCCTGGAGGAATGGCTTCATGCAACACTGGGGCCATGTCACCTCCCAACCATGATTCTGTTAAGAATAGGAAGCCAGGAGGGGTGTGGCCAGGCCACGAAACAAGATGGCCGCCTAGAGCGCGAGCTCCGAGCCATGGCGATCCGGGGGGGGTGACGGGGCACAGGGACAGCCGGAGAATTCATCGCACCTGGCGCTTCTTATATCTTCAACTGCTGTGCCTCTAACTTGCGCCCTGGGACTCCATAGGAGCGAGTCGGAGGGCCTGAAACTCGTGGCTCCCACCCGGCGGGGAAGGCCTGGCCGGAGGGGTGAAGCCGCGTCACCCCAAAGCCGCGGCCGGCGCACTCACAGCGGTTGCGTGGCAGCCGGGAGAGCAGTGGGAATTGCGACGACCCACGCCTGTTTATTTCACCCTATTTATGGATCTCCGGCCCCCAGTGGGGAGATCCCTTGAAGCATCACGGACCCTCCAAGGGCCGAGGAGGGAGCAGGGATTTTGTTAGAGAGGCGGGACCGTGCCTCTTGAACATAAGACGGAGCAGTCCACCCGGCAGAAGAACACCATGGGCAGCAGAGGTACGACCCTTCCCTTCTGTCGCTGAGGGACAGTGAGCTACCCCATCGATATCCCTCCATTGGGACACCACGTTTAACTCTCCCTCCCCCCACAAAGCAGCCAATACTAATAAAGCAGAGGAGGAGGGGGTAAACAGGAGAGGGGAAGGAGAAGGAGGAGGGGAACAGAGAGGAGCGGAGGGGAGGAGAGGAGAAGAGACAGGGAGGTGGAGAGGGGAGAGACCGGAGGCGAGGGAGAGAGTGAGAAGAAAGCTACAAAAGGGACAAGTGACCCAAGCTAGAAGACTGGGGATGGGCCCCATCATCACCATTTACCCCTCCCCCCTCCTCCCAGGTCACTTCGGCTCAAGCTGGGGCCAACGCCTTTACCACAACACACAGGCACCAGGGAGATATTGGCGACGATGGGCGGAGAGCGCAGTCATACATACCCCCGCCCAGGTTAGGCAGCTGGCAAAAGACTTGGAGGAAAGTACACTCGCCCTTCCCCCCCAATACTCACCGCAATCAACACCAACCACAGGAGAACCAGGCACGACAGATAGTGGACATAGCCTTTCAACACCCTGGGCTACGGCAGGCTCTACATTGATTCCACGGCAGCAGAATTCTTCTTGTCATAACCTCTCCTCCGGCCCGAAGACAATGACAGGCCCTCACAGCCCGCAATAATCGCTAGGTGGATATAAATAAAGGGGGAAAAGGAAAGTAGAGGACAATAAATAAGCAGACACAGAAACAAGAGGGGGAAAATAAAAAATAAAAAATAAAAACTCTAAAATAAAAAAAAGGGGAGAGACAGAATAGAAACGAGAACTGGCTGGCACAGAAAACCCATACCCTTATCGGACCTTGAAGAGGGAAACCCCGGCTCTAAGTGGAAAGCCTCTGCAGACAGTTGAGGCGATGCCCGGTAACAAACCGAATCATAAACCCGCCAGCAAACCTGCATGACAGCTACTATTTTCAGAAGTGATACACCACAAACGCCTAACCCCCACAACGACAAGCCCTCATACATCACCACCTCCAACCGAGCCTACCACAATGTCTGATAAAAATCACTCCACAACAATGGACAGGATACTACAGAAGATCACCACTGTCAGTCGCCGCATAGCGGGGATGGACGCCTCTATAACTTCGCTAACATTAGAGACCAAATCCATGCGATCTGACATTGCAGGCTTTCAATCTATAGTGACGGGACTGGAACAGCGCATGGGATCACTAGAGGCGCAGGCCAATGTGTCTCAAGAACGAGACCAAGATCTATTCTACCTCAGAAGTAAACTAACGGACATGGAGGATAGAAGCCGGCGAGATAACATTCTCCTACTTGGGATCCCGGAAAATGAAGAAGGCACGGATATGCAGGCCTTTCTGAGCTCCACCCTCCCAAAACTGACCTCACTGGACTACGACCTACCGTTAGAATTTCAACGGGCACATAGAATAGGCCCAAAACTCTCCGACAAATCTGCAAGTCCCCAACCAATCATCGCATGCTTGCTACGGCATAACCAAACCCGTCAAATACTTCAAGCGGCGCGCATCCATGGTCCTTTCCGAATAGCTCAGCATGATATCCGAATAACTGCTGATTACTCCAAGGAGACCAATGAACGCAGAAAGGCCTTCCTAGGTCTACGACCCGGCTCCGCCAACTAGAGATGAAATATGGCCTTTTTGACCCTGCAAGAATGTGAGTTACCAAAAACGGAGTATCCAAGGACTTTTACAACCCCGACGAACTGAGACTCTTCCTTGACTCTTTCCAATCTCACCCTATGTACTCCACTGGCACAGACTGCTCGCTGATATCGCAGGAGACAGTGAAGGTGTCAGAAGCTTCCCCTTGGGAAAGGAGAGGACGAATACGTCTCTATCTGACACGGAAGCCAGCCAAAGAGGCAGAGAGATAGAGAGACTAGCCAGATCACATGATGACAGGGTCAGGTTTTACACGCAGTGGCAACCCACACCCAACTATCGGAAAGAGACAAATCCCGCTCCCCTTTAAAACCAACGACTGTATCTTCTTGATGCTGTGTATATGAGGGACAATTGCTTGAAAATCGAAAAACGGCAGCTGCCGACCCCGAGGACGGATGAGTACCTATTCAGATCATATATGTGTATCATTACTATAATTGTTTAAGATTGTTAGTGTTGTTGTTAAAGCCAGGCGATTAAAAAGGCCATGTTTTCCTTGATTCGATATAAGGCCTTACAATGTGAAACTATCAAGTAAATTGTCATTTGTTTTTTAGGGAACAACAGGGTACACACACCAATGCAGGGACTAGATCCTACTGTCTCCTCATAAGCTACATAAGGGCCCAGACCTGGCCTTACAAGACTGTACAAGGGGCATCAAATAACAACTAACTATTATAGAAACTGACACGTTCTCAACGTACTACAAAATATCCTATAGCAGCAGACAACACAGTACAACCCAAACCTATCCAAACACACAACACATACGATTAATGCCAACACTAGAACTAGCTAACCCCCATAGTTATCCCAGGGGCCGAGACTAAATCGAACAAAGATAAATTAACCTAAACCCTGGGTCACATAAACAACACGACCTAAGGTGCACCAATGCCCTCAATAATATAATAAAACAAAATAAAATAAAATAATATAATATAATATAATATCACATAATATAACGAAATATTATGGTGTCCCACACTAAGATATTACAATATAAACTGTCAATTACCCCCCCCGAACGCATGTACCCGCCCCCAGACTAACTATCGCCATTACCCGTAACTTCCACCTAAGACAGGAGGACCATGATGGTAGCACATGCCAAGCCAGTAAACTGGCAATACATGAATACACTCCTTCTCACAGTATTATGATGTAATAATACACGACAAGATATCTACAACGGGGAGAGACACATATTGACCTCGCATAGCCTAGGGCTCAGCAGCACTCATTACCTACTCTATGATAAATAGCTTGACACCTAGTTCAACGGCTCATAATATAATAATGCGATAAGATACTAGGACGTATTATGTTAATTGAATTAACAGGTTATATGTGATGAAGTGATGTCATAGTTGAAAATAAATATTCAGGATGTACTATATATTTACATCTCTATGTACCTTTGCCTGTACTAGAACTATATTGCCCTGTCTGCGCCCTCCCTCCCCCCGCCCTGACCTCCTCCTGCCTGCTTATCCCTTTCTTCCCATCTATTATGTCCTTATTTTATGATACTATCTTATGATCCCATAAAACACTCCCCGTCCCCTACACCATCAAGCATTAAGCATCATGCATTAAGCATCATCCTACATCAACCTCTCTCCCCCTCCTTTCTTGTCAATCCTCCTGCACGATCAGTAACACTTCACAACAGTACCACCCAGGCACGACGACTATCCCCTACTTCTAACTTCTAACAGTACACTCTTTAGCTATATAAACACCACAATTGTCATCAACCGCCGACGAATAGACCCGTCTCTCGAGACACAACCATGAACTCTCTACCCCTCATTGTTATCAACTTATCGACATATCGACAGCTGGCTGCCTGCTGCGCCCCCCTTCACCCCCACGGCAGGGACCGCCCCGACGGCACGTGAGCTCCGAGAGGAATCGGACTCGCCGTTCACAGATCTAACTAAGGAGGTCGGACTCCTAGCTCCCCCATTCCATTCCATCCCTTCCCTCATCATTTCCCTCTCTTGCACGCTTTCTCATTATTTTCTTAATCTTAATTTTAACATATACGTCGATCTTTTCATTCCCCTCCCTCCTTTTCTTATCTCTTTTTCCCTCCCCTCTCTTCTTTCTCCTTGCCTCCTCTTTCTTTCATATTCCCCCCGGCTCTCTCTCTGTTTATTCTGTTTTCTTTCTCTTTACCCCGCCTCCCTTTCTTTTCCTTTTCCAGAGAGGAAAGTCTGGAGCACATTCCTGACAAGACCATGAAGCAGCTGGCGGATGGTCAATGGTCAATGACCAACAGCTGAGGAACATCAACCGCCCTCTTAGAATTTTTCATCTTCTTTCTTCCCCCCTCCTGTTTTCCCCCTCTCTCTCTCTAGTTATTTTTTCTTTCCCTTTTTCTCCCTCCATCACCTCCTAGATCCCTCATCTTGACAAACGCTCTGGACCTTGGACTAAACAACCTGACACCTCCCCTTGTCCTTTTACGCAATTAGTGTTTGAGAAACCATCACATATAAGAAGAATCCATTCTTTAAATGATCTCATCATAACTAACATGCCCCTATAGACATTTTTTCTTTTTTTTGTTGGCGTTATTTACCCACAGGTGCTAGAGCCCCTGCCTCTGCTCCATATCACAACAAATCAGGTCTATGTATTACACTGCCCACTTCCAGGCGGCAACTCACTTCAGATGGGGAACTATGGAACAACTCACCCTCCGGTCCTACCAGTCTAGCTCCAGGACTCCTGGCCTCCCTTATCCACCCCCTTCTTTCCACCTAACAACCCTCCCCCCCAACCTTCTTCCCGTACCTCTCATTCCACAAGACATCCCTATTTCTCCCTTATTCCAAGATCAATTCCCCACCTTATCTTTCTCTACCCTCCACCTGTTCTCTCTTAAAAATGTGTGTACAATCTCTCAATTATCCAATCAGGAATATTTGTCTGTTTGAGTGTATGAGCTTATATACCTATTATGGAACCACCTGTTATAAAAAGAAAACGCTTTGAAAGTTGAAAGCTTATTTCTATATACTATGTATCACCCTATATTCTTAATAAAACAATAAAATAATTTTTTTTTAAAAGAATAGGAAGCCAGGTTTTGGGTCAGTGAGCAGGTCGTAGATGTGGTGCTTGTTTTTTGAGAGTGATCGAGCATTTATGAGTGGGCAGTTTAGAAAATGTGTGTTTGTGGCAGTGTCATTTTGTTTTGGAGAAGGCTGGGCAGTATATTTTGAGCTTGTAGAGGTGTATTGTTAATTGTGATAATTGTATGAGGGTCCCAATAGGTGGCTGAGAGTGATATGGTGAGTGTAGTTGTTTTGTACAGTAGCCTTATTGTGTAATAGACAAGGGGATGCAAAGTTGTTAAGAGTGGCGTGTTGTTCATTTTGTCTGTGTCTGTTTAGTGTGGAAGAAGTATGGGTTAGGGATGGTGGAAGAGCATATGGGTCATAGTGTAAGGCTCTAAATTGTGCAATGGATGAGAGGCGGGTGAATGAATGTTGCTGTGTTGGGGTACTTGTGGTAGATGTTTGTGAAGAGTAAGAATGTAGGAGAAAAGATTGGTCAGGATTTGTATTATTTGTGTAGTCATGAGGTTAGGCTATTACAGGGGGTGTTGATGTGCTTTGGAGAAGAGCGTTAGAGGTGTGTAAGAGGTGATGGATGAGAGTTAGAGGTGTTTGTGTTAGTTTTGATCACTGGATGAGGTAATATGTGTGGTGGAGTGGAGTGTAAGGCTTGTATGGTTGTGTGTAATTGGTGAAGGGGGGAGTATGTGGATGGTGTGATGGAAGACTGGATTTAGGTAGTGTAATGATAAAAGGGGGTCCGGCAGGAGCCATTAGAAGATAGTGCTGTTGGTTTGCATGAACAGGGAGTGTGTGTCTGGATGGCTGAAAGTAATGTATAATGTGGTTTTGTAATGTGTGGGTGATGGCAGAATCTGTTTGTGGGAATGGACAGAGTTGTGTCTAGTGGAAGAATGAAGGTGTCTTAATGTTGTAATTGTGGTGGATATGTGGATATGTGTGATATGTGTGGTTTTGTGCTGGTTGATTGGACTTTGAAATCTGTATGAGGTCTGTTTGTGGTGCTTGAGTTGGATGCCTTTACTGATATTGTGTGTGGATGTTAGAGGATGTGTAGGGAATAAGGTTCTTTCTGATAAATGGAGATTTGGGCAGCATTGGGCAGAAAGGGCCTAAAAATAATATGGTCCCCTAGGGAGCGACCCTTGCCCAAGGGGCCGTTCCCTTTATTAGAAAACACAAAAAAAGAAAAATCCCTGGTGTCTAGTGGACATTTCTGTCCCCCCTCGGGGCAGATCGGCTTAATTATATTAGGCCGATCTGCCCCCAGGGGGGGGGCAGAAATGGCCTAAACACAATTTGGCCCCCAGGGAGCGACCCTTGCCTAAGGGGTCGCTCCCTGCACATAAAAGAAAAAACAAACAAACAAAAAAGATTCCCTGGTATCTAGTGGACATTTCTGCCCCCGGGGGCCAGAAAGGGCCTAAAAATAATATGGCCCCTAGGGAGCGACCCTTGCCCAAGGGGCTGCTCCCTTTATTATAAAACACCCCAAAAAATCCCTGGTGTCTAATGGGCATTTCTGCCCCCCTGGGGGCAAAAATGGCCTAAGCACAATTTCCCCCCTCACGGAGCGACCCTAGCCTAAGGGGTCACTCCCTGCACATAAAATAAAAATAAAAAATCCAAAAGAATTCCCTGGTGTCTAGTGGGCATTTCTGTCCCCCCTGGGGGCAGATCGGCCTATTTATATTAGGCCGCTCTGCCCCCAGGGTGGCAGAAATGACCTACAAATTGTTTGCCCCCCTAGGGAGAAACCCTTGCCCAAGGGGCCGCTCCCCTCATATAAATTAAAAAAAAACAATAAAGTCCCTGGTGTCTAGTGGGAATTTCTGCAGAAAGTCTCTTCCGCCCCCTCCCTTCCAGCGCGACGGGTGGCGACCTCTGATGAGATCAGCACGCGATTGCGTGCTGACGTCATCAGACGTCACTGGGGGGACGATCAGGGGGTGGGGTGAAAGGGGAAGCGTTTCCCCTTTCATCCCGGATGGGGGTGTGGGTAGGGGGCCCACGGGGGGAGCACTAGCACTTCCCCAGTGGACCCAGTGCAGGACGAGGTGTTCCCGTCCCAGGCCCACGAGAACCGTGTGCTGGGACAAGACCACCTCGTCCAAGGCACTGAGGGGGTTAACCAATGACACCCCTAATCCTGACTACCAATCCCAACAGTAACTCTAAAACCATGGACCAATAGGAATCCCATACGTAATACCAATCAAAATAGAAGCCCTGAAACCACAGTCCAATAATAATCCCAAACCTAATAGTAACCAAAATAGAAGCCCGAAAATCACTGTCCTATAGGAACCCTAGCCTTAGTACCAATCAGAATGCAAACCCTAATCCTTAAACCAATAGAAATACCATTCCCAGCAACCAATCACAACAACATCTTCCAAGCTAGCAGAGTCTACTTTCCAGGTTAGGGATGGATTAAAAAGCACTGAAATACTGCTTGTGGCATACTCAGATATTTGACTTTTTCAAGGCAACAACAAGTGGTGCAGGCACTTTCTAAACACAGTTTAAATCACACAAGCAGATTAAGCAGTCTCCTAAACACACTCTTAGCTACTGAGGTGTATATAGTCTTTTTTTTAAAAGGTGGGGCTGGCGATTGGCTTTATACAGTCTTTTGCCACAAACTAGGAGGGAAATTGTAAACAGTCACGGATAAAAAATAACAGTTTAAAAAGACCAAGCTGGCTGAAACACAAGGAGCCTACAGTAAACAGGCATGGGTAGCAGTACAAACACTTTTTAACAAATAACAAGAATTCCCAGAAAGTCTGGGGCTCTTTCCGGTTCCTAGGATTTCTTGATCACCTGGCTGCATTAGGGTGCAGGGAAAGCTGGGCTCACAAAATGGAGGTGGCTGTTTTGGGGTTCCCTCCACAAACGTAAAGGCCCATTGCAGGTGTTAGAGGGGGCTCAAGTTGCCTGGGAGCTAGACAGCCAATCAACAAGCCCCTGTGAAAAGGAGGAGGGAAGTGCTGCTCTATTCAGAATCTCCTTGGATACAGACAGGCTTTATGCAGTATTTTGACACAAACTGTGCCCTTAGAATAGCGCTAGGGGCTATTAAAAATGCCCTAAAGTCCCTTAAGAACTAGTGGCAAAGCACGCTTTATAAGGCCCAAAAATATTTTTGCTTTCAACCGGTTATTATTTTATTTGATATTGGCGAGGGCCTGACAGCTCTTCAAATTAAAATTTCACATAAACGCATGAAAAAAAGAAAACAAGCCCCAGCAAAGCCAAAAGGCTTGCAGCCCACATCAGACCTAATTGTTTCCCCAATACTTGTTGCATGTTTTATGTCTCGAAAAACACACATACAAATAGGTGAGGCACAAGATCACAGAGTTCCACCCGTGTACCACTTTCTTGCATACCCACTCATCTCATCTGCTGCCTCACTCTCTCCCTAACTCCACCTGCCTAAGGCCAGCTATCCCCAACCCACTATAATTGTGACCAATAAGTAAAGAATAATTTGAGGGCGAGACACCTGCTTCATTCCATCTAGCCTCTCCCCTCCATTCTAAATCCCGATTCCACTACTTCCTGTCCCCTTCCGAACTTTAGGCTGACCTTGGAATGCCATCAAGTTTTTTTTACAAAAACCCACCAACAGAACTTTCCTGCTCACTCTGAAAGCATACGTTACCGAGGAAGTGGTTAGTCCATATCGATAAGAATTACAATCATGAACATTAGTTTAAAAAGTTACCTCTGTTGGGAGCTTGTATGTTGTAAAACATAAAAGTCAACTATTTTCCAACACAAACAGGAGGTGTTCCATAGACCAAGTAGTCTCTGCTTTCACACATTAGTAATTTAGAAGAATCATAAAGGAAGAGCACTTACCTCTTAAAGATAATATGAAGATATACGCTATCAGCCACATGGTGGTGTTAAGTCGGAGACTTCAAGTTTTAAATCTTCTTTATTACAAGTTGTAAAAACAATAAGGCTTAACAAGCGATCGTGGTAAAAGCGTGTGTCTCTCGCAGCGTCTCTCTCCTCCTCAACTCCCGATCTCCAACCACCTCGAATTCGAATTCCTCCACGCAATTACCCACGAGCTAATATAATTCAAAATACCTAGCCACGCGCTAATAAAACTCTAGCGCTAAATAACTATATAACATATCAACATAACACATCTCCTTCCTTTAAAAAAAAAAAAAAAAAAACACACAGTAAAAAGAACATAATTATATTATTACACAATATAATCATTCAACCATTTTGGTTTGGAAACAATCCTTTTACCATTACTTGTTGTTTCTTCATTGTTACTATCATTGGAAGTACTGCCCATTTCCATAGGTTTAGCACACTCCTCCACATCACTAGTATTACAATCCAAATCACCTTCCGGAGCTCCTTCTTCCAAAACTTGCTCCGAATTCCTTCTATACATATCTTTCCCAACATTGTCACTCAAACACATCTCTTTTCACAAATTTACATTCATTTTATTATTTTTTTCTAACCCAATCTCATCTAGAGAATCACTTACATTCATTCTATTCGTTGGCTGACCCTTAAACACAGCAATCCTTTTAAGGTTCCATACCTTCCCATCACTCAGAAGGACTGCATTACGCAAAACTTTGCTTACTTGAATAGGTTCTGAATATTGACTCTCACCCTTCCTTACTCTCCACGGTTTCTTCACCTTAACCCAACTTCCTTCACAAATTTCCACCTCTCTTTTTGAACCTCTACTCTTGTCAAAAGTCTGTTCATAAGCCATATGTTTCCTCATAATTTGATCTCTCACACTTCCAAAAGGCACCCTACATTCATCAACCTCCAACAACCACTCTGGGTTGCACTTAGTCCTTGGTACCCTTCCTCTCATTAACTCAAAAGGAGATAAACCCAAGGCTTCATGATAACATGTCCTATAAGACCACAACGTTTTATAAATTTGTACCGACCAATCGTCCCCATTCCTACACGCAATCTGAATAGCATTCTTCATAACCCTATTAAACCTTTCGATCATTCCATTGCCACTAGGATTGTATAAAGATGTAGTTCTATGCTTGATTCCTATCCTTTCAAAATACTCTTTTGTCAAAGTGGACGTAAATTGCACTCCATTGTCACTAATAATCTGTACAGGTAAACCCTCCTCCACAAAGGTATTGTCCATAAATGTTAAAACCTCCAAAGAGTCCACCTTGTCCTCAATTTTCACAACTGGCCACCTTGAAAAAATATCAATCATGGCAATAATATACCTTCCAGGATTCCCAATGGGACCCATGATGTCTATAGCAATAGTGTGCCACGGCTTACTCGGAATAATGGGTTCACACATATTTGGTTTTAAAGTATTTAAAGTCTTATCTGAATTGGCACAAATGACACATTCCCTTACCACCCTTTCAGCTTGAACATCAATTCCAGGCCACCAATACCATCTGTTCACCCTCTGTTTTGTTTTAACTATGCCACAGTGAGTTTCATGACATAATTTTAAAATTGTACTTCTAAGTGTCTTAGGTGGTATAGCTCTATCACCTCTAAAAATAGTTCCATTAACCAATGAAAGTTCACATCTCACCTCCCAAAACTGTTTAAGCATATTTGACATTTTAGACTTGTTGGGCCAACCTTTCATTACACATTCCAACACTGATTGTAAATCCTTATCCTTAGAATATTCCTCCTTGCACACTTCCTCCTTTATATTTATGCCATCGTCATCATGAATTAATGCCACTTGTAACTCTTCTCCTTCACCAATATCACATTCTACGATCTCAGTAGGCATTCTGGACAAGTAATCTGCCAACACATTACTTTTCCCAGGAACATATTCAATTACATAAATAAAATCTTGCAAACGCATAGACATTCTAGCAATCCTCGCTGACGCTTTACACATTCCTTCAGTGGTCAGCAATTTCACTAATGGCTTATGATCTGTACGTAATATACATTCCTTTCCCCACACAAACTGTCTATAATGCTCCAGTGCCCAAATACATGCAAGTGGTCTCCTTCTCTATCACCGAAAACTTTTCTTCATTCGGTGATAACGCACGAGATGCAAAAGCAATTA
The DNA here is from genome assembly GCF_031143425.1 of Pleurodeles waltl. Classification (NCBI taxonomy): domain Eukaryota; kingdom Metazoa; phylum Chordata; class Amphibia; order Caudata; family Salamandridae; genus Pleurodeles; species Pleurodeles waltl. The sequence goes on along the minus strand of NC_090439.1, from coordinate 189,198,565 downwards.
TAACTTCCTTTCCAGAAGTATCGATTTGTGTTAACACACCACCTAAACCTTTATTGCTGGCATCTACAGTTACTACATTCGTACGTTCAGGATCAAAGCTACTCAAAATAGGGGCCTGTGCAATTGCTCTCTTTACATTATTAAACTCCATTTCACAATCTCTTGACCAACCAAACTTTACATGGTTTTTCAGCAATTGTCTGATATTGTATACCATGCTAGAAAATCCCTTCACAAATTTTGCATAGAACTCAACCATTCCTAAAAATTACTTAATATCCTCTTTGCACTTAGAATGCGGTGAATTCATAATGGCATCCACCAGCTTAGGTTTCATGGTTACACCGTCCCCACATAACACATGTCCTAGATAAGTTACAGATTGTACCCCAAACTTACACTTCGAATGTTCCACAGTTAAACCTTTTTTTTCCAAAATACTTAAAACCTCCCTCAAAACTGCGTCATGTTCCTTCCTATCCTTGCCAAATAGTAAAATATCGTCTTGAAAACATCTCACATTAGTATGTCTCCCAAATAACTGATGCATTAACCTCTGGAATATAGCAGCTGCTGAAGCTAAACCGAACGGTAATCTTTTATATTGAAAACATCCCACAGGAGTAATAAAAGCAGTATATTTCTTACTGGTTTTGCTTAATTTGATTTGGTGATATGCAGCAGATAAATCTATGGTGGAAAACCATCTTGCACCTTTGATTAACGTTAACATCTCTGAAATTTTTGGCAGAGGAAATTTATCCACTACAATATTTTTGTTCAGATGGCGCAAATCTATGCATAACCGAATCTTTCCATTCGCACGTTTAGCAACTACTATAGGAGAAATCCATTCTGAAGACTCAATTGGTTCGATGATCTCGGCTTCTACCAATTTATCCAATTCTCTCTCCACTTCACTCCTAACTAAAATGGGAATGTTCCTTACCTTATGTATCTTTGGACTAGCATTTGTTTTAAGAACAATACTATGTTCAAAATCTTCCAAAACACCAATTTTTCCACTAAAAACTTTAGGAAAATTCTTAAACATTTCATTTGCAATGCATTCTCCCTCGTCCACAACCATAACTGGTTCAGGACTATTCGGATCATGAGTGATATGCAAATCACCCTGATCTTTCCAACCTAAAACTGAAGGTCCCTTCTTTGCTACATATAACTTTCCCACAGATTTTCTGTTTTTAAAAACAAATGTAAGTTCTCTGAAACCCAATAACTCTATTTTCTCTCCAGAAAATCCTTCTGGACTAACATCTGCTTTTTGTAAATTACTACCTATTTTTCCTATAAACTTCGATTTCCACACTCCCTCATTAATGATGGTAAAAGGCGAACCTGAGTCAACATAAACTTGAATCTCAACCCCTCCTATGTGCATTAAACATACTGGTTTCTTCTTGTTACCGACAGTCTCTTCCTGTACATTAAATACAAACATTTGATCTTTACTTATACTCTTGCTGTCCTGCTTAATTTTATTTACCCTACTCTCATCCTCACTTGAATTGTCACTCAGTCCATCTACGTACTTCACATTATTATTCTTCTTTTTCTTTTTACACACCCTAGCAAAATGCCCTATAACTCCACACGCCGCACACTTCTGCTTCAATGCAGGACAATATTTGTGTGAAGCTAAATGTGAAGTGCTATCACAACGGTAACACCTTTGACCATTATACTTATTTGCTTGTTGATTCTTCTCACTTTCATTCTTTGTTCTGCCCATTCCTTTATACTTTACTTTGTTTACTGTATCTTCTTTAATATCACAATGCTCTGTTTTAACTGCTTTCGCACTTCGACTAGATAACTCAGCTTTTCTAACAATCGCTAAAATATCATCCAACTCAGTATCTCCATTTATCCACAATCTTTCTTGAATTGCAGGGTCACGGATATGCATTACTACTTGGTCTCTAATTAACTGGTTTTGCAAATGATCGAATTTACAATCATTAGCCAAAACTCTAAGCGCAGCTACATACTCATCCACAGTCTCACCATGCTCTTGTTTCCTTTGAAAAAATTTGTATCTTAAAATCCCTATACACACTTTAGGTGCGAAATAATTATCAAATTCTTTCAATACATTTTCAAATACATTTGTGTCCTCGTTGCTCTTAGTTTTCGTCATAGACTCAAATACTTTTAGTCCTTCTGGTCCCACAGAATGCAAAAAAAAAATTTTTTTCCTCTCCGGACTCATTTTCCCTTCCTCATCGATAGTCTCCAAAAAATTTATAAAGTACGATTTCCATTCTGTCCATTTCATACATGGACTTCCCCCTGCTGGCCAAAATGCTTGTGGGGGTTGAAGCGAAAATTGTTGTGTGGCATTTAAAAATTTTATAATGCAAAATATATGTTTGAATTAATTATTCAAAGAAAATTGCGCTGTACCATATGCAATTGTCCAGATAATGAACTTCCTTCCACTTAGTTTCCAAAACTGTTTGCAAAAGAATTCAATCAGTGAAAATACACATTCCAAATGAATATGTCCTTTTATTCAGAATTCATCTATGAATTGCCTGTAAATTACTGTACTGTTCCTCTGTTTATATATCCAATGACACGCACGCTGTTTCTGTTACGCCTCAAATGTCATTCACGCTCTTCCTCTGTCCTATTTTATGTGAATAACACACAAAATAAACATTCCGATTCCCAGCTGATATGCCTTTCAAAAAAACAAATTTTGCCAGGTCCACTCCTCTAATGTACGTGAATACGTCCGATCACTTCTCTAAATCAGACTCTCGAGGAATGGAACGGAAAGCACAGCTTGAATGTCGCCCATCTCTGTAACGGCAAGTTCCTTCAATACTTTCCGTTTATTTTCTGCAATACGATCCTCAATAAATCACTCGTCTTGTCAAGCCTTACAGTTTTATATCTTTAAATTCCATCGTGGTGTAAGATTTCTTCTTGTTTTCCAAACCGAAGGTAATAACTCTTACCGGCACTTCGCACTCCGTTTCCACCGTAGGTTCCACAATTAAGCTTGTCGCCAGAATTGTTAAGTCGGAGACTTCAAGTTTTAAATCTTCTTTATTACAAGTTGTAAAAACAATAAGGCTTAACAAGCGATCGTGGTAAAAGCGTGTGTCTCTCGCAGCGTCTCTCTCCTCCTCAACTCCCGATCTCCAACCACCTCGAATTCGAATTCCTCCACGCAATTACCCACGAGCTAATACAATTCAAAATACCTAGCCACGCGCTAATAAAACTCTAGCGCTAAATAACTATATAACATATCAACATAACAGGTGGGCATACATTGACTTGAGAGCCTGATAAAGTCTTGACAGCTAGCAAGGTAGGTCTTTATCGGCATGTGATTACGTAATAATTGGTTCTGTGATCATTAACGTGCAGACACTCTGCAACCTCGCCTACTTGTACTTTAACTTTTAGTCGAAAATAGACTCTACAAGCATTACAGGGAATATGAAGAAAAAAATATTCTAGAAATGACATTGGATTCTTACTTTCTCGTTTCCTGATAAGTTCTTACTTTTATACAGTACCTGCTACAGCAGTTTGACTGTGATACATTGCTGAAAATAAAAGCTATTCTGTCACACAATTTAATGGTGCTTGGAAGGATGAAAATCCGTCAGCCCATTGGGATTTGAACCGTGAAAATTGCAGCTTTCACTGAGATGTCTCTTTTATACCTTCCTTTATACCCTCGTCTTTTTAAGTGTATTCATTTATCTGAATCCGTTTTGGTTATTTAGAGGAAAAGGAGACCACTGATGGAGCAGATATGTTAATTAAGACATTTATTAATGACCTATATGTGTGTATACTAATGAGAATAATGCATAGAGAAATTAATGGTAGAAAATAATGTGCGTTTGAAAATGTGCCCTCGGGTATGATCACCATGTGTATAAAAATACCATAAAATATGCGAAATAATGAAAACATATGAGAAAAATGTACTAATATGTCATAATGACATGTATAACCTATGTTTTGTATTAATTCAATAGTCAAGTTAGCCGTACCAGAGGCCTAGTTTCACTGGGCCTTGCTCGCTCTGAACATGGAGAATTCAAACGCCTTGCAAAGGACTGGTAACTGGAAACAGAGACCTTGAACCCCTCAGAGTTCAAGTCGCTTAGCTAGAACATTCTGCAATGTACCGACGGACAGGAGATGGTGAAGACAATTTGAAACAATTATGTGTAGTGTAGGCTAAATGTACTTTCTCAGGACTTGAACAATGGAAGCACTGACGAGAGAACAATGTGCAACAATTTTGATACCTGAAGAGCCGGATGATGTCCTCATTGCAAGAAGAACCAATCAGAGTTTTGTGAAATATAAGAATACGATTTGGTAAATAAAAACTATGGGTTAGAGTCGTATCTTCTGACTGATTAACCAATTAGCAATTAGTGGGATGGACTGGGAGACCCTACTAAAAAGTAATGACAAGGGGTGAGGAATCAGAACTGCGGGAAGAAAATTGATGACGTCAGGAGACCATGCCCGAGGTGCTGATATTGGGCTCATACTCTGTGAGCCTGATCTGTAGCTGACTATTTGATGACCTGAAGACAAAGACTGACTTGTTGCTGATCCATCTTGGATAGGTAGCTATGAAAATGTCACTGACAATTTTGTGCCTTTTCTTCTAGGTACCAACTGCGCTGTTTTATAGGGATTCTCACTTAGGTAGAATTTTTCTAAATTGATGTTTTATCTAAATTGTTTTGACGGTGACAAATGACTGAGGAACTTAATTGCTGAATTACATTATTAATGCTGATATCCATAGCTAATGATGTTGTTTTGCCGCATATGTTTTCGTCAAGAAATAATGTCTTATAACTGATGAATTAATAAAGAATTGATTTGAATAAAGATTGAATTAACAGATGATTAGAATTGTAAACAATAGGGAATAAAACTTGTTAACCCTTTTTTACTGAGTAGTGGTTATTCTTGAGTATTAAGGTTTAAAGTTGTTTTTTCATAGAATGTATCTTGTTTATTGATGTTAGCTACCATTACAGTGGCCACTACATGGCTAGGATACTCCATGCAATTCAAAAGGTTCATCAACCTATGCCCGTCCCCTTGTAAGTTTACTTACTAAGGACCGGGCGTGCTAGCAGTTTTTGGTAGCAGCTTGATGGTTAGTTTACTTGGAGAACTAGCTATGTGGTGATTACTGGTTATGGTACTAGTCTAAGTTAGGGTTAGTTGTTCGTATTTTTATGAGGTTTGAATTTTGTATTTCTGAAATGGCAATTGTAGCAAGGATGATGTCCCCTTAAGCCCAGAAATGACTTTCCCAGATCCTGGATCCTGCTGGTAAAGTTGGGTATATTCTCTGTGTTTTTGAGATAGTGTGAAAGTGGTAGGTTGCGCTTGCACAGGCTTAAGCAAATCGCAGGTGAATTGTAGTGTATGTGAGGTAAGTAGGAAGTCTGCGTACTCCAGTTGAGGGTAGTAGGAGTGTGCGTGCTCCTTGGTATGAGAGTAGGGAAGTCATCAAACTTCATATGTGTGTGGCGCTTTGTGCTAAAAAATTATCCACGTGGTTGTTGGTGATGTACGGACCCTGCGTGGTCTAAGTAGTATATTGACAAGTGTAGGAGACACTTGGTTATATGCTGTAATCTGTCTGGTTTAAGTAGGTTGATCGAGCATGGTCAACAAATCGGTGTGTGAGAATCGAGTAAAAGAAATTACGACTGAGATTTGGCGAGTCATATGTGCACCAGGACAGACCCATTGATCAGTTGAGAGCAAAAATGTATGGGTCGAATTTCGCTTGCGAATGCAGGAGACTGAGAAAGAGGAATAGCTATATGAGCGAAAGGGCCATTAGTGAAAATCTGTAAGGTCTCTGAAACTATTGTGTCCCTTCTTGTAGTAAACCAGCAGGTTTGTTTTAGTTATTATTTGTTTAAGGTGCTCGCAATAAGTTGCATTAGTTGCATGAGTCGAAGTAGGAGGACGAGCCGCAAGACTTTGTCAGCCACTGTGTGTGAGTGTGACGTCAGAGTGTTCCACACTGGGATAGGTTGGTTAGTGAGAAAGGTCTCGAGTGGATTGGCAGCCATCTGTAAGAGGCAATTGGTTGAGCAAGAGGGTGAAGGGAATCTTGGGAGTAAAAGTCATTTCATTATAGAATCAAAGTATACAAAGCAGGCAAAATGATGTTTTTCAAGGCATTTAAGAGTGTGATGAAGGGTGATACTTACATTAAAGCGTCAGTGGGGGAGCCGACCCCACCGGAAAATACTCCGGCTTACATTTTGATAGAGGAGTGAGGTGTAGTACTGTGTTTGTGGTTGAAGCAATGGTGTAAGTTAACTAAAAAACAAGGGTCTTTAGCATTTCCGGAGCATAGAACGTTTAATTTGAGAATTTTGGATCAATTGCGAACGTCATTGTATGACATGAAGCCGTTACCAAGACCAGCACAGTTTGAAGCTTTAACGGTTTGGGAGCTAGTGGCCAGACAGCAACAAGAGTTGAAGTTCAAAAGGAGGATGAAGAAAGTAGAGAAATCTTTAGCTGAAGCTAGATGGGATTGGGAACAAAAGAAATGGAGAGCAGTGACATTACAGGATGTCAAATTGTTTCCTGCAATTACGGAGGGAGATGAGGCAGAGAAGGAAGATAGTGCTAAAGAGGATGAGAGTGCAGGAAGAAAGAAAAAGAGAAAGTCTTCTGCTGATGATGAAGATTCCAATGTTGAGGATCTCATTACGCAGCTGTTAAGAGATCGACCGCAGGCACTAGTGCCACTGCCACTACAGCTCCTTCGGCACAAGCCCAGGGAGCTGAGGGAGCTGTACAGGCAGAAGGTGGACAAATACCATGGGTAGTACAGATTACACCTAATGCAGGAACTGCTACTGTAGTTCAAGCGCAGACACATCCACCTTCGGTGCAGAGAATTTATCCAGATGTGCCAGTTCTTGAGACTGTCTTGAGCATAATGGTACAGAGGGAGCAAGTGCTTCTGAAGCCAATGCTGGTTCAGACGGATCTGACACCAATGTTATTGCCTTCAGCACAGGCCGAAGTTTACACCACTGACAGGAACGCAGTCAGATATTACACCAGTCATGAATCAGGCAATGGGGGTAACATTCCTGCAAGGTGCAAGTGTTAGGGCAGCTCAAGATACAATATCGCTACCAGTTACTATTGGTCCAGAGGTACCCTTATTGGCGCAGAAGAAATCAGACGCAGGAGAACAGAATGAAATGTCACAGAATCTCGTGAGGAGGGGAGTGAGTGATCCTGGGCAGATGATGTCATCTGCAGGACAGACTTTCAATGTATCTAGACCTTTAATGGATCTTAGTCTACTTGTAGCGCTTCCAGATGCAGTGAATGGCCTGAATGCGAGTCAGAGTTTGAAACTTTTGACCCCGCAAACTTCAGGTGCAGTGGTGCAACAGCTACCAGTGCCAAATGCGAGAAATATTTCATTGCAGGGATTGTCAGCTCAGCAGTTTAGTGAGTGGTAAGATAGTTTAAATACACCTCAAAATGCATCCAAAGGCGATGAGCAGATAAATCGTGTGAGGTTGAATATAGAAGCAACCAAATTAGTTGAGGGAACAATGTGTGTGAACAAATTGGAATCTTGCACCGAAGAAGAGCTGAGGTACTTATGCCCAAAGATTACAAGATAAGTGAGTAATATACATCAGAAATTGGCAGAGCTAGCAGAGAAGCATGATATTGAGATTGAGAAAACAAAGCATTTGAAATGCAGTTACAGATTGGATTTTGAGGCCAAGGATTTTGAACACATGAGAGCAGCAGGAATGAAGGCACATTTGAGAGAATTGCTGCAGAGTGCCCAGATTTGGCAAACATTAGAGAAGTGGGAAAGTAGATGGACAGAGAAAAAAGATAAACGAAAATGGGATTCACAAGAAGGGTCTGAAGGTGTCGACAAGGAAGAATCAGTTAAGATGCTTCCAATGAGAGAAATTCCAGGAGGGCAGTTTGTTCATGTTCTGTGGCACAGGAGTGATATATTGTCATTTACAAATGATTATCCAAAATTGAGAGAGAAGCCGGTTGAGTGGTATCAACAGACAGGGAGATTTGTGAAGCTTTCCAAATATTTGTTGGAAGACTTGAACACGCTATTGGAGATAGTGGTACCAGCTGACTTGTGGGTTGAGTGTAAGAGAACAGTAGATTGGCCAACAAGTGAACCAGAAAGGGATAAAGTAATAGGTGCACCTTCACCTGAGGTAATGAAAAATTATTATAAGGTGATTGAGTTTCTGAAGATTTCTCCCCAAAACATTGATTGGCAGCAGATTGATGGAACGGTCCAAGAGTCTAAAGAGTCAATACATACCTACTATGAAAGATTGTTGAAAGCATTTAAGGAGTACAGTGGCAAGGAAACAATTAAGCCGAAGGACATGTTGTATTTTGTGTTCAGGTTCGTCGAAGGTTTGAGACCAGAAGTAGGGCAGATGATTAAGAATCATTTGATTTGCTGGCAGGCTAAACCGATTGATGAGGTGTTACAGTATATAAAATACTGTGGCGATGAGATTGAATTGAAGCAGAAAAAGTTGAAAGAAAAAGCAATGGTGATGCAAATAAAAGCAGCCCAAATAGTAGTGCAAGGGGCTATAGTACTGTTGTGTAGTCATTTTAGCTATAGCTCCATGCATGTTATTTTAACACACTAGGCCGCTGTCCACTTTAACCTAGATATATTTTTTAGGCTTTGCATTGTTATTTTTACAATAACCATTTCTACGGTCTTGTTGTGTTTTCATTTATCTAACTGTTTTTGCCTAGCCCAGCACTGTGTTCTTAAACAAGACATTCTTGACCACTCTGTGCTTCATTCAAGGCTACAGTTTGGTACATTGCCGGTGAACGTGGTAGAAGTTTAGTCTCCAACATTTGTAGAAAATACACATCCTTACGTAGGGACATTTTCTCAGAATATCAGCTGCGTTGTTATAAAAACACTTTCTAGTCCCATCACCCGTTAGAGGGAGATTCCATCCAGGGAACCACGACTGTATGCCGATTGCTAAATGCTTTGCTACAGATGCTAACGCAGACTACTGGCCTTTGCTCAGGTATGAGGGTTGATGTCTTCCCGGGGGAACCTGAAAGGCAGAATTCGAGCTTAACATGCTGTGCTCAGATTATGACTTAGATAGGAAATAATCCATCGATCATAGTGACAATATGATAGTGTTGTTTTTATGCTTCACTCTTGTCGTCACCATTTTAATACTGTCATGTTGTGTCGTCCTTATGATTGCATCTCACGATTTGCTATCTAAGATGCAGTCAATTTATTAAACCCATTATTAAAACATATACTGCCCCTGTTTGTCGTTTATATATGAGAATGAATTGTGAATGAGAGAATCGAATGTGACCTGAGTGACCACGACTTCCCTGAGAAGCCTAATATGTCATGCGCTCGGCTGCCCAATCATCACTATCCCCTGGTAGAGATGAGGCACTGCTATTTGGCCGGAGCAAAACCCGGATTTAGAGCGACAGGTGTCACCCGCAGTGGGTTAGACTCAGTCTCCCAACCCGTGGACGATCCTGCTGCCCAAAATCCAGTAGTCTCATTAGAATAATGAGAGCCTACGCGACAGTACCACCTATGCCGCCGCAGCAGAGAGCTGTTACATTTCAGCCTCAAGTGAGAGGTAGAGGGTGTGGAATTTACATGATGCGTGGTCTGGACTTAGGGACTGTGGTTGTCCAGAATGACATGCAGGGAATGAAAAAGATGTTACCGTGTCATTTGTGCGGAAACGTGGGACACTGGAAGCGGGAGTGTCCGTTGATGGCACAGGATGGTGTTGTTCAGCAAGGTGACATCAGTACATTTCAAACTCTGAAAGTCCCAAGAATGAAAGGATTAATTCCTACTGTTCAGAATCGAGGACGTTATTTCTTACCGGTGCAGCAAATGCAGGTGCCACACACACAATTTACCCAATTACAACCAGTACAGCAGCAGGTCTCTATGGTACCTAGACAGCAAATGGCGACACCTCAAGCCCCGATGGAGCAGCAACAGGTGACGCTTACTCAGCAGGTCACAGGTCAAAGACAAGACAATAGTAATAACACAATGCATCAGTTTCCATTTTACAGTGAGGATGAAATAAACGAAGAATGGATGAGTGACAGTTCAGATGAAGGAGCTTGTATGCTTGCCAATTCCCTAGAAGTAGATCAGAGAGGACCTTTTGTGAAGGGGAAAATGATGGGCTACAAGGTCTCATTCTTAGTGGATACAGGAGGTACGCGCTCATCAGTAAGAAGCATAGACGTCCTGAATCTTCCTCTTTCAGGCAGGACAGTTCAAGTTGTGGGTGTGGAGAATAGACAGTTGACCAACCCAATCACAGAGCCAGTGCAGGTTGAAAGGTTTGCATAGATTTGTGGTGTGCGATTCTGTAGGAACGTGCCCTCTTCCTTGGCATGTTACCCCCATTTTTCACATGTATGTCAGTATGTTTTTGCCTGTCTCACTGGGATCCTGCTGATCAGGACCCCAGTGCTCATAGTTTGTGGCCTAATGTGTACGCCTGTGTAGTGCCTAACTGTGTCACTGAGGCTCTGCTAACCAGAACCTCAGTGCTTATGCTCTCTCTGCTTTTAAATTTGTCACTGTAGGCCAGTGACTTCATTTACCAATTTCAATTGGCATACTGGACCCCCCATTATAAGTCCCTAGTATATGGTACCCAGGGCATTGGGGTTCCAGGAGATCCATATGGGCTGCAGCATTTTATTTGCCACCCATAGGGAGCTCAGACAAACGCTTACACAGGACTGCCACTGCAGCCTGCTTGAAATAGTGCACACACTATTTCACAGCCATTTTCAGAGCACTTAAGTAACTTATAAGTCACCTATATGTCTAACCTTCACTTGTTGAAGGTTTGGTGCAAAGTTACTAAGTGTGAGGGCACCCTTGCACTAGCAAAGGTGCCCCCACATAGTTCAGGGCCATTTCCCTGGACTTTGTGAGTGCGGGGACGCCATTACATGCGTGCACTACATATAGGTCAATACCTATATGTAGCTTCACAATGGTAACCCCGAATATGGCCATGTAACATGTCTAAGATCATGGAATTTTCCCCCATTCCAAATCTGGGATTGGGGAGCCAAATTCCATGCATCCTGGGGGCTCCACCATGGACCCCCAGTACTGCCAAACCAACTCTCTGAGGCTTGCACTGCAGCTACAGCTGCTGCCACCTCACAGACAGGGTTCTGCCCTCCTGGGGTCTGGGCAGCCCAGTCCCAGGAAGGCAGAACAAAGCATTTCCTCTGAGAGCAGGGTGTTACACCCTCTCCCTTTGGAAATAGGTGTTACAGGCTGGGGAGGGGTAGCCTCCCCCAGCCTCTGGAAATGCTTTGAAGGGCACAGATGGTGCTCGCCTTGCATAAACCAGTATACACTGGTTCAGGGACCCTTTCTCCCCTGCTCTGTTGGGAAACTGGACAAAGGAAAAGGGAGTGACCACTCCCCTGTCCGTCACCACCCAAGGAGTGGTGCCCAGAGCTCCTCCAGTGTGTCCCAAACTTCAGCCATCTTACTTTGCAAGGTGTGGGGGCACTCAGGAGGGCTCTGAGTAGCCAGTGCCAGCAGGTGACGTCAGAGACCCCTCCTGATAGGTCCATACCTGATAAGGTAGCCAATCCCCGTCTCAGGGCTATTTAGGGTCTCTCCTGTGGGTTCTCTTCAAATTCTACTTGCAAGTTTCCTTCAGGAATCCTCTGCAACAACTTCAGCATCCTCTGACCTTGGATCAAATGCAGCCTACTCCAAGAAACGCTGTAACTGCAACAAAGTGTCTACAAGAGACACTTTTCTTCAGCAACCTCAGCTCCAAGTCAGCAACTGAAACAGTTTCAACAGTTTGCAAGCTCTGGGTACTCCCTGTCTTCATCCTGCACCAGAAGAACCAAAGAAATCCCCCGTGGAGTGATGGGATCACTCCCCTGCTTCAAGCAGGCACATTTCAAGGCGACGACCCGTACCCTGGGACTCCTCTCACAGTGACGAGCGTGCTCCTAAGGACACAGAGGGTGGACATAATCAACATAGACTGTCCTGAGGTCCTGCTGATGTAATTTGGAGGAGGTAATACCTTGCCTTCCCTGAGAACAACAGTACCCCTATGTTTTGTGTCTTCTTCACCTCCTGAGGCCTCTGTGCACTCTTTACAAAATTCCTTCATGCACAGCCTGGCTCAGGTCCCCAGCACTCCACCCTGTGACGCTTAACTTGCTGAGTTTTTCTCCAGCGGCGTGGGACCTTCTTTTGTTGTGCTGCATCAACCGTATTTTGCACCTCCTTTGAACCCTGAGCCTGCAGCTTCTGGGGGTGCTGGCTGGCATCCTGAGGGCTCTCAACAGTGTTGTGAGCCCTCTCTTCCTCCTCACACAGAGTTGAGGCCCCCAGGTCCCTCCTGGGTCCATCCAGCACCATTTTGATGGAAAATGCACTTTTGCCGTAGCCAAGGCTTGTTGGCACCTTCCAACACGAAATCTCATCTGCAACAATCTTCACGCCGTGGGGCATCTTTTTCATCATGCAGGAACCTGCTGGCATCTTCCTAGGGTGCACCCTCTTCTGGGTTGGCAGGGGCACCTGTCCTTCCTGGAACTTCTTTTGACTTCTAGACTTGGCCCTCTTCCTTTGCAAGTCTTCAGGTCCAATAATCCAGCAGTTGTTCTTTGCAGACTTGGTTGGCTGCTGCAAAATCCCAAAAATGAGGTGTAGTGTGTCCTAAGGAAACTTGCTGTACTTTACTCCTGCTTTTCTGGGCTCTGGGGTGGGGTAATTTACTTACCTTTACTGTATTCTTACTCTCCCAGTGATTCTGCACACACAACACTTGTCTAGGGGGGAAATTTTTAGTATATGGTCTGTGTTGCCCCTAGACCTATTTTCTCCCATTGCATTCTATAGGAATTCCTACTGTTTGCATTGTTCTATGACTATTTACTTGTCTAATTTTGTGTCTAGTGTATACATTATGTATAATACTTACCTCCAGAAGGAGTATTGTCTCTAAGATATTTTTGGTACTGTGTCACCCAAATAAATACCTTTATTTTTGGTAACATTGAGAATTGTCTTTACTTGTACATAAGTACTGTGTAACTATAAGTGGTATTGCATGAGCTTTGCATGTCTCCTAGTTCAGCCTAAGCTGCTCTGCTATAGCTACCTCTATCAGCCTAAGCTGCTAGAACACTACTACATTCACTAACAAGGGATAACTGAACCTGGTGTAAGGTGTAAGTACCCAACATACCCACTACAAGCCAGACTCCTACAGATTCAAGTCCCGTATCCCTACTGGGAAGAGACTTATTGTGCAAGACAAAATGCTCCATTAATTGTTCAGACACTGGGATAGAAGTCCAGACTAATAGTGATGATGAGGAAGAACAGGTGACTGAAATGATGGTTAACAATGCCTATGGAGAATACCCGTTGATTGAATTTTTCCCAATGTTTACTGTGAAAGAATTGCATGCAGACTTGCTGGGAACAATGAAGGAAGAGGTCTGGGATTTGACAGGGAAAGAAGTAGGTCTGATTCAGGGAGTGGAGCCGATTAAAATCACTCTGAAGCCCAATGTAGTGTTCCCGCAGCTACCACAGCATAACATGCCTCAAGATGTTTTAATGAAGGCGGCGCAAATAAGTAGATACTTTTTAAAACAAGGAGTTTTGAAAGAAGTGCTGAGCAGCCCATGTAATTCACTGATAATGGGTTTGGAAAAGCCAAGTGGGAAAGTGTGTTGTGCAAGACTTGCGAAAAGTGAATGACATGGATCCAGCATTGATACTGTTTCAGATTCCTTGTGATGCAAAGTGGTTCACAGTAGTAGATCTGTCACAAACTTTCTTTTCTGTGTCTCTTCATGAGGATAGTCAGTTTCTTTTTTTAGTTTCAAATTCCTAGACAGAGTCTACAGCTGGTGCAGGCTTTCACAAGTGTATACAGAGTCACCATCTCTGTTTAATCAGATTTTGAAAAAAAACTTGGAATCATTGGAATTGCCATACCAATCGACCCTAGTGCAATACATTGATGATTTGTTGATCGCATCCAGAACAAGGAACGAGTGTAAACATGACTCGATTGCCCTGTTGGATCATTTGGGAGAATCTGGACATAAGGTCTCACCTGTGAAACTGCAGTATTGCCAAAAGTCAGAGAAATACTTGGGACACCAGATTGAGAAAGGTTTGAGGAGAATCTCCAGGGAGAGGATTACTATGATTCTGCAGAGAAGTCCCCTAACTTCACAGAGAGATGTTAGAATGTTTCTGTGAATGGTGGTGTACTGTAGACAGTGGATTCCAAATTTTGCTGAAATTGCTAAACCTTTGCCGCAATTGACACATAAGGAAGTTACAGATCCCATTACCCTAGATGAAGATCAGATGAAAGCATTCACTGGATTGAGAGAGAGTTTGTGCATAGCTCCAGCGTTGGGAATGCCTGATTACACAAAGCCTTTCACATTGTTTTGTCATGAACGTGATGCTTGTTCTTTGTCTGTTTTGACACAGGTCCATGGAAGTGCTTATCGCCCAGTATGTGGTCCAAAAGTAGGGTGTGATTATGAGGGAAAAAAAGAGGCGCTCAAGGCTAATATAGGGCACAATCTAAACAAAAGGTGCCTTCACAAGGGACAACACCCAATCCCTAACAGTGTTTACAAAGTAAAGTGAGTGGCTAGCGTACTCGCTGCACAGACGGGGTTTGGATACCATGTTCCCGTTTATAGCAAATTCGACAGAAATAGATATTTGTGTGCTCCGATTTGCATAGTTACGAAGATTACGGTCTACATTTATGGCTGTTGATGATGCTCATTTTGGGATTTCTTTGTACTTGATTTCTAAGCGAGCCACTCAAGGACCTTGATGTCTAAGCTACGGATGCTACAGGAAGATTGGCATAATATATGATAGTCAACGATTGTTAGGTTTATTAATTCTTGATTCAGCCCTGAAGAAGTCGGTGGGGTCATTTCCCCAAGATGAAATACGTGTTGGCTTTTTATTCAAGAATTGGCTGGGATTTGTGTTTGAAAATTGGCTGAATCTTCAAGGAATCGATCGATTGGACTTCGTGTTCCAAGATTGGCAGATTGCGCAAGAGTATATCAAACTGAATATAAAAAAAAAAAATCTTTATTAAATTATAAGGACTGGACTATGCATTAAGAACTGATCTCTGATTGTTCGTTTGGATTGCAATCTATTTCATTTGAGTATTTATTTACTCATGATTTGGATGTTTTGACTTGGTTAAACGAAGAAAAAAAATTGTGTGCCTCATGCAGGTTTGTATTGTGCTTATCGCCCAGTAGCCTCTTTTTCAGCTACCTTGGACCCGGTTGCAGCAGCTTCACCAGGTTGTCTGTGCGCAGTAGCCGCAGTTGGTCAAAGTCTTTCCCAATGTGTGGGGGTAGTCACGGGATACCCTTTGACGTTAATGGTACCACACTCTGTTGAGATTTTACTGACAAGGACGGAAACCCAACATTTGACGGGTGCAAGACTGACAAGGTATGAGGCGAGCATATTTGGTGCTCCAAATGTAACATTGAAAAGATGTACAGTGTTGAATCCAGCGACTTTGCTTCCAAGTGACACAGGTGAAATTTAAAAAGAGGAAAATATTGAGCATGATTGTCTTGAGGTAACTGAGCTGTGTACAAAACCGAGGCCTGACATTAGAGACACGCGTTTAGAAGAAAATGACCAAATTGTCTTTGTTGATGGTTCATGTCTCAGAGATGGAACGGGCACTCTGAGAGCAGGATATGCCGTGTGCACAATTACAGGCACATTAGAAGCTTCATTGCTTCCAGGTGTACACTCTGCACAAATAGCAGAATTAGTAGCTCTTACTAGAGTCTGCAATGTCTCTGCAAGACTAAGAGTTACAATTTATACTGATAGTCGATATGGATTTCGAATTGTTCATGATTTTGGTCAGTTGTGGTCTCAGCGAGGTTTTATGACCTCTACTGGAACTCCAGTGAGAAATTGCAAACAAATAAAAGAGTTGTTGTACGCAATACAGTTACCTGAAGAAATTGCTGTGGTAAAATGCAGTGCACACCAAAAGACACAGGATTCCATTTAATTGGCAAATGGATATGCGGATCAAGTCGCAAATGTTTTTTGCATTGAATAGTATATTGTTTACAGACAAGTGCGAATTGATGCCTGAAGAAGAAAATAACTGTGCAAGTTTTGCTTTGAAAGTAATTGATACACTAGAAGAATTGAAAACATTGAAGGAAAATGCAGACAAGGAAGAGAAAAAGCTTTGGGTGAAGTTCAAGTGTGTTCAAAGACCTGATGAGATTTGGATTTCTGAGGAGGGTCAGATGATGCTGCCAAACAATTTGTTGACTCAGATGGCCCGTTACTACCATGGCCAAGCACATATTGGAAGAGATGCCATGGTTAGGCTGTGTAAAGTTGATTGGTTTAATCCAAAGTTCAGACAAGCAGCAGAGGCAGTATGTCTTTGATGTCTAAGCTGTCAGCAACTAAATGAGGGGAAAGGGACAGTGGTGAACCTGAGCCACATTGGAAGAGCAGGAGGGCCATTCAGCAGAATGCAGATGGATTTCATTGTGATCCCTCCATGTGGTGGATTGAAGTATGTGTTGGTGATTGTGTGTGCCTTTAGTCATTGGATTGAAGCATATCTCACCTGAAGGAATGATAGTCTCACAGTAGCAAAGCTGTTGCTTAGAGAGTTAATACCACGGTTTGGATTTTCAATCTCTTTAGAATCAGATAGGGGAACAAACTTCAATAACAAAGTGATTAAACTCTTATGTGCAGCATTAAATATTGAGCAAAAGTTGCATTGCAGTTACCGTCCAGAAGCATTAGGACTTGTAGAGCAAATGAATGATACAGTGAAATCAAGAATTGCCAAAATGTGTGCAGCGACAAATCTGAAATGGCCAGACGCATTACCTTTGATATTAATGTCAATGCAAAATATTCCTGACAGGAAGACAGGACTGTCACCCCATGAGATTCTCATGGGCAGAGCAATGAGGTTGCCAGCAATTCCAGCTAATGCTCTTGTCAATATTACAGATGGTATGGTGTTGGACTACTGCAAGGGTCTGGCTGATGTGGTTTGATCTTTCTCTCAGCAGGTGTAGGCTGTCACCCTGCCACCCATCCATGACCCAGGTCACAATCTGAGAGCTGGAGATTGGGTCGTCATCAAAAAGCATGTTCGAAAGGCTTGCTTAGAGCCGAGTTGGAAGGGTCTATACCAGGTGGTGCTGACAAGTACAACAGCTGTGAAGTGTGCAGGTTTGCCGAATTGGATACATGCAAGTCATACAAAGAGAGTGGTGAGTCCGCAAGAACATGAGGAAGTGTTATTGAGAGCACCAACAGCAGCAAAACAGGTAGTTGTACCTGAGCCAGAACCGGAACAAACCAAACCTGAAATTGGCCCAGAGCTGCTGGAAGACGGGACAATTACCCCAGTGAGAGATGAAAGTGCAGAAATACAGGAGGGTGAGCGAGAGCCTAACTCAACAGATACAGCAGGAGAACCGAGCATGGGAAGAGTTCTCCCAGAACCAGACGGTACTGAAACACAAACAGAGCAAGTGCCAGACCAAGAGGGGGAGAGGGTTAAGACGGATCAAAGTCAAAGTGGTCTGACTCCTCCTGAACCCGTTGCAGGTCCATCAAGAGAAAACACCATAGAAAGAGGAAAAGAGAAGAGTCAAATTTTGAAGAGAATATTGACAGAAGGAACAAGAAGAGGAGACAATTGGCCTGAATCGCAATTTGGAAAGAAGAAAGAATTGGTCATAAATGAACCAATAGAGGAAGAAGTGGATGCTACGAGAAAAGACAAATTAAGTGAAGGAGAATTAGGTGGAGAACGAAGGGTGAAAAGAAAGAGAGTAGCAAGTCGAAGATACGCAAGTCCTGAGTGGGTATATGCAGCAACAAGTGAATGGCAAAACGAGTTCATGTCCTTTTGCTTTGACAGAGAAGTTCTGAATCAATACCTTGATGTAACCCGAAGGGAATCAATAGACTGAGTTGTTGAGCTAATCTGAAGAAACAATCTAAAAAAGAAACTGCTAAAAAAATAAAACCGGAAAAGACATTGATATCCTGATATGACATTTGAAAACCTGGATGTGACAAGCTGCTAACCGATTTTGACAAAGGAGAAAAAGGTTCCTGCATGTGAAACTGAACTGTGAGAAAGAAACATTTTGATTTATTCAATTTTGATTTTTCCTGTTGCACTTTAACTAAGAGTTATTTTTGCTTTCTGATTCTTTACTGATCATGGCTGAATTAAATAATCGTGTTATAAATATTAGACATTGTAGGTACTTGAGTGTTGGAGTGGCAATTATGTGTGGAATAATGTTCATAATAATGATTGTGGGTATGCCTGTTCATGAAATGAATGAGGCTACTATTGCTTCTGATCCTGAAACTACTACATGAACAGCTTTAGAGAAGTTTAAGTTAGATGAAAAATATTTGCATGATTATACTAATGTACAAGGAGAGCTTTCTTCTAATGTGTTCTATCGGTTGTTGAGTGAGTATGTGGAGACGATGGATGCAAGGAATTGTCTTGTGTGTATGCAAATTCCTTCCTCTGTGGAAGAAGGGGTTACGTACCATAGCTTGCCTTTAACCCATGGCATAACTTGTAGTTTGCTACTAAGCAGATTCTATAACCAAGAGTATATTCAGTATTTCTATTCTAACTATGATCTTGTATTTTCCTTTGTTCCTGTTATTAGATATTTGAGTAAGGTAGCTGAAGAGCATGATATAGTATTAGTTAGGGGATTCTTCGAACCAAAGCTAACATTTAGAACTGCTTATGCACATTGAAACAATCTAACCTGCTTATTAACCCCATTAGAAAAGAGCTTTATAGGGCATACTGATGACAGAAGGAAGGCATTGAAGGAGAGGCTAGAGAAGGGGTTGGAGAAAAGGACTTATAAGAATGATTATGCTTACACTGCTATTAAAATGCAAGGGAAACTAGCTTTAGATGCATTACATGTAGGGAAGCTTTGTATATATAGACCGAAATCACGCACTGACACCTTATTTGTGGGAACGAGTGAATGTAGGCATGTGTTTTTGTTTCAGAGTAAATTGATTTTTATGCTGAATGGCCAGGACCCTGTGATTCCTGGAATCTACTATATTTGTGGACTTAATGCTTATTAACATCTTCCTAGAGGATGGTATGGGACATGTTATTTGGGGATAGTTTTCAGATAGATGATTTAAAGAAAATTCCGAAAGTGACTGAATTACATCATGAGCGACAGAGGAGGGAAACCTCTTCTGCAATTGTGGGAGATATTTTTGGGTCAGTAATTCCTTCTTTAGGAGTTATTCTGAATGCAATTAAGATACGAAAGTTGTCTACTATTGTGGATAACTTGCTAACAAACTTTACAGGGGCCATACTCCTGTTAAATACTGGATTGGCAGCAGATAGAGCAATGGCGCTTCAAAATAGGCTTGTTTTAGATATAATTTTGGCGAAAGACAGCAGAGTCTGTAAAATGATTAATGCTAGGCATTGTTGTTCCTACATTCCAGAAAATTATAAGGAGATAAGAGACTTACTTACTAACTTAACTAATTCAAGCAAGGATTTGAAGGAACCAGGGGTTTGGGAAAAAGTTGGAAATGGATTTGCCTCCGTGGGATATTGATTTATTCAAATTTGGAATGGGGTATTATGGAAAATTGTCCGGGGAATATTAATTGTGATTGTTTCTATATTAGGATTATGGGGTACATGCAAATTATGGCAAAAGATAAAATTAAGGAAATCTAAGAATGATCAGAGGAGGGAAGAACCACCTAGGAGACAAATTTATAGGGAAAATTCAATGAAAAGGCAAAATACATCTGAGACAGAATTGTAAAGTGTTGACAAGAAAGGTGTGATGACATATTTAGTCATCAGAGGAGGGACTGATGGAGCAGATATGTTAATTAGGAAATTTATTAATGACTTATATGTGTGTATACTAATGAGAAAAATGCATAGAGAAATTAATAGTAGAAAATAATGTGCATTTGAAAATGTGCCCTTGGGGTATGATTACCATGTGTACTAAAATACCATAAAATATGCGAAATAATGAAAACATATGAGAAAAATGTACTAATAAGTCATAACGAGATGTATAACCTATGTTTTGTATTAATTCAATAGTCTTAAGTTAGCCGCACCAGAGGCCTAGTTTCACTGGGCCTTGCTCGCTCTGAACATGGAGAATTCGAATGCCTTGCAAAGGACTAGTAACTGGAAACAGAGACCTTGAACCACTCAGAGTTTAAGTCGCTTAGCTAGAAAGTTCTGCAATGCACCAACAGACAGGAGATGGTGAAAACAATTTAAAACAATTTTGTGTTGTGTAGGCTAAATGTACTTTCCCAGGACTTGAACAATAGAAGCACTGACTAGAGGACCATGTGCAACAATTTTGATACCTGAAGAGCTGGATGATATCCTCATCGCAAGAAGAGCCAATCAGCATTTTGAGAAATATAAGAATACGATTTGGTAAATAAAAACTATAGGTTAGAGTCACATCTTCCAACCGATTGACCAATGAGGAATCAGTGGGATGGACTGGTAGACCCTAATAAAAAGTAATGACAAGGGGTGAGGAATCAGAACTGCAGGAAGAAAATTGATGATGTCAGGAGACGCTGTCCGAGGTGCTGATATTGGGCTCATCCTCTGTGAGCCTGATCTGTAGCTGACTATTCGACGACCTGAATATGAAGGCTGACTTGTTACTGATCCGTCTTGAATAGGTAGCTCTGAAAATGTCACTGACAATTTTGTGCCTTTTCTTTTAGGGACCAACTGCGCTGTTTTATAGGGATTCTCACTTAGGTAGAATTTTTCTAAATTGATGTTTTCTCTCAATTGTCTTCGCATGAAGACCCACATGCTAATGCTAATCTTGGTTAGGTAGGTTGTTAGTGGTGACGTTGACAGTGACAAATGACTTACAAACTTAATTGCTGAATTACATTATTAATGCTGATATTCATAGCTTATGGTGTTGTTTTGCCGCATATGTTTTCGTCAAGAAATAATGTCTTGTAACTGATGAATTAATAAAGAATTGATTTGAATAAAGATTAAATTAACAGATGATTAGAATTGTAAGCAATAGGGAATAAAACGTGTTAACCCTTTTTTCCTGAGTAGTGGTTATTTTTGCGTATTCAGGTTTAAAGTTGTTTTTTCATAGAATGTATCTTGATTATTGATGTTAGCTACCATTACGGTGGTCACTACATGGCTAGGATACTCCATGCGATTCAAAAGGTTCATCGTTATACGCGTCCCCTTGTAAGTTTACTTACTAAGGACTGGGCGCACTAGCACCTCCTTCGTCTCATCTATAACCTCTGCTGCAAATCATGGTTGCAGCACCATCCACGCGTTGCAAAGAAAGTACTCCTTAAGCAGACTATTGCCTTTGACACCAATAAACTGGCCCTATCAGTCAGCCAAGGGCTGCAGGGTATAGTCTGAGAAAAAAACAGTGTCCATGGGGGCGTGACGTCCGACCACTCCTTCTCTTTTAGATGATACATTGGCCTACGGCTGATCGAAACAAGCAATAATTAAAACCCACTGAAAGGTACTTGTACGTATTGCTTAAAGTGAAGTAAACTTGTGCAGCATCGTAGCTGGCACATAACATGACGTGGATTTGTAAAGCGAACATCGCCTCAAGATATTTCTTGGTGTTCTAAAACAAATGTTTATTTTCACACAATGTCACTCATTTAATCACCTCCAAAAGGAAGAAGGACGCAGTACTGGAATCTATGATAAAAGTGTGAAACACAAATGCCTTTTGGCAGAGTACTGATTCATTGAGCTGGTGCTCTGTTTACTTTCCACTGAAGCTCTAATATGAGTAAATGAAAGGTTACTGGAAATTGGAACAATTAACTGTGAAGATTAAGGTAAAAAACTACAAAACACAGGACACTGCCACGAAAATATCCAGTATCACTACAAGGAGATTCTCACTGAAATCACCCTAACTTGCACCTTCATGCAGACAGAGGAGAGAGAGGAAAAGGCTTTACAAAATCTCACTGTTGGTACTACATCCTGTGATCGTGGGCAAATCTCAAACTCATACAACTTTGCAATTTTGTTTGCCCTGGAAGGCACATTTTTGCTAGTCACACTCCTTCTGTTTGCAGAGCACTAGTATTAAAAAAATGTCACACCAGGAGCAGCGGATGGGCACTAATTAAGTTAAATCAATCAATGCTTGGTCTCTGCTCCAATTAGAGGAGCAGAAATGACTCTAGGCTTTCAGTGATGAAATATCATGCTGTAAAGAAGAGTGACAAGAAAGTCAACAAATGGTAAACAACAGACGGAAGCTAAGCTCTTTTCTAACTATAATAGGGGCTTACTAGCGATACGCATGTGCTAGTACATGCTATCGCAGGATCAACCCTAAAAATAGGGTTCTCAGACCTAATCCTCAGTTCACTACTGGACCTGCAGAAGGATTCTCATAGGACTGCCAGCTGTTGTGACCTGCTGTGCATTCAACCATACTGCTGCTGTACCTGGAAGGACTGTTTTGCTGCCGGGGGCATGCCTTGAACCCTCAGTGGCATCCCTACATCTTCACCTGTACCCAGGACTTCAGAAGTCACTCCAAGGACTAGTTTAGCTGGCTTCCTGTTCAGAGTCACAGGGATACAACAGGCTTGCGCTACCTTGCACCCACGCTTGGACCCAACCTGAGTGAGTCTGGACCCTCCAAGAGTACTCCATCCAGTCCTGGACCCTTGGTTGTGGTGCTAAATGTGCCTCGGTGGCCAATTTCTAAAACAGAGGACTTGCTATTTTGAACCTTAAACCTAAAAAAATATAATTCTAGTTTCAATAATTGGATTTTAATGGTTTGGCATTTTTATTATGTTGTGTTTCAATGTATTGCTGTTTGTGTGCTGCTTAAATACTTAACACACTGCCTCTAAGTTTAGCGTGACAGCTTTTTATGTAAAGCTACTCAGAGTTAAGCACAGGTTAAATGAGTGACATTTTATGGTTCACCTTGCAAGGGATTGCTGTTGTTCGTGACCAATGCTCACATCCCAGTCAACCAGGCACACCAAGAGCCAGCCACATAGACGCAACTTTTGATGTTGATGCAACCTGAACATGGAAGGAAACCAGCAGTGTGAACGGGCCCAGGAGATGTTGAAGTGTTATAAAGATACAATATTTAGTGAACTTCAACTTCCACAATGCATCTGTGCAGGAGAAACATCTATGAATCTAACTTATGAAGGACCATCTTGAAAAAGACAAATGTCTAAATGCGTTGGTGGTTGAAGGGAGATGACGGTGGAAAACCTGTGCTAAAATTAAATTAATTCAGTCCTCCTAGGAGTGTTGTGATTTTGTTTAAGCTATAATATGAAGGTATCGGTCAGCCTTGAACACTCGCACCAGCAGTAAGAGGAGCATGCCATTTTGTACTGCCTTGTTTGTGAACATATGTGTATATATATCTATATATCCACATAAATATTGCACGCTGAATTCCGGGCACTTCACAGCGGTGAGCTAACGGCAAGGGAGTGACCCTTGATAAAAACATCACAAATACCGCCGTCCCGTGAATCTGAGAAATCCGAGGAAACTCAGAAAGACAAAAACGACTAGCCGTAAATCTGAGTATGCCCAACAAGTGATTTAATGCTTTCTCTGGCAACACAAATAATGCAAAAAACCTGACGCGTTTCGGAGCGAAAAACTCCTTGATCACAGGTTACCACAGTAGTGTCATCACCACTACATTAAATAGCCACTTGCACTGTCTAATTCTGTACTAAACATAAATGAATGACTTAAAGAACAATACAACATCCTTGAAAAGTGTTGGCCATCTTGAAACATTATACAAATGTTCTATTTTACACACAGAAGATCTACTATGTCGGCATCTTCAAAGTATTACATTAATCTAATAAAACTTTTAATAATGCAAAATGAGAGTTCATAAGGACAAAAAGACATATTTTTTAACATGACAAAAACAACAATTTATTCTACTATCTTAAGCAAATAAACTTAAACAGAACTGTCGAGTTTACATATATCATTACTATACCATCAAAAATATTATCATCAAATATCACTTACATTTTTTACCTTGATTTTCATCTTGCTTTAAACCAAATCATAACTATGACTTGTTTATGTTATTTGTACCAACCCAAGTAGAATATAATAGGTATTTTGCTTTTCATATTATTGTCCAGGTGCCGACACATCAGCCTATAAAAACATAAAATAAAAGATATATATCTGTTATTATTTATCACATCCCACAGTGCTTACACAAACTACATAACACAACTGTGCTAATTATAAACATGTATGTACCACACCGTAGGTTAATACCTTCAGTACTGTTTATTGAGGACTGGAAGATACTGTACAAAAATCCTGTTCCTTGTATTATTTGTTTACGTATATTATCCCAGATGTACTGAGAGTTCCTCATCCAAGTTAAGGCCCCCAGGGTAAATAGTTGCATACTTTATAATACATTTAGATTCTAATCTTCTAAGCGCCTATTCTCTGTTACCACCTCTTATGCGAATTGGGATGCTATCTATAACACAAAATTTTAGAAGATTCACATTTTTCTAATGGAATGGTACAAAGTGTCTTGCAACAGGATAAGTCTTATCTTCCTTGGAGATAGCCCTCATGTGTTCCAAAACAAGTTTCTTGGCCTTGTGAATTGTGCTGCCTATGTAATATTTTTAACATGGACAACTTAAGGCATACACACAAAAATCTGTGTTAAATGTCAATGTTTTTTTAATGATAAATGGTGATATTTGTGGAGACAATTGGATTTGCTGACAGTTATTACTACTCTTGCAAGCTTTGCACATTCCGCAAACATAAAAGCCATGTATTGATGACTGTCTTGTTATGCCTGTAGACCGAAGTAAACTTCTACATAAATTATCCTTCAGGGACCTACATCTCCTAGAAGTTATTTGAGGTTTCTTAGCTATAGCACCCACTAGATGTTCATCCATTCTTAAAATCTCCCAGTATTTAGTTAACTTCCCATGTTTTGTTATGAAAATTTGTAATGAATCTTACTAATTCATGATCTTCAGTTTTCTCTTTTGATTGGGGCACTAATAGTTTGTCTCGATTTATGGGTAACACTTTTCTGCATGCATTCTCTATATGTTTACAGGAATATCCTCACTCCAAAAATCTCTCAGTCATGATCTCTACTTCCTGATGGAAATCTTTCTCATCACTGTAATTTTTCTTAGCTCGCAGTAATTCCCCATAGGGAATACTGCGAATTAAACTACTAGGATGACAACTATTTGCATGAAGCTAGCTATTTCCTGCTGTTGACTTGCGATAAAGTATGCTAACCAATCCTGCCTCTTTTACCTGCAACTTGAGATCTAAAAACTCTATTTCCGAACAATGGACATGTGCTGTAAATTTAAGATTAAATTGATTTAAGTTGAAAAAAGCGTTAAAGCGCTTGTTGGGCATACTCAGAGATACGGCTAGTCGTTTTTGTCTTTCTGAGTTTCCTCGGATTTCTGAGATTCCCGGGACGGCGGTATTTGTGGTAGATATATATATATATATATATATATATATATATATATATATATGATTATAGTTAGGACCATGTTTCCATAGGAAAAGCGTTCTTTGACTTGCCTATATTTTTGTTTGGTGTTTTTTTACAAATCTTCATGAAATTTTCCAGAACAAGTGTGCTGGTGATTCTTGTTGCACATGGGAAGTTACAGGGTGATCTGTCAAGCAGGTGCTGAGAAAAAGGGGTGGTAAAAAAATGTGAGTTTCCCATGTTAATTCCGATAAACTTTTTAGACAGGCCTGCAGCCCGAACCTCTGGACAGAATTACACCAAATTTGGCAGAAAGGTAGCTCTCGGTCCATGGATGAGTCTTTGCTTTATTTGATGTAAATCCGTTCAGTAGTTTCGAGACATTAAGAGAAATTTAAATTTGTATATCTAGGGTTGCATCGAATTCGCGAATATCTACAATCTCATGCAGAGATCTGATTAGCTGCCAACACTTCAACAAGGAAGTGTTGGTAGCCATTTTGAGACGTTGCTCCAGCCGAGCCTCAAAAATAAATGTTAAAAAAAAATGAAAAGGTGACAGGGTACTTTTACCATACCCTTTACCCTACCCCACTAGCCTTGGTGCAAGGGTCTCCCAAGAGCCCCCCCAAGGGATGATAGCCCTCGGCCTGCACTACTAATTACCCCAGATATTGCAGCACTCATGACAGCCTTTGTAGCGTCAATAAAAATATCAATGAAACATTAGAAGTCAAAATATTAAAGAAAAAACTGTGCATGGTGAGGGCGTAAGTTATAGTTACCTTAGGCCGCAAGTTATAGTTACTTTAAATAACTCTATTACTGCTGAACTTCTCTGGTTTTGTGCAAGTAAATTCAGAACCTAAATATAATGGCCCTGTAACCTTTGTTTTTTTAAAGTATATATATATAATACAAATATTTGAAAAAATATAGTGGCCCTGTAACCTTTGTTTTTTTAAAGTAGATATATAATACAAATATTTGAAAAAACAAAAGGGGTCAACCAGCCCCAGGGACAACTCCTGTTACAGGACTGTTTGATGTGGCTTGGCTGCAGCTCTGAAGCTACAGCCAAGCCACAGCAAACACTCCAATGTTTGTGTTTGATATATATATAATATTGTCCCTGGGGCTGGTTGAGCCCTTTTGTTTTTTGAAATATTTGTCCCGATGGGTGGCCGTGCCTGAGGCAGCGGTGGGGCGCACGGCCCGCCCATAAATCAGTGTAGCCCCGGGGAGGTTTTGGTCCCTGGGGCTGTGGGCAAGGCCATTAGCCCTCCCCACTTACTTAAAAAATCTTTGCCCCGGGTTCTCGTAGTCCCAGGGGGGCGAGGGGCCGTGAAACTCCCCGCTCATATTTGTATATTTGCCACAGGGAGGTGGTGGTCCCAGGGGCTGTGGGGGAGGCCTTATGGCCTCTCCCACCTTAAAAAGCATTTTGCCCCATGGGGTGGTGGTCCCAGGGGGTGGGGGCCACTCAGCCCCCCCACACTCATTAGCTCATTTGCCCCAGGGAGACGGTGGTACCTCGAGCTTGTTAAAGCCCAAGGAGGGGGGCCCGTGAGTCCCCTCTTACAAATCTCAGGAAAATCTGCTGATACATCCACCGAGTTTTCCGATTTTGTTTTAAAAAAAATGCTTTTTAGCCATGGTGAGGTCCTCAGGGACCCGAGCACCAGAGCTAAGGAGTTAGGGTGACTCTATCCTGGCCCCTTTTCTTTTCTTTTTTTCCTTTTTTTTTCAGGGACTCGACTGAAGCAGAGTCCCAAGATGGCTGCCAATACTTCCTTGTTAAAGTGTTGGCAGCCAATCAGATATCAGCATGGGGACAGTTGGATCCATGGAGCATCCGCATCCCTATATGTCTATATTTTTTGTCCTTAAATTACTCTAAAACTACTGAATGGATTCGCATCAAACCACAAGAGGCGTAATCTGTTGAACAGAATCTAGCTTCTTTTTTTTTTTAATCTTTGTTTATTGGTATTTTATGCAAATATGGCATGAGTCTAAAATCGTTAATTTTCAGTGCAGGAGAGGCATACAAAAGTATACAGAATAACTGGTGCGCTGTCAGTAACATTTTTAGAGCATAACCTTTCAGTTTATGTCGCTTGTACTCAACATATTCAGTGCACGATTTTTAACTGCGTAGTCTTGCAGTCCCTTTCCTGACATGACTGGATGATATTCGTGACCTTTGTTGCCGGTACCTTTTAGACTGTGAACATTTTAACTAAACATTAATAACAGTGCGCTGCAAAGACATTTCAGTACCGTGTCATGGCTGGGGCATTTGGGGTCATCCGACCTGATTAAGTTGGAGGGTCAGTGTCCC
Source organism: Pleurodeles waltl (assembly GCF_031143425.1). Classification (NCBI taxonomy): domain Eukaryota; kingdom Metazoa; phylum Chordata; class Amphibia; order Caudata; family Salamandridae; genus Pleurodeles; species Pleurodeles waltl. The sequence goes on along the minus strand of NC_090439.1, from coordinate 189,170,400 downwards.
CGCTGCAGTCTCTCTTCAGCCCCGGTTAGGCAGCAAGACACCACCCGGACCTCGTCGTGTCTCCGCTCCCCTTCGTGGGACTCCAAAGTCTATTGTCATCACCCATCCCTGGGACCCCATCCGTCTCTCGTCTTTGCGCCTCCCAGGCCTCCAATGCCTCCGCCCACAGTTGGGCAAAGGGACGAGCTCGTATCCCCTATGCCTCCTCCCTGCGTAGCTACAATAATTCAGCCTGCGCCCAAGCTGACACGTCTCTTTTCCAGTTTGCTAGGGCCGGGCCGGCGGGGGACTTCCATGTCATAGCAATCCGACGCCTGAGCAACACTAAAGACAGGTCCAGGAACCTGCTGCCCACCCTTTTGGAGGCAGGTCTAGTATGTAAACCCAGTAGGCATAAGGAGGGGTCCATGTTCAATTGCGTATCAAAGGTGCCCCCTAATGACTCAAGCGCTCCCTGCCAGTACCTGTGTGTCTCAGGGCATTCCCACAACATGTGGTCCAGGTCCGGGTCTAGGGCTTTGCACCTGGGGCACTCCCTGAGTTCGCCTCCATAAATCACCCTGAGTCTGTGAGGGGTAAGGTATGTTCTATGTACATAATTGTATTGGACTAAGCGGAGACGTGTATTGTGTAATACCCCACAGGGAAGTGCCATCACTTTATGCCACTCTGTGTCTATCAATTTCTTGCTTAGTCTCACCTCCCATTTCACTCTTAATGTTTGCAGAGATTCCAACATAACCTTGGTTAGGGCCCTAGAGAGCCTAGCAATCAAGTGGGTGTCACTCCCTATTGTCAGTAAAAGGTAAAGTATTCCATGCGTTTCTGGTCCTGCATTCACTATGGGCCATAGTCTATGTATAGCATGTGTTAATGTCTGGTATAAAAGAAATTGCCCCCCCCCAGTCTCTGCTCTCCTCCATCATAGACGCGAATAGGCGCAATACTCCTTTGCAGAAACAGTCTCCTAAGGTCAATACCCCTGCCTGCGTCCATGCCCTCATCTGGGTATTCAATACGGTGCAGCCCCGTGTCCCCAAGGGTATCCCCATCAATTGAATTTCAGGGGAGTAGACCACAGTTGCACCCATGCATCTTAAACATCTCCTCCCGCAGGAAAAGGCCTCCGTCAGCATGACATTCCATGCTGGGAGACGAGTCCGAGAGGTAAGCAGCCGGACCAAGAGCAAGTCGCCTCCGACGTCCCCTTGTGATGCAAACAGGTTGAAATGGTTCTCTCCTGCAAGCCACCTGGCTACCCACTGAAGCTGACAGGACAAGTAATAAAGTTCAAAGTCAGGTATGCCCAGACTACCCCTGTCAGTAGGGCATTGAAGGGTGGAAAGAGAAGTTCACTGCCGACCCCCGTCCCAAAGGAGTTCCCTGAGGAGCGTGTTCAGTTCCCTGCACCAACCCACCGGGATGGTCACTGGGAGGTTAATGAAGAAATATAGGAGACGGAGCAGCATAATCATTTTAGATGGTGACACACAAGCCATCATAGATAGCCTAAGTGAGCACCAAAAAGCCACGCACGATCTCAGAGAATGGAGTGTTCTGCCTAAGTTACCATCCCGTAGGTCTCCCAAGTTGTGGAACACCTGTATACCCATGTACTTGAATGTGAGGGGGGACCAAGTGACATCCCCAGGGAATGAAGAGGGGCAGTCCATACCTGCAGTTAGTGGAAATAGACGTCCAACACCATTCGAACCCTTGCCACTGGGAGGCAATACAGCAGCTCCTCCTAACGCACCCATTTATCTCCCAATCCCATGCGTACCATTACTGCCTTAGGTAGTCCCATTGTAAGGAGTCGAATGCCTTCTCGAGATCCACTGAGAGGAGCACAGCTTTGGGTGTCGTTCGTCGGGTGGCAGATGTAACAGTTAAAATAATCGCCTAAGATTCAGGGAGGTGCTACACGCAGGAATAAAACCATTCTGATCCTCGTGTACGAGGTGGGGAACATGTTGGAGCAGCCTGTTAGTTAGATGCTTAAATCTTGAAGTCACAGTTCACCATGGAGAAGGGCCTGAAGTCGGTCACCAAGGCGTCGTGTGATTTGGCCTTGGGTAAGGGGACCACCAGTGCCTCCTTCAGTGTCTCAAGAAGCATGCCCTTTTCAAATGCTTCAGTATAGAGCTCAACTAATGGGGGGGCAAGGATATCTACATATGTCTTATAGAACTCCATAGGGAGTCCATCCGTGCCCGAGGTCTTGCCAGCCTCGAGCTGCAAAATGGCAATTTTGATCTCATCTATGGTTATTGGTTCCCCCAGGTGGTCCCTGTCCTCAACCGCCAAGGTTCTTAGTGGAACTGCCTGTAGGCGCTGTCCCAACGAGTGTGGTAGATTTTCCTTGGGAGGCTGATGGAGGAACATGTATTATGTTTTGAATGCCTTATTTATTTTGGATGGCGTGTCAACATGACCCCCGTCTGTCCCGCGGACACTAGCGATCGGTACACCCTCTCCACTGGGCCACACCAACCAGGCCAGCATTTTACCAGATCTACCCTCCTCAACATGCAGAGACGCTAGATGTTTCTGATAATTGTGGCAGCACAGCCTCTCTAGTGTGTGATTGTGTGTTTTTTTTTTATCAACGAATCATTGCCACGCCAGCTGCTCCCCACACTGCTTGTTATCCCTTTCATGAATCTCCTTTTCTAAGCAAATTAATTCCAGTTCAAGGGTTTATCTAATCCCCACCAACTGCCCCATATAGTGGCCTCGTGTGTGACCTTTAGGGTTTCCCACTCTATATGGCGCGATGCAGTGGATCCCCCATTAATGCTAGGCTGTTCCAGGAGGTGGGACCTAAGAGTTTCTCTGTATGCTGGGTCCTCCAGTGCCATCGGCTGAAGCCTCCACTTTGGGATAGGACCCCTAACTCCGGAGCAGCACCAAGTAATAAGTAATGGGCTGTGGTCCGATATGGTACAGCCCAAATACTCGGAGTGAGTAATCTCTGGAGTCAGAGTCCCCGTGCATAATACCTGGTCTATTCTAGTATGCAGTTGATGGAGGCCGGAGTAGTACGAATAATCTTTGTCCCACGGATGCTTTACCTGCCAGACTTCCTCAAGACCCCAGTGTGTCACCCACTCATTCAGTCCTTTTGTTGACCTATGTGCCGTCGCCCCAGGCAAGGGAGGAAGAGAGCGATCCATCACTGCATCCAGTACACAAATAAAGTCTTCTCCAATCAGTAACTGGCCTCCCAAGTGTCTAGCCAGTCGTCCAGAAAGAGTTTGTAGGAAGGGGATCTGCTCTTGGTTGGGTGCGTACACACAACTCAGCACTACACACCGCCCATGTAACCTACCCTCTACTACAACATATCGGCCTTCCTGGTCTACGTCTGTGGATATAGCTTCAAATGAGACCCCAGCCCTCACCCATATCAGTGTGCCCCATGTGAATGCCGAGTATGTGGTAGCAAATATCTGCCCTCTCCACCTACGTCGCAGTCGATCCACCTCTTAGGAAGTAATGTGCATTTCTTGGAGTAATGCTATGTGCACCCCTCTCCTTTTCAAGTATGCTAGGATCTTGTGGCGCTTGACGACTTTCCCTGGATGTTCTAGGTCAGTAGTTTATAGTCCACCATTGGGTAGAGTCATACTCTGGGAAGGACACCCACCCCTCCCGTTGCCACTAACAGCTTCAGTTCTGTAATGTGGAATAGTCTGCGTGCAACAAAAACATGCAACTTCAGACCCCAACCCCCAATCCCCAGGGCAACATTGCAACCAACGGTTGCCCAGCATGTATTAAGGAAACTCAATAAGAACATTAGATCATGTAGTGGTCTTGCTAGACGTATAGTATCTTTCGAGGAACTGGGGGATCCGTGGCCGTCTTGGCCACAAAGTTAAACAAGAGCAATCATCGGGTTGTAGGTGACACCAGGATAGCATCAGCCTAAGTCGTCGGCTGTCTGGGGGGGTCACCTTCGGGGCCTCATCTGATTGGTGCGAGTCTGACTCTGTGGAGCGGGTATGATCGTCCGAGTCCCCTCTACAGTGGTCCCCCTCAGGTTCCACACCCCGCAGCTATGCCACTGCTTCCAGTGCCGCTCTTCTGTCCAATGTGTTTTGTGCTGGGGTTGGACCAGTGGTCGGTCGGATCCTGGATTGTTGCCTCTTTGCTCTCCTATGTCCCTGCTGTGTCGCTAGCCCATTTTTAGTTTGGGGGTCTTCTCCCCCTTGTAGGATTCCAGCCATTCCCATGCTTCCTCAGGGGTTTTGAAAGAAGACAGTATGCCCTTCCCTGATCACTCTTAGCTTGGCTGGAAAGAGGAGCGAATACTGAATGCCCTCATCATGGAGTGCTCTCTTTATATCTGTATAAGAGGCCCGCTTGGCCTGTACCTCTGCCGTGAAGTCTGGGAAGAGAGTTACTGTTCCATTGTTGGAATGATCCAACTTATCTAGCCCGCTGCAACAGTGCATCCCGGTCCTTGTAATGTAACCGTCGAGCCACCACCACCATGGGGGTCGGCCTGGAGCCAGAGGCCTCGCTGGCACCCGATGTGCCCTTTCTAACGCAAAGAAGGGGGTGAGTTGCTCCAGGGCAACCTTTGACCTCAGCCACTCCTCCAGGTAGGACACCATGTCAGTGCCCTCAACGCCCTCAGGGAGACCAATAATTCATACGTTATTCCTTCTGCTCCGGCCTTCAGTGTCCTCGGCTCGTCGTTCCAGTCTTTGAATACGGTTGGTCAGCTGTAAGACGGTAGCTTTAATCTTTTGGAGTGCTGGGGCCAGTTCCGTGAGCATGGTCTCGGTGCATTGAACCCTGTCCGCAAGTTTCTGGTGGTCCAATCTTAACAGGCCCAGTTTTACAGACACACAGCTAATCTCTTGTTGAAGCGTAGTTTTGGATTCCTCTATGGCTCCCTGGATCCTATCCAACATTGCCTGCAAGAAGTGCAGAACTGGGCGCGCCATGTCTGCTTGGGCCATATGGCCCCTGCCGCACTGCCCTTGTGACTTAGCTCTATTCCAGCCTCTGGTCAACATTCGGCTGGGCAAGCAGCAGATTCAAGGGGGGTCCAGCGGGGGCCTCCGCGATGCTGCTCAAAATCTTCTATCCATTCTTCGCCGCGGGGCTGGCCAGTGGAGGATGTACCGTCTCCAGTAGAACTGTTTCCTAATGTGGCAGTGACTCTCACTGATGTGTCTGCAAAAGTCCCAGGGGTGCAGGTGCGTCCGATCACTGCCAAAACAGATAGCCCTGTCTAGAGCCCCACGAGGGAGGTGGAAGGTCCAGGCTGAGGGCACACCGCACCCACGACACTTCCGGGCACCCAATGCGCTCCCCCTCAGTGTGTCCAGGTGTTCAGCCATTCAAGGGTGTCCCCTTCTTTGCTGTGCTTTACATCAGGAGTGTAGGACAGCCCAGACTGGCCTCTCCTTCCATAAGTGTAGCCCCTCCGGGCCTGTCGTGAGTTCATCGTTTAGCCGGTTGGGGGGTCAGTTTCACCTCTCCACTGTGGCACTGCAGGGCCCCAGGTCTCCAGTGCCACCCTGTTGCCAAGCCACCTCCTCCTCACCGTGCCCCCAAGTCCTTAGAGACGCTCAGGGTCAGCACAGTCCAACCGCCCCACCGGGCTCATGCTGGCCTCAGGCGCCGTCCTGTGCGCCGTCGCTGCCTTTCACCCCCAGCTCACTTCTGTGAATCGTCAATGTGGGCTCCCGGGCTGCCGACCATGCCCCGCAGCTTGATCATGGATGCCCAGCTCCTTGCTGTCTCCTCCATGCCACGTGGGCGCCTCCAGATCTGCCGAGCCGCAAACGCTCCTCACGGCGCGGCCGCCTCACCGAGTGCTTTCCATCCGCAGAAACTGCCACTGCCGCCATGGCCCTCTGATCCACGGGGGGGCCATTTCACTGCCTCAGTGCGTCAGTGTGGAGCTAGAGGCCCACTGCGCCGTCCTGTTGCCTGGTCTCAGCTGCCTGGGCCCCTACTATCCTTCTCTCACAACAGGAGGTGCCTCCAGGCCTCAGCGTCGCTCCAGGCCCTCGCGGCCCAGCTGGTCCTTCCAGCACACGTGCACACAGGTCCCAAATGGGACAAGATTGGTAGGATACTTGCCGGGCCTGTGTGGAGTGGAGCTTTCACGCGTCCGCCATTATCGCTGATCAGGCCATGCCCCCCAACAGAATCTAGCTTCATGCCACGTTTGGTGTAATTCCCTTCAGTGGTTCAGGCTGTAGGCATGTCTAAAGGTCCTACGGAAAAAATGACTGGGGCAAATGCATTTTGCCACCCTCCATTTTTCTCGGCCCCCACTTAACAGGTCACCTCAAAACTTTCAAGACAAAAGCTGAACTAAGCAAAGTATATGTTTAGAAAAAGTAATGAAAATGTATCAAACGGCACCAAAGTTATAGGCAAAAGGAAAAATGCTCTTCCTATGGAAATTAGATCCTAACTATAACTACCTAGTATTATATACATATTACCTAGTGGCGATCGCCACTAGCTAGTTATAGTTAGGCCCTAGTTTCTACCAAAAAAGCATTTTTTGTTTTGCTAACAACTTTGGTGCCTTTTGATGAATCTTCACGAAGTTTAAAAAAAAATGGTGGTCACTTCAGCTGCTGTCTAGAAAGTTTAGGGGTGATCAGTCAAGCTGGGGCTAAGAAAAAGGGGGGTGCCAAAATGCGTTTTCCTCATTCATTTTTCAATAGGGATTTTGAACAGCAATAGCACCCAAACCACTGGACGGAATTACACCAAATTTGGCAGAAAGGTAGCTCTTGGTGCAGAAAGAGGCCTCTTTGTTATTTGGTGTAAATCCATTTAGTAGTTTTGGAGAAATTAAAGAAAATTAAAATGTGTATACAGAGGAATGCAAAGGCTTCACAAACCTTCCTGATCTGAGCGCCGAGTCTCAGTAAAAACAGTAAAAACAAAACCTAAAAGGGGCCAGGGAAGAGTCATGCTGACCCCCTTAGCTCTGAAGCTGGGGTCTCAGAGGGACCCACCAGAGTTAAAAAGCATTTTGTTTCACTGTGATTTGTGGCGAATCTGGTGAAAATGAAAAATAAGAAAACAAGCTCCCGTGCTTGCTAATTCAGAAGCCCCCAGGTGGTCCAAGTCGAGGACATTCTCATTTTTAAGTGAGTGGGCCTTCCAGCCCTCCCAATGCCTCGGGGACCGCTACCTCCCTAGGAGAAAAAAAATATGTGTGCAGGGCGCCACCTGGCCCCCTGCTGCCCCAGTGACTGCCACCTCCCTGGGGCTTTAAACCAAAATGATGTGGGGGCGCGCAGCTCCCCGCAGCCCTGGGGACCGCAATCTCCCTGAGGCGTAATTCAAATTTCATGCAGGGGATGTAGGGCCCCCCCCATCTCCCTGGGGCACAGGAAATAATGTCACTGTTTCTTGCACAAGGGTACTCCAGAGCAATACTTACAGTAGCCGAAGGAAAAGCCAGGATGAATAATCAACATGAGTTACTGTTACTGTCTGGACAGAGACAAAAGCAGCATAAGGATGATTACAGACTTTTCATCTGAGGCGAAGTGGCTACATGGCATACTCAGGAAACATTGGGGAATTCTGTTGACAGCTCATACTATTGGTACGGATTTAGCACTGGCTCTATAGGTAAAGTACAGAAAGGGATCTGTTAGTACATAGTCATTACTTATATTCCTGTAGTGGGAAACCCTCAGGTAACTAGCTTTTTTCCGTGCATGCATTGTAAGGTATGCAAGTATAGCATGAAAGTGAAGGAGTTTGAGATCCCAGGTAGCGGTAGAGGGAAATCCATTACTAAACTGTTTAACTGTCATTCGGATTATGTAGTATATTTCCTTGTTTGTCCTTGTAATCTGAAATACATTAGGAGTACTATTAGACCGATCAAGAATAGAGTGTTAGAACAGATGCAAGCTTTTGCAAGAGGTGACCCACTTACCATGTGGCCCGACACTTTCAGATGACACATGCTAGTAACAGAAACATTTTGCTTTATTTTTGTCTTGATCAAATTCCCAAAGATAAACGTGGTAGAGACTGTGTATTAAAAAGCAGACTCTTAGAATCATGTTGCATTATCAATTTGCAAACCAAGACCCCAAAAGGGTTTAAAATTGATGAGGAGATGTAGACCCTTATTGGATAAAGTGGAGCAAGGGACGCCAATGGTTGAACACTATTGTGATTTTTTTTAGGGGTTTGATATTTTTTTCTTTACCTTTTTTTTGTTTATTGATTTTTGCCCTTTCAGGGCTTCATTGTTTGGCTTCCTACAAGTGGTTGCCACTAGATATGTGCTACCTACATTTGCTATAGGGCTGCTGTTATTTTGAGTATAAGAGTACAAGATAGCCCTTCAGGGCGGGATTGCCATTTTACATCTTCTAATTTGATATTAAGCACTTTCCAATATGATATTTTTCTATCTGATATGAATTTGGGATGAACGATGTAGAGCTATGATTGTATATTAAACATGTTTGGTTATGGGTACACCAAAATGGCTGCTGCATTAGCAGGAAGGATTACATATCTGAAATGCTAGTGCATCCTCTCTTTCTAGGAACAGGAAGTGATAGCATTTTGTTTATTTAATGACCGTGACATGGTCACTTCTTTGACATTGAAAAAGGTTTTTGCCGAAGCGCGTTTGTCAAAGTTATTTTCTTTGTGTGGGTCAATAAAGTATTCAGTGAATCCTCCAGAGTGCATGTTCTCTGTTTGTGGTAAGTGAAGACATCGCCCTCATGTTTGTAGCACCCGCTGGGATAGTGGAATGGTGGCTAAGTGGCATGCAGGAGGGGGGCACTCATCCCTCCAGAGAATCGCTTCCCCTTCCACCCGACCCCCCATCTAATGACGTCAGGGTGCGATTGAGCGCTGACATCATCAGAGGGTGCTGGTCACGCTAGAAGCCATTTGCTTCCAGCGCGACTTTGGAGAAAGAAGTAAGTTTCTTCTCCGGCTGGGAGGATTGCAATGAAAGAAGCATCAGGGAGAAGGAAATGGTTTTCCTTTCCCTTGGTGTCTCTTTCAGCATTCCTGCTGACAATCGCAATGCGATCAGGCAGCCGGAATGCCCGCTAGACACCAGGGATTTCTTGTTTTTGTCGATTTCATGATGGGGGAGCGGCCGCGTAGGCAAGGGTCACTCCCCGTAGGGGGGCATATTATTTATCACCATTTCTGCCCCCTTGAGGGCAGATCGGCTTGTTATTTTTAGGCTGAAGAAGGATCATAAGTTTATCCTTCTAAAAAATATGCCAGAAACTCTTAGAACCGGCAGGAGCTCCCTGGGTTGGACTGGTACTATGACCCATATTTAAGAAAAAGCAGTGCATCAGGTATGATGCACCACTTTTTCCGCGCCCCCCCATCGGCACCTAATGACACCAGGGTTGTGCAGTGTTTATGATACGGTGCACCATGGTGGTTGTAGTACAATAGCTTCAAACTTTGTGTTGTTATTGTGCCACTTTGCTACACTAGCATAAAAAATGTTGATGCTGGTGTAGCAAAGTGCAAGGAGGCCCTTAGGTTTCTATATGTGGGTCTTTTGAATGCCTGCCCTTGAGCAAGCATTAAAACTGATGTCAAAAACAGTGCCATGAAATCTGTTAAATTTCACTGCACTATTTTTGTCGGCCTCCTAGCGCCGGAACGCCCTCCTTGCATACATTATGCCTGGCACGGGCATAATGTGGCGCAAAGGGTTGCAAAGTGGCACAATGTACGCATTGTGCCATTTTTTAAATATGATGTGGCAGAAAAGTCATTTTAGCGCCACTTGAGAGTAAAAGAAAAATTATGCTATGGCTACACTAAGGTGGCGCTACGGGCTCTTTTTGTATTAGGAGGAGTAAACAATAACTTAGGCAGGTTTAATAATTGGCTCACTGAGGTCGTTGATGAGTTATAACCTCCCATTTTCAATTCTCAGAAGAACTGAGCTTGATCTGCACCATTGGCACAAGAACATTTTAGATGTTGAAAATTAGAGGAGGCCTGGAAGACCATGTTTGCTTAAACAGCTAAAGCCTTCTGTAAAATAGCCTTAAAAATACCATAAAGGTATCATTGAAGCAAAGAGGTTGTTCTTAGTTTAAAAGATTGAAGTGGCAAAGAATGATCCCATGTAATCTTTCAAATCTCAAAAGATTTTCTGCAGCCTAAAGGCTGTTCTCCCACTCTTGATTCATTGCAGAAACTCTGTGATAGGCTGGTAGACATTTTTTAGCATATCACAACTACCTTTTCTGGTTTCACTCCTTCTGTTAAACCAATGGCAATGCTTGATGGGATTCTACTGAACTGCCCTTTAGCAGCATCTATCACAGAGTTTAGTATCATCACATCAGAGCAGTCTAAACAGGCTACTATGCAATGTAGATCTGGATCACCTTTAGACACCTGCCCCAGCAAATTTTAAAGAAGGGTATTGAGATTACCAATCCAATTCTGAATGCCTTACTTAACCAATCACTCCTCTTGGCTCTTGTGCCCGATAATTGAAAGTCAGCCTTGGTTAAGCCTTTGCTTCACAAAGCCAGTGCTGACTCAAACTTTACTACCAGCACCAGTAAAAATATTAGAAAAACTGGTTAATGCCCAACTGGTTAATTTCTTAGAATCACATGACTTTTGTTTACTTCTTTGAAGCTGACATCGGACCTATTCACTCCATTGAGTCTGCACTCCTCGAAGTAACCGAATCCTTTAAGCTGCTGTTAGATAGTGGCAATAATGCTGTATTGACACTTTTAGAGGTAACGGCGCCCTTTGACATGATTCGTCATGATATTCTCCTTCAACGTCTGGCAGTGATAGGGATTTGTTAATGTGCTTTGGCCTGGCTTCAATCTTTTTTAGAAAATCAAAAGCAAGTTATCATGTTGAGGTCTTTTAGATGAAAGGAGAAATTGCCTAAATATAGTGTATACCAGGGCTCGTCATTTAGCCCAACATTATTCAGTGTGTATTCGCACCCCCCTCTTATTACTTTTATCAAATCATTTGGTTTCTCCACCATGTCTTACGTGGATGATACACAACTGATTCTTACCACTGACAAAGAATCCCACCATCTCTGAATGAAATTTTAAAAAGTGGCTTTTGGACGCTCTTACATGGAACCATGAAATTTTCCTAAAGTGCAACGCCCATAAAACTGAAATTTTACCTTTTGGGAAGAACATCCAGTTCTCTATTTTGGATTGGTGGCCAGAGAATCATGACAGTCTCCCTACCTAGTAAGTTGGTGAAGAACTTGGGAGTCAAGTTTGATAATGATTTATCTTTTTACCACCATGTAAATACCGGAGCAGGGGTGCATTTTTCTTTTATTAAGGGCCTGATTATGAGTTTTATCGGTCCTAGAGCCTCCAAACTTGTGGTAGTGGTCAGACCGCCGCTCTCCTGGCAGTCTGACCGCCAGATTATGATCCTGGTGGTTGGACCGCCAGGAGACTGCCGCCACTGCCAAGATCATGGATCCAGACTGGTTGGCAGCGGTCAAATTCGTGGTCAGGCATGCTGATCATGACTTCACTTTCCGTCAGCCATTCCATGGTGGTGGCACCACCATGGAAAGGCTGGTGGAAAGCCAGTGCTGAGTGCCACAGGGGGGGGTCCTGCACTGCCCACTACCATGTCGTGGGTAGTGCAGGGGCCCCCCTGCCAGGACCCTTGGGTGATGGTGTGCAATGGCATTGGCCTCGGCTCCCCAAGGGAGTTGAGGCCAATGGCACCACACTATTTCCACCGGAATGACCGGCCAAAATGTCATAATATGATGTATCAGCCAGTCAGCCCAGTGGAAACATCGTAATACGATGGGGGTGGGACGGACTGCTTGACGGCAGCCTCCTCCCCGTGGCTTTGGCAGTCTGACAGTCGGACCACCAAAGTTGTAATCAGGCCCTAAGTCTCTAGAAATGTTTGTTGACTTTCTACCTTTTTCAGCAAGAAAATTCATTGTACGTTTCCTGATCATCTCAAGGCTTGATTATTGCAATAGTTTCCTCTTGGGTCTGTCTCATCATCTGATCCAGAAGATATAAGTGGTACAAATTGCTGCAGCAAGACTGGTACTTCAACTCCCTTGTCAAAGTTCCCTTACTGAGGGCTTGTAGGAGCTCCATTGGTTACCAGTTGATTGAAGGATTCTTTTTTTAAGTTTTAACTATTATGTACATGGTCTATTATCAAACTGGTCCTAAATTCCTCTCTGATCGTCTTGTTCCCTACATGTCACCGAGAACATTGAGATCTGCCTGGAATAATTTTCTATCTATCCTGACATCAGATTACAAATTAGAGGGGGAGAGCAAATCTATATCTTTTCTCGAGACAAAGGCATGGAACAATTGTCTGCTCACTCTAAAGAAAGCTGCCAACCTCGATACTTTCAAAAAGCTTCTGAAAAAATGGTTGTTCTTTTAATCTTCAGTGTTGGTCTTCTGGAGGGACAGGTTTCCTTTCTTTGCGTCAGTGTTGTTAGCACTGAGATGCCTCTTAAGGTGTTTGTTGTGCTTTACAAATGCCGAGTTCATGCATCCATTCATCCATTCATGCATTCAATCATTAATTCCTTCATTCATTCATAATGGGGGGACATTTACTATTCAAACTCCAATCTATACCAATTTGGGGAAGGTGTTGGACACTAAAGGGTGACATTTACTATTCCTCCTCCAATCTAATCCACTTTGGGGGAGGTGCTGGACAATAAAGGGGTGACAATTACTATTCCTGCTCAAATAGAAACCAATCTGGGGAAGGTGTTGGATGCTACAGGAGTGACAATAAATATTCAAACTCCAAAGAAACCAATTTGGGGAAGTTGTTGGACACTAAAGAGGTGACATTTACTTGTCCTATTCCAATCTATATCAATTTGGGATAGATATTGGACTCTAAAGGGGTGACATTTATTATGCGCACTCCAATCTAAATCAAATTAGGGTAGGTGTTGCCATTTACCAGTCCCAGACCAATCTAAACCATTTCAGTGAAGGTACTCCACACAAAAGTGGTGACATTTACTATTCTGACTCCGATCTAAACAAATTTAGGGAAAGTGTTGGGCACTAGAGGGGTGACAATCTGGGGAAGGTGTTGGACACTAAAAGGGTGACATTTACTGTATCCACTACTATCTAAAATATTTTATGCAAGGTTCTGAACACAAAAGCATGAATATACACAATTAATTGTAATATTACATATATCTGTTTATGAAAATAAATGTACAGATATGTACAGATATTTTACATTATTAAATTTGTTTCTGAGATATTTTCAATTTCACCAAAAATACTATATTTTAAATAGTTATTTTAATATTTACAATAACATATTTTTGCATTTGATATAATTTATGTATGTATTCATAAAAATTATGTTATTACTTAGAACAAAAAAGTGTAATAAAATAAATGTATTACTTGTACAATATTCCATACCATTAAAATAACCAAAATATATTTTAAATAAAATATATTCACTTTTTTTAATCTACTCACCCTTATTCACTAAATACCCAACATCTCATTACTTAAAAAAAAGATACAACATCCTGTTACTTAAAAAAATATATACAACACTTTTACACATTAATGCAACTGAAAATACAAATTTTGAAAAATTATTAATTAATAGATTATTTTATTAAACACACAAAGAGCATTATTAAACATATAAAGTCAAACACACTACAATAAAATACATACAAAATAACACTTGGAAATTATATTATAGACAACAATATCTTTAGAACAATATTACAAACAACACTTAAAATAATATTCTTACCTTTGATGTTCCTAACGACAATATTTTTGACACCCCAATATTATTGACACCATATTTTTATATCACAATTTTTTTTATTTAAAATTTTGTACAAACACCAAGTATGCCCAGATGCAGGTCCCATCCTCACTGTTCCACTGGACCAAAGTTGCACCATACTGACGAGTCAAAATCAGGGAGAAGCAGGTCTTGCATGCTTGTGTTCCAGTTCATGGAGGACCTGGCCTAGCAGGTAGGGCTGGACTATTCCTAATGGAGTAGAGTCAAGACTGATTTGCATATGTCTGGGTCCAAACTGAGGCTTCAGCCATGCCCTGCAGTCTGCGACTGGGCACTAATATTTTTTTACACAGCTTGTCTTTACTGGCTGATTTGTACAAAGTGAAACCAGTCAGGGAAACTAGATAAATTGTGGCTTCCCCACTTAAACTATGTGATCTTAGGCAAATATTTTATTTCATCAAAGCTTTTTTTTCCTCATTATCGAATATGAAAGCACTTTCAAACATGTGAGTTCAAAAAACCAGTTGTGCAAAAACCTATTGTGTTTTATTTTATAGACTATATTGCTGCCTAGTCTGGCAAATGGAAGTGAAGCCTTGGGGGCAGGAACTCAAATATCCTGGACACGACCATCACAAGAATATATATGGAAACCTCCCAACTCCCAAGCTACACATCACCCTTGCAAATTAGGCTGGAGTTTTCTTTAGTCAAATAGTCAGTCGCCAGGTATGCTACATTTGCCATTATTTGCTATAGACTCAAGCCTGCTGAAAAGAACACCATAAACTACAACGCATGGCCAGATGTAATAGATCCCACACAGCGGCCAGAGATTCCCCTAATTGATCAATTGATCAACTGACTTATTTGGACTAGCAGAACTGTGGTCTGCAGCCCCTACCTACAAAATCTTCAAAAGATTATTTAGCAAAACGTCAAAACTACTATCATCCTTACACAACAGGGCAACCCTAGAAAAACATGCACATGCCTGTATGGTATTAAACAGCTTACATCCCTGAAGCCACAGCAATACTTGGGAGAGGCCTTTAGCAATAGGGTAAAAGGTCAATTCTTGAAATCCCAGCAAGGGGTCCTTCTCTCACATTCCCATGTCATCCCCTAGTCGAGGGCAGAAGGGGAGGCAACCTGCAGGTTGTGCGGTCACCTAAGGGAGGACTCAATTCACACCATGTGCCTATGCAAGTCCACTCTAAGCCTTTGTCACTGCTGGCTGCAGCCGTCTTAGAATCAGGAAACGGTGCTCTCCTGCAGACAAGCAATTTTAGCCTGCCTAATGTCAGGTGATCCACAGTTCATATCCTGCACAGTGAAGCATCTCCAGGGGGTCACAAGGGCCTTAATAAGGCACCCGACTGGACTGAACAAAATCACCCATAGTAAGCCTCATCCCATTTAAGAATGAGGGACATATACCCCCCAAGACCCAACCAGTGACATCACTTAAACAATCTCTCAGGCACTCCGGGGCAGACTAGAACTCCACACATGAAATCCCACCCCAACAAGCAAAGAGGGAGAGACCACTGCCTCAAGACCAAATTAGCCACTTCAGCTAACAATCTAGTGTCTCTCTTCGGTAGCTCAGTCACACTTTAACTGCACTTCCATGCACCACCACCCCTCTCATGGCCTGAAAAGAGTACAAGGGAAGGCCACAAACCTAAGCCAAGTAAACTGCAAAAGCCGAAGAACAAGTATCCCAGGCAAGCTAACCTGTACACTGCACTGCTATAAGACAATCACTTTAACTTGCTGCTTTAAAACTGTCCCCTGCGCAAGTTCTCTTTTTGCACAAGCACATTTTGCCTGGACTAGATCTCAGTTCCCAGCTGGGGCATGCTCACAAGTTACAACTTCACTGATAATGCCCCTAAAAGGCGTTGATTTAAAATGCGAATGTATTCCAGGCAACCTGACTTTCTATGCTTGCACTGACAAATGATAACCCATCTCACATGTTGTTTTAAAGCGTTTATTGCTTTTAAGGCTGAGTCTGCTCTTGAAAGGTTTCTGCAATTGGCACAGCAGACTTTTCACTACTTTACCTGCCTGAGGTCATATTCGAAGGGAGAGTATACCAGGACACTAGGGCCCATATTTATACTTTTTGACTCAAACCAGCGCCGGCGCTGGTTTGCGTAAAATGATTTACCGCCGGCTAACGCCATTCCTACGCTCCAGGCGGGCCCCTTATTTAAGGATTGACGTTAGCCGGTGCTGCGGGCTGGTCAGCGTAAAAAAAAATGACTCAAACCAGGCAGCGCCGGCGTAGGGAAAAATGGGGGTTGTGAGACAAAAAATGGTGCAAGTCAGGTTTGAGTAAAAAATCATGGCTCAAACCGGATTTGCACCATAATTTGACGCACAACCCCCATTGAAATGACTCCTGTCTTAGCAAAGACAGGAGTCATGCCCCCCTGCCCAATGGCCATGGCCAGGGGACTTTCTGTCAAGTTAGGGCCCCCTATGCCACTTTAAAAAAAAAAAAAATTATACTTTCCTCAACTTACCTGTACTTACTTGGGATGGGTCCCCCCATCCATGGGTGTCGTCCGTGGGTGGGCGAGGGTGGCAGTGGGTGTCCCTGGGGGCAGGGAAGGGCACCTCTGGACTGCTTCTGTCATCAGAGACCATGGAAGTGAGTCCACAGGTCCCTGAACGCCTGCCCTCACCCAGGCGTTAAAAAACTGCACACATCAGGCTGTGTGCCGTCTTTAAGGCACACAGGCCTTAAAGTTATTGTTTGGACTGGAACGCCTACCTTGCATGTCATTAACACAAAGCGGTTTCCTGCATCCAAAAAATGACGCACACAGAGGATTTTTGACGTCCGCGGGGGTCAGATGTCATAGTATAAATATGGGGCAAGGTTGGCGCTGAATGTGCGTCAAAATTGTTGACGCACATTCGGCGCAAACAGAGTATATAAAAGCCCCTAGATGTGGCCTATTCCATTTCAACCTCCGCACTCTGCTGTGAACGGTCCCCATCGCCAGCTGGAAAGCTTTTTTTATTTATGATCTTCATAAGCGTTTTTTATTGCACATTCTTTTTAATTGAATTTATTACCCTAGTATGAGGTACATTGTAATTAATTTAATTAATCGAACAATACAGATTCCATTATATTCTAATATTGTTACATTATAATAATCTGTGCCAGGGACAAGGGTTACATGACAATTGTCTTGCCTCTTAGTTCACTAATGGTTCACATTTAAAAACTCACTTTTAATAAGTACTTCTCAGTGCGGTGATATAATGTGATGTATTAATGCCAAAGCTCCCTCATGTTAAATAAATACATGTTTTTGAATTCTGAAGAGACTTTATCAAATTTTATGTGATATTGCATGATCTACATAGGAAACATTTTCAGGGCTTGGCTCTAACATGGTCTCTAAGATCCGAGCCTGAGCCTTGGTTCAGATGTGACTCGGCTTTCCCTCTAAATTGTTGGCTTGCCCATCTTTAATTCTTATGCGTTTTTTTTTCAAAGCAAGTGAATAGTAGTAGACCATATGATAAAACAAGAACAAATGAGCAGGTGCCAGATCTTCTTTTGGGAAGGAATATGAGATGCCCTGGACAAAATGCTACACAAACAGTAACTGACAACACAATTTTCTGCTTGGTTGGGTCAATCTCAGTATGAAGCTACAATATGCTAACACAGTTCAGTAAAGGTGCATTTCCACAACATGAAGTTAAATTGTGGAAGTACACTTAAAATGTATGTAAATGTGTAGGAATACTAAGATTTTAGTGGTCCTTAAGTGGGCATATTAACTTTTTAGCAAATCAATAATGAAATGTAACAATATTGGCGTTTTTTAGTACATATGCATGTGTTATGGGACAGATGGGGGTAAATCTACTTTCTCAAGTCCTGAAGATTTCACCTCCATATCACACCATTCAGCTATATTAGTCTAATTAATTTCATGGAAGCACACCAAGGCTACAACTCCCAGAATGCTTTAAGTCCCCACACAGAGACCCAGGAACGAAAACTGAATCCATAATGACATGAAATTAGTTGGTCACTGTAGTGCCAAGTAAGTAGTAATGATGGGACCCTTTTGGTTCCTGAAGGACTCTATAGAATTGTGACATGAGTGTTCGGGTGTGGTGACTGGATTTCAGTTTTAAGATGCTGAGTTTTCGCTTGCACGTAGAAGAATAAAGAAGTGTAAGGCCAAGTTCTGTGTTTGCTGTGTTCATTGAAGAGTACCCAGTCTCTGGAGGACGGTACAACTGGCAACAAAATAGTGGATACAGAACCAAAACAAAAACAACAGTGCTCTCCTAGAGAGTTTACCGTGGTCCAGCAAACTGCTGTGTGCCAAACGCACCTCAGTCAAATTGAAGATTGACATTTGCCATATGTGGAGTGAAAGCGCCACTCAAGCCAGTGGCAAGCTTTAGAAAAAGGCAAAAGCCTTACAGAAAAATGTTTGAAATAATGGCCGGAAACCTGCTGGTAATTCTGTAAAAGATGTACCATGCCACAATGCAACAGAGACCTATAAGATAAACAGAACAATAATGCTGAAGGCAGCAATCACCAGGTGCAGAGAAGCACTGGAGGCAGCAATAGTAGAATCTGAAGAAACAAAAAAAAAGGCAGTTACGGAAAACATAATAAGTGGTGAAGGGCAGGATGCAAAAGAACGCTGTGAGTGGAAGAAGATAAATATGGAGTAACCTTAGACATGATAATAACAAAAAGCATGATTACACTTACCAGAGCTTTGGTAAAGAGAACCATCTGACCTCAACACCAGATTCCACATCCCAAGTGAAAGGATAGGGGATGTGCTTACAGAGCGCTCAATTCATTAAAAGACACAGCACCAAAGGTGGAGTGTGGGGCTCAGCACAACTCTAGAAGTCTTCAGGAAGTTAAATATCGCCAATGGCTGCAAAGAAAGAGCTCACAAGATTTCAAACTGCCCACGATGACTCTGATGCCAGCACGTTGCAGGGCCTCACAGGTGGTTTGAATGAAACAGGTCTTAACGGACAACTAGCAGTGCTGGAGAGAACTCCCCTATACCAGTCAGTAAGTTCCACACATGGTTATAATGATGCATCCTTCTTAAAAGAACCACTTCCATTCGATACTGCCAAAAAAGCAAAATATTTGTGAGAGATGGATAGCCTTGATAAAGACATTTGATGATTTCATTGATGCACTGGAAGAAACAGATGACAAAAAGATTATTAATAATCAAATATTTTAAGAATCTTGCAGGTGAAAGAGTGAAAGAAGTAATAAAGAAAATATCACATGCTGATGAGGTCACCTACTGTGAGATCAAAGTGCTGAATGTTAGATTCAGTCCAATGTAGAATATTGATTATAAAATATATATTTTCAGTCAAGAAAAACAAAGAGCTGGTGAAACAATTGACAAATTGAAAAAGGTGTTAACACCACTGACCATGGCGGTAACCGTCAACAGCCAGGCGGAAGACAAAGTACCTTCTACCATATCATGACCCAGCACACTGCCACGATCTCCGGGGCAGTACCAACGCCATCAAAAGTCTGGCGGAAACTGAACACAGAAAACCAAAGACTCACCATAGGAGACACTGGGAAGAACAATGCCACCATGGAACTGGAACTGCAAGTCTTCCTGATGCTTATCTACGCCATGTTCCACCTGGAACACCAATGCCGACGAAGATGACGACAGTGAGAAATGCACATCGCCCGGTGCACACCATCTACACCACCACAAGACATCCCCCCTGATGACACGATGCCTGCACACACATCTCCATTTATCCTTCACTCATGCATCGTGCCCAAGGTGTCCTCACCTGTTGAGGCCCATACAGCAGTCCGTACTGGGGTAGGACCCCATCCACCAATCGCTCCAACTCCTCCGCAGTGAAGTGGGGCCTTTCCCCAGTCACACAGGCCATGGTAGGTTCCAGACACAGGTCACAGCAGCACACGTAGTGTAGGTGTTCTCCTGGTGAAGGTCAGGAAACAAGTGAGGAATCTGATGGAAAATGGCAGTCACGTCCGCTGCGGCGTACACCGTCACCACTGGCGCTGATCCCCATTGGCCATTGTACACCATAGAGCCCCATATTATCCAATGAGGAATTTCACTGCAGTGCACGACCACCTTCCACCACGATGCCCAATGTCGGCAGATTTACCTCACTTACACCTGCCCCTGGATACAGGACAGGCGGTCGCCATTTCATGGTGGTGGACATCGATCATATCAACCTTAACTGTGTCACAGCCTAGATTAGCATTTACCTCACCATTCCCTCTGTTCCATCACATAAATGCACTATGTCCACTGAGGTTGTGGTTCCATTGTTCAAACTGTGACAGCCTACTCACTCTTGTGTCCTTTAGATACCTACCGCTGAGGATGAATCGGAGGAGGAGACAAACCCCTGTGTACAGACCCCTTGTGGTCTTGGCTACACAGGGGGACAGGCACATTATACTCACCTCTAGACTGGACCGGGCCACAATCACAGAGCTGTGTGCTCAATTGGAGCCGGACCTGATATATGCTATCCATCATCTGACTGGGATCACCCTCTTGTGCAAGAGCTTTCAGTGCTGCATTTCCTGGCAACTGGTTCTGTTGAAGTGACAGTGTGCTTGGCAGCAGGAATATCACAGCCAATGTTTTCAATTGTGCTGGCAGGAGTTTTATCTTCCCTGGTGAAACACATGTGCAGCTACATAGCTTTCCCCCAAGTGGAAGATCTGGCCACTGTGAAGGCCGGATTCTATGCAATGGGACGTATCCCCAATATTGTTGGAGCGATTGTTGGGACACACATTGCGTTAGTCCCCCCCTGCCTGAATGAACAGGTGTTCAGGAATTGAAAGAGTTTCAACTCACTGAATGTGCAAATGGTGTGCCTGGTGGACCAGTACATCTTCCACATCATTGCTAAGTATCCTGGGTGGGTGCATGATCCCTTTGTCCTGAGGAATAGCAGCATCCCAAATGTGATGGCCCAACTACAGAGGTACAGGGTGTGGCTAATAGGTAAGCCATGATCTCCACCCACTGCATGCTAGTGTATGCCTTCAGGTGTCATCCCCATAACATTGTGTGAGGCTAAATGTTGTCCCTCAATACTTTCAGGTGACTCTGGCTACCTAAAACTATCGTGGCTGCTGACCCCTGTGAGGAATGCCAGGACAGGGGCTGAGGAACGTTATAATGAGGCACATGGGTGATCCAGAAGGATCATGAAGAGGACTTTCAGCCTCCTGAAGGCCAGGTTCAGGTGCCTCCATCTGACAGGAGAATCCCTGTGCTACTCGCCCGGGAAGGTCTGCCAGATAGTAGTTGCATGCTACATGTTGCACAACCTGGCCCTCAGACGGCATGTACCTTTTCTGCAAGAGGAGGAGACTGGAGATGCCCCTGTGGCAGCAGTGGACCCTGAGGACAATGAGGATGAGGAAGCAGAGGAGAACGATGAGGACAAATGAAAATCAGTTATACGTCAATACTTCCAATGACACACAGGTGAGACAGAGGAAGTGACCATTCCTCTGACTATTGATGTTTTCTGTGTGGCTGTAGAATGATGGCATTAACTTCCATTGCATTTCAACTTACTGTCACCTATGGCCTGTCATTTTACAGATGTTGGTGGGATAACAATTGTGTACTGATGTGATGACTGCAGACAGCTACAGGTCATTATTATATACTCTCACAGTGTTCAGATCATTCGCACTAGATGTGACTGGTTCCATAAATGCACATTTTCAACACATAAAATACTAGTAGTCAAGTTGTGTTCAAGGGTGCTATGAAATTGAGGGAAAAGTGCAATGGAATGGGGTGATGATGGAGGAAAGTCCAGGGTATTGTTCCAGTCTGTTGGTATCACATATCCAGTGTCCCAGGGGCCTTACGAAGGGGAGCAAAGACAGTTCAAAGTGGACAAGGTGACAGTGTGGGACACAAGGGGGACAATCAGGAGAATCTATTTTCCTGGCGGTGGTCTTGGCAAGTGTCTCTGGCTTCTGTCTGGGTCATGGGGAACGTTTGCGGGGTAGTTCACCTTCTGCAGGGGAGGGGTGCTAGTGACTTGTGGGTCCTGTGGCGGGGCCTCCTGCCCACTAGCTGCAGCGGACGTGGAGGGCTGGTCAATGGACTGGCTAGTGGTAGGGGCCCGCTGGTGTGCTGTTGCTTCCCTCATGATGTTGGCCATGTCTGCCAGCACCCCTGCTATGGAGATCAAGGTAGTGTAGATGGCCTGCAAGTCCTCCATGATCCCCTGATACTGTTCATCCTGCAGCCGCCTTTTCTGTACGTTGTCAAGGATCTGGCCCATCGTGTCCTGGGAATGTTAGTAGGCTCCCAGGATCTTGGTGAGTGCGTCCTGGAGAGTCGGTTCCCTGGGCCTGTCCTCTCCTTGGCACACAGCAGTCCTCCCAATGTCCCTGTTGCCCTGTGCCTCTGTCCCCTGAACGGTGTGCCCACTGCCACTGACCCCAGGTCCCTGATTGTCTTGGGGGCAAGGTGTGGACTGGGGTCCCTGTGCAGGTGGGCACATTGCTGATTGACGTGTCCTGGGGACAGAGGTGTGGGTATGCTGGGTGGGTGCTGTGGTGTTGGATACTGATGGGGAGGCTCTGTGGTGGACTGTGAGTGGGCTGGATGACCGACTGTCCAGTGGTCCCTGATGGGCCAGGTTGTTGGTCCAAATCCTGAAGTCCGGAGTTACTGTCATCACTGGGGGCATCTTCCGTTGGGGTACTGGATAGTTGTGGCACCTCCTCTCTGCTGGAATTGGCTGGGGCACCTGTGGGGATGTAAGTGATGTATTATGCTTCATGTCTGTGACATATTGTTCATCCCTGGCTTCCCCTCTGTCGTTGCTGTTGCCCTGCTACCTTTGTTTGTGTATGGTGATTTTTTGTGGGATTGTTAGTTTCCCTATGCTGTGCACGCATTAGTGATTGGTGTCCATGCAGGGCTGGGAGGGCTGTCCATGCATTGGTATGGGATGCAGGATTTGGCATTGGGGTTAGTCATATGTGTAGGTGCAGTATGTGGGATATGGAGTGGAGTGATGGGAGTGATGGTGAGGGTGTGTGATGGCATACAGGTATGGGGGGGTGATAAGTAGTAAATCTTCACTCCTCTGGCTACTCCAGCAAGTCCCTCAGGATGCAGTAATGCCAAGACTTGCTGGTCCCATGCTGTGAGCTGTGGGGGAGGAGGTGGGGGTCAACAACCAGTCCTCTGTATGGTGAGCTGGTGCCTTCCTGCCAAGGAACGTACCTTCCCCGTAGGTCATTCCACCTCTTCCTGATGTCGTCCCTTGTTCTTGGACACTGTCCCACAGCGTTCACCCTATCCACGATTCTCCGCCATAGCTCCATCTTCCTGGCAATGGATAGTTGCTGTACCTGTGCTCCAAACAGCTGTGGCTCTACCCTGACTATTTCCTCCACCATGACCCTTACCCTTAAGTCCTCAGCAGTGAAACAGAGGTGCCTTAGTGGGGACATAGGTGTTGTGTGGTGTGTGTTGGTGTGAGTGTGTTAAGTAATGTGGTGGGCTGTGTGATGTGGGGTGCATGAAGGATATTTGGGTGTATGTGGTGTGTGTGTCTAGTTGTCTCTGTGCTGTTTGTGTCACTCTCCTGGCAGTAATTGTTGTTTGTAAAGAGTTGTGGGTAATGTGGGTGTGTATTTTATGGTGCTCTGGGTGGGTGTGTGGGTGTGGTGTGTGTATGAGTGTCAGGTGTGTGTTTTTAGTATTTGCCAAAGTAGTGTTGTTTTGTATATGGGTGCCCATTCAGAGCCCAACGGTATGTACTGCCAATGGTTTACCACCACTGAATGTCCGCCGTGGTGATTCGTGGGCCATGATATGGTGGGAGGTGTTTTGTTGGTGTAACGGTATGGGTGTTGGTACCGCCACTTTAGCACTGACCTCTGGGCTGGCGGATTTGTGTATCTGGCTGTATTCTGTCAGATTGGTGTGTTTGTGTCATAATATGGGGAACAGATATTCGCCACTGCGGCAGTATGTTGGCGGCTGTCATCGTGGCAGTAAGCGGGATTTACCACCAATGTCATGATGTGGGTCTATGTCTGGGAGAAATAAAATGAACTGTCTTCATTTACCTGTCTCACTCTGTCAAGTTAGAGAGTCAAGGTTCATTAGTAGCAACTCTGAAACATAAAAAGACAAAGGTACATGCACCCATTCATGTACTTCAAGGTACTGCGTCATGTGCCTGTTTACTCAGTTTCAGCTACAATGGGACTGATATTGGTGAACTATAACATGAATGCTCATCACAAAATAGTTAATCAATTCCCTTCATTGTTTCATGGATTAGGAAAACTGAAAACCATCAAAGTGCAACTTCATTACAATGAGGATGTTTAGTGAGTTGCTCAAAGACATAGACAAATTGCATTTCATTTACAAGAAGCTGTTCAGAAAGAGCTTGAGACCTTACTAAAGCATGATATCTTTAAGTGATCTACTAGTCCAACTCTGGGTTTTGCCCATTGTCATAGTATCTAAAAAGGACAGTGAAGGAGTTGTATGCATTTGCATTGACATGTGTCATGCTAACAAGGCAATTGAAAGAGAACAGCATCCTGGTCCACACTTTGCTGACATGATCACAGAGTTAAATGGTGCCAAAGTCTTCTCTTGTCTTGATCTGAACAAAGGATATTATCAGTTGGAAATTAAAGAAGATTGCAAGTACATAACTATCTATTCTACTCATGTTCGTTTGTTCCGATATAAAAGATTACATTTTGGTGTGCCATCAGTTGCAGAACTGTTGCAAGAGGTCATTTGATGTATAATACAAACTGTCACAAATGCTTTCAATGATAGTGATGACATATTGGTTTTTGGGGCCACTCGAAAGGAACATGATAAAGCTCTTACACACGTTTCTTGACTACTTGTTTAAGCAGGTTTAACCTTGAGTGCAGAAAAGTGTGAGTTCCACGAAACAAAACTCTAATTCTTTGGCCATATCTTTTCTGATGGCGGTATGAAAACAGCTCCAGCTAATGTACAAGCCTTCTATGTTTCTAATTCCCCACAAGATGTTACCATGTTATGTTCATTCCTTGGCATGGCCACTGTACCAGGTAGATAGTGCTGGTATGCTCGCTGAGGTCTTCTTCCCACCTCAGGTTCAGAAACCACAAATGCGTTGGTTCGACGCCTTTACTCTTCTCACCAGTAAAGGTCGACTCGATCTTTGGACTTGGCAAAGAGTGTAGTAGTCAGAATCATTCAATCACAAATCAATGTCATTATATCATAAACAATTCTAAACACAGTGGCCAACATGACTCTAAATCAGACTCCAAACTGAATAAGTTTCAAAGCTTTATTACAATTAAAAAATCAAGGTTCACATATGGTGCGCAAAACTAAGTAAAAAACATACATGAAAACCATTGGCTGACCAAAACGTCTAAAAAGATTTAACTTACTAAACATCAATACTGTTAACCACTCCAAAAGAATAACATAGATCAGCAGAACTACAATATGCACATTAATTTTGGATTTCTAAGAAGATGATGATGACATCAGTAAATCATCAAAATACAGTTTTAACAATCAGTTTTAGGGCTGGGCCATCCTTATCTCTAACACGAATTAGGACTTGCATATGTAGGAGCAGGCTAACATATGCGGGCAAAAACAAAGGAAAGACAAAATTAATTTGGAAAAATCATCTAACTAAGATAGCTCACTATAAAACATATGCTGGTGCAAGTACTTAAGCTGAAAAAGAGACAAGAAACCACATTTAGTTATACCTCTCTTCATGACACAGCAGACAGCAATACTTTGTCAGCAAGAGCGGTCACTTTCTCCTGACATCAGTTGACAGCAGCACCAGGACAGTGCAGAACATGGGCTGCATGTTGGACAAGTCAGCAGTTCATAATTAGTTGGACATATTAATACTGAACATCATAAACAAATGGGCAATAAAGACTTAGAGGAAACTGATCAGAAGCTTTGAAAAGGACAGAAGGTAACTGTAACAGACTTCAAGTATGAGAAGACTCACACAAACTAACTAGAACGTCCCTTAGTTTCCAAAGTTCCTATCTAATTAGAATAACCAGGGTCCTCTTGATTGGTCCTTCAGGTGGGTTTATCCTACACTTCAGATTCAGACCCACATTACAAGCTTTGCAGTCTTTTGGCAAGACCACCGCATTTGCAGGTGCCAAAAGACCGCCAGTGTTGGTGGTATCCCACCCGCTGTATTAAGAGTGCACAATGAAGACCGGCAAAATACAGCCACAAATGCGACATCCTAGAGTGGGCTAGAAGTGGTCCCACCACCAGCACCGCCCGCCGAACACAATCCGCCCTCCAGGATTATGACCCACAAATCAGCACAGCGGTCATTGCATGGTGGAAAGGCCACCACAGTTGTGGGTGCCAAAGGTTCACCAGTGTTGGCGGTATCCCACGGTATCCCATGGTGGGAACCCCTGCGGTCAAAAACACACCTCCACCAGAACACAGCACCACATTGGAAAAATCGAATACCCCACACCTGACAAACATACACGCCAACACACACCACTAAAAAACGCCCCCCACACAGCCCACAACCCTTCACAACGCAACCAAAACAACACGCACTGCCAGCCAGGAGCACACAAACTAAAGACACTGCACTTGTACACCATACACACTATCATACACAACACTCAGCACGCACCACACAACTGCACCATTGACACAATACACACATTGTTACAGCACATAATGACCACAACCAGCACACACACCCAACCCCCCTCCACCCCACCAAGCACCCTACACTGCAACCTAGCACACTACGCCTCCCCAACTCACAACACAACCACCATGTCCAGTCGAAAACACCCACGATGATTGGAGAGTCATGCAATCATCAGGGTAGAGCCACAACTGCTTCGAGCACAGGTCCAGCAAACATCCATAGCTAGGCAAATGGAGTTATGCAGAGAATTGTCAACAGGGTCAATTCAGTGGCAAACCATTCACATACAAGTGAGGACATCTGTAAGAGGTGGAACAACCTACAGGAGAAGATGCAATCCATGGCATCCAGGTACCAAATTGCCCTGATGAAGACTGGGGATGGGCCCCCACCTCCTCCCCCAGAGTTCACATCGTGGGGGGAGAAGGTCTTGGACGTCCTGCATCCTGAGGGCCTGACTGGAATACCTGGAGGACTGGACTCTGGTAAGTAACTAACATTCCCCTAGCACTAATTTGTCCAGTCTAGCATGTTACTCCACTACCCTATCACTACCCAGGTCACCCTATATTCCATTACACCTCCCACACAATCACCTAAATCCCCTCCCTTGCATGCCACACCACCACCCAGCCACAATGCCCAGACAGACCCTGCCCAGTGCATGGCTAGCACTGCCAATACCATCACTACAACTCCCACAATGCATCAGCGCATCCACATGAAAAGCTGATATGTCCACATCACAGTGCAACAACTGCTTATACAACTATCGCACCTGCAACACCAACAGAATGCTACGACTGAGGACCTATACATGGCAATGATAGAAATGCAATCCTCATTCATCAACCCTCAATGGAACATGGTACCCATTTCACTGTCCATTACCCACAAAGAATGTCTGCAGTGCTGCATCAGTCATTGTCATAACTGGGAATCAAGTCAAGCCACTTTATGCATCAGACAAAGAGATCAACATTCACTCCTCCACCATGTGATACTCTCCCACTTTACTCACAGGTACCCCTGCCACTGCCAGCATGGAGAGGATGCCAGAGACAGATAGCCCTCCCCAGGATAAAGGCCTGAGTGAGGACAACGTCTCAGGATGTCTGGACATTGACGACTTACCTGGCCCATCTGGGAAACCTGGTCAGTCCACCACTCCCAGCCTCACCCTACCCACATCCAACCCCCCGAACCTGTGGCATTAACATCACAGCCAAACCATCATCCCCAAACCTGTGTCCCAAGTACTGGTCAATCAGTAGTGTGCCCCACAGTACAGGGACCTGAGTCGACCCCTCACACCCAAGACAATAAAGGTCCTAGGGTAACTGGGAGTGGGCACACCATGCCAGGGGCACAAGCACAGGGGGGCAGGGGCCCTGGGAGGCCCCCTGTGGGCCAGGTGATGGGGCCCCCAAGGGACTCGACTGGCCAAGAAAGCATCTCCCAAGTCCTGGGAGCATACCAGCAATCCCAGGGCAAGATGGGACAAATGCTCACTATTCTGGAGGAAAACCAAAGGCTGCAGATGGAATACCACCAGGAGGCCATGCAGCAGTGGCAGGCACACAATGCCGCCATGGCCTCTATTGCAGGAGTGCTCAAGGAGCTCACCACCATCCTGCGGGCTTCCTCCACCTACCAGCAGGCCCCTTCCATTAGCCATATACCAACTGAGCCATCAACATCAGCCTCAGCTAATGGAATGGAGGCCCAGCCAGAGGAACCACAGGCCACTGGCACCCCACCCTCTGTAGCTGTGGACCTCCCCCGCCCCCACAAATGTGGTCATCCATCCAGACATCTTGCAGGAGCAGATGCCAAGACTAAACCCATTACCAGGAAGTGACTCCCTCCCGAACATTCTCCCTTGTGTGCCACTGAGACACCCTGTTGGCTGTTCAATTTCATGTCTCCATTTTCACATGGCCCTTGGATACTGGACATATACTACCTACAGCTAGGCCACCTACTCTGAAGATTACTCCAACCATGACCCCCCTCATCAAATGTTCAACACATTGTGCACAATAAACAGCATAGAACATAGGAATTGTCTTTGTGCCTTTATCGTAAAACATACTAATGTAAATCCCACCACAATGTAATGTGTGTTTATTTCTCTTCAACAAAAGTCTGTTACTTTAACAGCAGAGGGAGGCTTTCCCTGCAGGTGACACAGTATATCAGACATGTTCCAAAATCCAGGTGCAAGGGAGTCACTAGTCCAGCCACACACCAGAGTAGATCCACAAATCCAACCTGCAAATAGACCAAGACAGGGACTCACATCAGGATAGTAGGCATGGTGAGAGTCACAGCACATGGGCAGTACATTGTTGCCGTGCCCAGTGTGGATTGTCAACAACACAGGGGAAACAGAAGACAATGTCACATCCACAGTCCCAGGAATCACATGACTATTAAGCAGTAGCTCACAGCTGACATGGGGTAAAAACAACATTTACTACTGTTAGGAAAGGCCAGTGTCCATGAATGCCATCGCCAAACAGTTAGGATAGGGAGTGATACACACTACACAATCCATAGTTGGGAAAACATCTACACAGGAGATTGCAGGACAAATGACACACCACAAGCCTGAACATAGGAAATGTCAACCTAGCAACCTGCATTGCCCACACATGTCAGAGAGATGACATCAGTAACACAGCTCCTGATTGGCAATCTGTCCTACCACAAGTCATACTGAGGGACTAAAAATCTCCACTGATGTATCTGACCCGGAGGAGCACTGTCGGAAGGCAATTTGGCAATAAGAAGTTGACAATACCCACACAACATACCTCTATGTTACTGGAAGTAATGATTGATCAGCTTAGTCCTACAATCAGCTGCACCTTCCTCATCAGCCTCATCACTTTCCATGTCACCATCATCAGCCACTGGTCCCGCTGCCTACTCCTCATCAGCCAATATTGGAATCTGATGTCTCAGGGCCAGATTGAGTAGC
Organism: Pleurodeles waltl; assembly: GCF_031143425.1. Lineage (NCBI taxonomy): Eukaryota > Metazoa > Chordata > Amphibia > Caudata > Salamandridae > Pleurodeles > Pleurodeles waltl. The sequence goes on along the minus strand of NC_090439.1, from coordinate 189,140,795 downwards.
ATGCAGCAGGCAACTATGATCTGGGATGCCTTTAGTGGAGTGTAGAGGAGGGCACCTCCAGAGACGTGGAGGTACCGAAATCTCTGAATCTGGCCTTCAGGATGCCAAATGTTCTTACAATACCATGCCTCATTGGGCTGTGTGCCTCATTGAAACAGTATTTCCAATCTGTGGTAGGGTACTTCACTGGTGCCAGCAGCCAGGGAAGGTTAGGATAGCCAGAGTCACCTGTGTGCACAAAGGTAGGAGCTGTCACAATACCGGTAGAGGCACAGGGCAGAAAAGGGTTACAGTTGTCATTACAGTGACACACTGTGAGAGGAGGCCTTATTTTGAACAGTTAGCCCCCACTTTTTGCCTGATGTTGATGTGTTCTAGAAGTTGGTAGTGCTCAGGGCCCCTGCTAACCAGGTTCCCTGGGCCAGAGTTCTTTCCCCAAATCTGTTGTGATGCTTGGCACAATTGGATACACTCTTAAATACCCCTATAAGTCCTTAGTAAATGGGTACCCCAGTACCCAGGGCGAGAGATATTAAGAGTAGACGCCTGGGGGCAGCAGCACTGATTGCGCCACCCCCAAGGGCCCTGCACCCAGATGCACCCAACATTTCCATTGCAGGCTGAGTGTACTGGAGCAACCCTAAAAGAACAAACTCAACAAGGCACACTCTATGTGTGCCTTGTCCACCCTACACTGCATATATTATGGGTAAGTCACCCCTCTGGCAGGCCTTCCAGCCCTAAGGCAGGGTGCACCATATTATGTGTGAGTGCATAGCTGTATGACCAACATGCCCCCACTGTGTCCTTGGCAAACCAAAGACATAGTAAGTGAACAGAGCAGCCATTTTAAATGCATGTACTGGACACTGGTCAAACACGAGTTTTCCAGCTATATGATGGCTACTCTGCACCCTGGGTTGTTTGGTATCAAACAACTCAGAATATTAAATCCAAACTGGCACAGTGCTGGATTTAACCCTAAATGTACCCAGGGGCCCATTAGAGGTGCCCCCTGCAAAAGCAAACTCTAACTGGCATAGTTGCTGACTGGTTCCATCCAGCCTGCCACTCCAGATGGCCAATATACAAACCGGGGGGAGAGCCATGGCTCTCTGGTTTGTAAGACAATGCCCTTCCTGGGTGGAAGAGCTAACACCCCTCCCTCAGGAATGTGCAACACCCTGGCAGAGAGCTTCAAATGGCTACTGCCCCTGAAACTCGAGACCCCAGGCCTGCTGCTAGCAGAAGAGGGCTTCACCCTTTGCAAATCCCCACTGATGGCGGGAGGAAAGGTGGGAAACCAGACAAAGGGTAGGAGGAGTGGCCTCACTGAATATGCACCACCCCACAAGGGTTTGCATGCAAAGTGGACCCTCTTTTTCAGTTTTCTCCATCTTGGAATGGAGGAAAACAACCAATGAGGTTTAGGGAAGTGTCCCTTCCCACTGGAAGTGGTCACTGTAGTGGGTGTAGCCACCCAAGGGTGGGTGTCCCATTGGACCCCACAAGGTTCCCCCTAAAATGCTCACTGAATTCAGTATTTAAGTATTTAATGTTATTTTAGGTGTATATCCTTGTCTCATCATTCTAATGAGACTTCTGGATTTGGGCGGCAGAATCACTTGCACTGTGGGGAACTGAGTCTAACCCACTACAGGTGACACCTGTCGGCCTAATCCAGGTTTTGTTCCATGCTAACTAACAGTTCCTCATCTCTACCCAAGAGCAGGGATGATTGGGCAGCCGAGCGCATGACACAACTGACTCTTCAAGGAAATTGTAGTCACTCAGATCACATCCGTTTCTCTCATTTACATTAGTCTCACATTTACAAGACAATCAGAGGCAGTATATGTTTCAATAAGGTTTTAATGAAGCAACTGCATCTTAGAAAATAAAGCATGTATTGCAATAGCTAGGATGATAAAGCATGACAGGATTTAAATTGTGACAAGGAGAGTGAAGCATAAAGATAACGCTACCATATTGTCACTAGAACCGTTGAAAGAATTCCCACCAAGGCTTTGTTAGAGCACAGCATGTTAAGCTTTATTTCTGCCCTTCAGGTTCTCTTGGGAAGACATCAGCTCTCATACCTGAGCAAGAGGTGCCCCGGAAACAGTTGAACATTTTATGTTTTTTTGCCCAACATATTTTTTTCCACAGTCAATATGGATTCGAAAAACCTGTAGGGAAATGGGGCTGGAAAATTGCAGTATAGCAATAAGGGTTTTAAAAAAGCCATAGATCAAATTAATTAATTTTAGCAGTCAGCAAGTTTTTAGTGGCAGCATGGCATATACGTGATCACCATTTCAATCAAGGACCCACGAAGCGTGCCCAGGCAGGATTTTAGATGAATACTCTGATATCACATGTATGTATTTATTTATGTGTTTTTTTTATAAAATTATTAAATCATTGTACAAGAGGTCTGTAGTATACATAAGCAGCTGTAGCAAAGCGTTCAGCAGTCAGAATACAGTCATAGTCATCTGGCCGGAATCTCCCTCTAACGAATTTCAAGAGTCAGAGTCATTTTGGAAATTGGCAATCGAACCTGGGATAATTGAAGACAGGAAATCTTCCACTTCAGCAGGTGGTAAAGTACAAAGTTCATCGCCAAGCAAAACCGAGGAGCATTCGTGTTCCAAAGGCTGAGCTCCAGCCAAGGCAGCAGCATGATGTGGTGTGCCCAACAATAAGTTTAGAGCTGCATCTTCCACGAAGGGCAAATCATAAGCAGCTTCCCGTAGCAAACGCACCCTGAACGCGCATGTCTGGTAATGAGCCCTCAGCGAGAACATCAACAGATCAGCGTCCAATGAAAGCAAGTGCTGCGTAGAAAGGCAAACTTTCAGTGCATGTTTGAACGAGCACCAGAAGCACCGAAACACGGGCTGCACACAATGCAAAACCGATCTGAATGACAGAGATCAGTCACACTCCATCCAGGAGTGATGCTCCAAAGTACTGCATTATGCTTTCACGACACAGCTACGCTGGTGGGAGCGCTTTCAGTCCTCCTTGTTGCGGAGGGACAGCCATTGCGCAGAAAAAGTAGCAATAGCAAGATGCCACCTATTATAGCCAAAGTTATCGGAAATCCCCCGAAAATACTGGAGAATATTGAGTGGATGGCTGATGATATTAAGCTGAATAGAGAGGAGAAGGTGTGAACGAAACCAGAACCAACAGCCTTAAAGATATTTGTGATTCCAGTAGTACAGGACGCATTAAATATACGTCCCACAAGCTCACCAAAGTGTCTCGGAAAGTTGGTACTTAAAAGGGACTGTAGCTCTGCTTATGACCTTGCCACCTGAAGCGCATAGGTCTCGCGTGCAGATGTGAGTGCCACATGTTTTTGGAACAATAAAGCCTTGAGTCTGCTCAGCTTGTCAAAATTCACATTTGAAGTAGCAATTGGGGCCTAATCTCAGCTATTTCCTTCTGTCGTGTAGGAGAAAAAAGTATGTTCCCACAGCATGTAACAATCTTAGAGAACGAAACAACATAAACTATTCCGGCTTGCATCCCACAACAGTTTTTGCTATTGAGGAGGACATAGCTGCCATTGGAGAGCACCTGGAACGCAGGTCTAATTAAGGGGACTGGAACTCCCTTCAGATAACAAGCCAAGTTTGCTGCAGAACCATTACAAGCCCCGTGCAAGGACAGCTGTTTACAAACCATCGAATGGCTGACAGAAGTGTTGCATTCATTACCGCTAAGAAAGACCTCTTTCATGCCACTAAGACATTTGTACGAGAAAGGTAGCTCCCACACCTCATGGATGTAACTATCTCCTAGCCTTTCATATCTGCCTACTGGAATGTGTTTTAAGCAGGACATAAATTGAAGTGTTGAAATAGGCAGATTAATGACCCTGTGTATTAATCACTCAGCAAATGGTATTTCAGCCATAGCAAAAGGCAACTTTTCGGTTTTTTCAATATTTAACATGAAATAAGTTGCTTCCTTCTTAGCTATTAGTTGTTGTCGCGTTAAATTAAATGTAGGAAATAGGGCCATCATTACAACCTCAGTGGTCTTCTCTGACGACCGCTGAGGCAGCGGGTGCCAGAATACCGCCAGTGCTGGTGGTATTTCTGGCTCCCTATTTCGACTTTTCTACTGGGCCAGCTGAAAAGTCACATCAACATTTCTGCCGGCTCATACTAGAGCCGGCGGCAATGCTGATGTGCAGCGGGTGCAGTAGCAATGGGGCTATGCCTGAAGGCGCCTGCACTGCCCATGGCAAGTGGATGGGCAGTGCAGGGGCACCCAAGTCCCCCTTACCGCCAGCCTTTCCATGGCGGTGTTTACCGCCGTGGCCAGGCTGGTGGTCGGGGGCTCATAATCCCCAGAGCGGCGGTGCTTGTGAAACATGGCGGTATAGTGGAGGGGCCGGCGGTATGGCCATGGCTACTGCACCACGGTCATAATAGCTGGCGGAAAACTGCCAGCCTGTTGGCGGTGTTACCACCAGCTTACCGCCGGCCACCAGGGTCGTAATGAGGCCCTATGTCCCTTGCGTTAATGTATTGCCAGGGAACGCAACCTGCCTTCACTGTTTGTAGTGTCCAACCTCCACTGTCACCCAACAGAAATACGCCCATACCATTACGACCCACAAATCCACGCGGCGGTCTTTCAAACGCGGTATTCCATTGGCGGTACACACCGCTGCGGTCAAAATACACACACACATAGAAAACTCAGCCACATTGGTCAGTTTGAAATACACACACCTGATACACATACTAACACCACTCCCACACAACCAACACAATATAAAACACACACCCACATCACCCACAAGCCCCTACGACCCGAAATTATTGACGAAGGCTAGAGAGAGAGCACAGAATAGACAATCACACAACACAGAGGCACACAACACCATCACCCACACAGAATCCACGCACCAAACACCACACACCACCACACGCACCACACTCATCACCACAAACGCCACCTCACACCTCAACCACACCACCCCATGGCACCCCAAAGACACCCCAGGTTCAGTGAAGCCGAACTCAGGGTCATGGTGGAGGAAATAGTCCGTGTAGAGCCCCAGCTCTTCGGGGCACAGGTGCAGCACACCACAATTGCCAGGAAGATGGAGCTATGGCAAAGGATAGTGGACAGGGTTAACGCGGTGGGACAGCATCCACGCAATCGGGAGGACATCAGGAAGAGATGGAACGACCTACGGGGGAAGGTGCGTCCCATGGTATCAAGGCACAACATTGCGGTGCAAAATACTGGCGGCGGACCCCCACCTACTCCCCCAGAATTTACCGCATGGGAGGAGGAAGTCTTGCACATCCTGCATCCTGAGGGCCTCGCAGAAGTAGGCGGAGGAATGGACTCTGGTAAGGCAAATCTTCACTACTGCTTCCCACCCCACCCACCTGCATGCCAAATCATACCCCCACCCTCACCCCCTCCCCCATCACACCAACACCTAGCAAAAGGCTCACCATCACAACCCACCCATCCCAACACCAAGCCCTGCATGCAACCACAAAGCATGGACACCCATCACCAAAGCATGCCCACTGCACACACACATCACCCCCACAAGCCACCCTCAAAAAAGCCCCCACAAGGAAATGCCTGCACTTGGGTACACGGACACCCACCCATCACACGAAATGCCACACACAGAAGCAATAACCATACCTTTATACCCCTGCAGGACCCGAACGCCACCACACCGCCACAGAGGGTCCAGAGATGTCCATCCCACCCACAGAAGAGGCCCCCAGCTATGACAGCAGCTCTGTCTCCCTGGACCCAGATGACCAGCCCGGCCCATCGGGGACCTCTGGACAGTCGGTTCCCCACAGACAGCCACAGGCTACACCAGACCCAACCCCCTCTGGGAACACCAGCACAGCTCCCACCCAGCGGGCCCATGCCTCTGTCTCCAGGACACGTAAATCAGCGGTGTGTCCACCACTACAGGGCACCCAGGTTGATCCACCACCCCAACAACAACAGGGACCTGGGGGCAGTGGTAGTGGGCACACCGTCCAGGGGACAGAGGCCCAGGAACACAGGGGAACTGGGAGGGCTGCTGTGCGACGGGGGGGGCAGGCCCGGGGAACCGACTCTCCAAGAGGCCCTCTCCTCCATCATGGGAGCATACCACCGCTCCCAGGAGACGATGGCGACGGTACTGGGCCGGTTCCAGGAGATCCAGGAACTGCAGGAGGAACGGTACATGGGGTTCAGGGAGGAACTGAGGAACATCGGTTCCGCAATGGGGACCATCGTCGTGGCCCTTACCCAGATCGTCACCACATTGCGGGACCATGTGGCACCACAAAGGGCCCCTGTCACTAGCCCAGGCCAGGAACAGCCTACCACCTCCGCCGGCGCTAGTGGACAGGAGGCCCCCACACAACGACAGGCCACCAGAACCCCACCTCCTGCAGAAGAAGAACCACCCCGCAAGAGGAACCTGAGATCTCACAAGAAGACAGAGTAGGATTGCAAGACCCCCGCCAGCCTAAGATACCCCCTGATGTCATCCCACTGTCCCACATTGTCACCCTGTCCAACCTTGAACTGCCCCTGCTCCATCCTTCCCCAGGCATATGGACAATGCACCTGTGCCACTGAGAACAGGACTCTGCCATGGACATTACTCCACCCCCACCCATCACCGTTTCCCAATCATGTACCTATATGTAGCACTTAAAATAAATCACTTATTGCACTTAAAAAAACAGGAGTCTGCTTGTATTCTTAACAAATGTATTACACATAATGGTGCAATAATGTCCAGTTACTTTGTGATGACAACATACCAATTTCAATAAGCTTTAGTCCATGGGCAAACAAAGCTGAAGTCAGGCAGTGGGTCATACAGCTCTGAAAAGGGAAGGGAAAGTCACAAATCAGTCAACAGGAACTGGGGGAAAACACAGACAGTGGAGACGCATGAGGCCTTAAGTAAATGTAAAATGGGGTGGCTGATTCTTACCTGTGTGCTACTGAAAATATTGTTGTATGACGGTATCCCTGTTGTCCGTGTCGTCCCCGTCGTCTTCCTCCTCTTCACTCTCCACAGGCTCCACAGCTGCTACAACACCACCATCTGGACCATCCTCCTGCAGAAAAGGCACCTGGCGTCGCAATGCAAGATTGTGAAGCATACAGCAGACCACAATGATCTGGCACACCTTCTTTGGTGAGTACATGAGGGATCCCCCTGTCATATGCAGGCACCTAAACCTGGCCTTCAGGACCCCGAAGGTCCTTTCTATGATCCTCCTAGTTCGCCCATGGGCCTCATTGTACCGTTCCTCTGCCCTGGTCCGGGGACTCCTCACTGGTGTCAGTAGCCACAACAGGTTGGGGTAACCAGAGTCACCAATTAGCCACACACGGTGTCTCTGTAGCTGTTCCATCACATAAGGGATGCTGCTATTTCGCATGACATACGCGTCATGCACTGACCCAGGGAACTTGGCATTTACATGGGAGATGTACTGGTCAGCCAAACAGACCACCTGGACATTCATCGAATGATAACTTTTTCTGTTCCTGTACACCTGCTCACTTTCTTTGGGGGGAACCAAAGCCACATGGGTCCCATCAATGGCACCAATGATGTTGGGGATATGTCCAAGGGCATAGAAATTACCCTTCACTGTAGCCAATTCGCCCACCTCAGGGAAAATAATGTAGCTCCGCATGTATTTCATCAGGGCAGACAACACTCTGGACAAAACCTTAGAAAACATAGGCTGAGACATCCCAGATGATATGGCCACTGTTGTCTGAAAACACCCACTTGCCAAAAAATGCAGTACTGACAGAACCTGCACCAGAGGGGGAATCCCTGTGGGTTGGCGGATGGGGGACATCAGGTCTGGCTCCAGCTGGGCACATAGTTCATGTATAGTTGCTCTGTCAAGCCTGTATGTAAGTATGATATGTTGTTCTTCCATTGTCGACAGGTCCACCAGCAGTCGGTACACGGGAGGATTCATCCTTCTCCTCGCAAGTCCCAGCGGACGGTGCCTAGGAAGGACAACATGGAGCACAGAGTCAAGCAACCCACAGGTTCGTTCACACAGCTTGCACAGTACACAAATCGCTATGCATTGAAAGGCTTGTATGAGTGGCAATGCAAGGCCTAGGCCTGTGTGACGCAGTAGAAATCATGCCATGTGGGCCCTTGAAATGGCGGCTGCCTGACCTGTGAAGTGTGACAGTGGGATGTGAGGTCACTGCGCTGGCGTGGCACACCGTGGCGGTAGGCGGTCGAAGACCGCGGCGCAAAGCAGCATTGGTTAACATTGAACCCTATGGGTCTCAGGAGCCAATGACGATGTGCGCCGGCGGTCGCGGTACACACCGCCGCGGTACGCACCGCCGCGGGCGTGACCGCCATTTTCTATCTGATTAATCACTCGAGACCTGATCATCCACAGGAGAGGACCTATACTGCAAGTGCTGCTGTGACCTCGGTCTGGGAGATACAATGGCTGCTGCAACTGGGGAAAGGGCCCCTGCCTTCACATCCGAAGAATTGGAGAGACTTGTTGATGGGGTCCTCCCCCAGTATGCGCTACTCTACGGTCCTCCAGACCAACAGGTTAGTACACAGGGTGCACGTTGAATGGGCTATGCCTGTGTTGAGAGGGGTGTATGTAAGATGGTGGGGAGGGGAGCGAATGAGGAGTGCAATGCACGAAAGATGAGAGCATGTGCCACATGGCAAGGTTGGGGAGGGGGGGGCCACTCACATTGACCAGGCAGAAAACTGATGCGATTTCCTTTACCACCCTGTACATGTCACATAGGTCAGCGCCCATCAGAAGATCGACATTTGGCGTGCCATCGCCAAGGACGTCCGGGCCCTGGGGGTCCACAACAGACGGGGCACCCACTGCCGAAAGAGGTGGGAGGACATCCGCCGCGGGACCAGAAAGACCGCCGAGTCTCTGCTGGGGATGGCCTCCCAACGTAGGAGGGGTGCCACCCGCCAATTGACCCCCCTGATGTCCCGGATCCTGGCGGTGGCCTACCCCGATTTGGATGGGCGCGTGAGGACATCACAGCAGACACAAGGGGGTGAGTATCAGCACATTTTGCTATCTTTACGCGCAGTGAAGGTGTCTGGGTGGGGGAGGAGGGCTGTGGCTATCTCCAGGTAGGGCGCATTCTGTAGCCTAGGCCCCTCCGTTAGACACGGCCCTGTGCCCCCGCCCCCCACCTCTGTAGGGTGCCAAGTACAGCTATCCATGGTCCGGCCTCACCCATGTGTGCATTTGTCGTCCATAGACCTGTAGGCCTTGTCACAATAACTGAGTAGTGTACCCCGATTGCGCGGCCTAGTTCAGGGGGCTTCTGTGTCTGTCCTCTCCGACAACGGTGTTGCCAATGCATGCACTCAACCTGTCTTCATTTCTCCCCCCCCCCCATTTTCTTTGTCTTCCTGTTCATTTGTGCATTAGCATCATCAGGCGGAGGAGAAGTGGCATCGGCGCACGAGGGAGCTGCATCTTACATGGCCCCGGAGGGCCGTACAACAGACTCCGAGTACACCAGTGAGACGGAGGGCGAGTGGAGCTCCACAACGGGGACCCATGGAGACGTCAGCGACACCGACACGTCCTCGGCAGGGAGCTCCCTAGCGGTGGCGGCAACATCCGTGCCCACCGCCACAACAGGTACAGCCACCACCCAGCGCACCAGCCCCACCCTCCCAGCAGCCCCTCAGCCTTCGCTCCGTGCCCGCTCGGCCAGGAAGGCGGGCATCTCCTTCGCCCTAGGCACCTCAGGCCCTGCCCCAGTTACCCCTGCTGCCCTCAGTGAGGAGGTCATTGACCTCCTCAGGACACTCATTGTTGGGCAGTCTACCCTTTTGAATGCCATCCAGGGTGTAGAAAGGGAGGTGCATCGGAGCAATGCATACCTGGAGGGCATTCATTCGGGTCAGGCTGCCCATCAGCGATCGTTCAACGCTCTGGCCTCAGCACTGATGGCAGCCATTGTCCCTGTCTCCAGCCTCCCTCTTCTGACTCCCTCCACCCAGTCCCAGTCTCCTGTTCCTCTGCCTATCCCATCCACACCATCAGACCAGCCTGCACACACCTCTACACCCAAGGGCAGCTCATCCAGACATAAGCACCACAGATCCCACAAGCATTCACCCAAGCAACATCCAGATGCAGACATGCCAACAGTCACTACCACCTCTGTGTCCTCCCTCCTCCCTCCCTGTGACGTCTCCACTCACACCTGCATGCACACCACCATCAGCCAGTACTTCCATCACCAGCACACCCTCCATTACAGTCCGCACACGTGCAGTCACCACCCCCACTGCCATTTACACGTCCCCTGTGTCCTCTCCCAGTGTGTCTGTCACCCCCTCTTCCAAACCACACAAACGCAGGCAGCCACCCACCCAACAGCCATCCACCTCACGACAACCTCCGTCACAAGCACCTGCACCCAAAGACAGCACACTTGACCCTCCTACAACCACATCCTCTTCCTCCACTCCCATACCCACTACACCTACCCGTCCCTGTCCTTCAAAAGTCCTTTTCCTTTCCAACCTTGAGCTCGTTCCAATCACTGACCCACCCCCTCCATCTGGTAAGAGTAAAAAAAGCACCTCAGCCACCACCAGCCCTGCATCTACTGTGACCATAGTGCAGGGCTATTGGAGTCCACCAGATCCTAGGGCAGGAACATCGGCCAGCAGCAAGGGGACAGCCAGCCCACCCCCTGGGAAGAGGACAAAAAAGAAAAAGGCCCGGCGCGAAAAGACTGAGACGGCTGCCACCAAGGACAGTAGCCTTGCCCCGTCACCTACCACATCATCCAAGGGAGGCAAGGGCCACAGAGCTTCAGCGAAGGAGGGCAAGGGCAGCAGGGCGGAGAAGTCAGGCAGCAGGCGAGCTGCCCAGGAGGGCCCCACCAGCCCCATTCCGGTTGTGACGGACGACACCCACGGGCCCAGGACTCCATCACAGGAGGGCCCGCGACCGCAAGTTCAGATGGCGAATGAGCGGGAAGTCTTGGCCAGGTCTGGCTCCCTAGACACACAGGACAAGCACCGCTGAACAGGGCCCCGCCGGGAGGAGCACCGCTGAACAGGGCCCCGCCGGGAGGAGCACCGCTGAACAGGGCCCCGCCGGGAGGAGCACCGCTGAACAGGGCCCCGCTGGGAGGAGCACTGCTGAACAGGGCCCCGCCGGGACAAGAACCGCTGAACAGGGGCCCACCGGCACAAGAACGGCTGAACAGGGGCCCGCCGGGACAAGAACCGCTGAACAGGGGCCCGCCGGGACAAGAACCGCTGAACAGGGGCCCGCCATCTCAGGCACCGCTCCGCTGGGCCCTTCATCTCAAGCACCGCTCCGCTGGGCCCTTCATCTCAAGCACCGCTCCGCTGGGGCCTTCATCTCAAGCACCGCTCCGCTGTGCCCCGCCGTCTCAAGCACCGCTCCGCTGGGCCCTTCATCTCAAGCACCGCTCCGCTGGGTCCTTCATCTCAAGCACCGCTCCGCTGGGGCCTTCATCTCAAGCACCGCTCCGCTGGGCCCTTCATCTCAAGCACCGCTCCGCTGGGGCCTTCATCTCAAGCACCGCTCCGCTGGGCCCTTCATCTCAAGCACCGCTCCGCTGGGCCCCGCCATCTCAAGCACCGCTCCGCTGGGGCCTTCATCTCAAGCACCGCTCCGCTGGGCCCTTCATCTCAAGCACCGCTCCGCTGGGGCCTTAATCTCAAGCACCGCTCCGCTGTGCCCCGCCTTCTCAAGCACCGCTCCGCTGGGCCCTTCATCTCAAGCACCACTCCGCTGGGCCCTTCATCTCAAGCACCGCTCCGCTGGGGCCTTCATCTCAAGCACCGCTCCGCTGTGCCCCGCCGTCTCAAGCACCGCTCCGCTGGGCCCTTCATCTCAAGCACCGCTCCGCTGGGCCCTTCATCTCAAGCACCGCTCCGCTGGGGCCTTCATCTCAAGCACCGCTCCGCTGGGGCCTTCATCTCAAGCACCGCTCCGCTGGGCCCTTCATCTCAAGCACCGCTCCGCTGGGGCCTTCATCTCAAGCACCGCTCCGCTGTGCCCCGCCGTCTCAAGCACCGCTCCGCTGGGCCCTTCATCTCAAGCACCGCTCCGCTGGGCCCTTCATCTCAAGCACCGCTCCGCTGGGGCCTTCATCTCAAGCACCGCTTCGCTGGGGCCTTCATCTCAAGCACCGCTCCGCTGGGCCCTTCATCTCAAGCACCGCTCCGCTGGGGCCTTCATCTCAAGCACCGCTCCGCTGTGCCCCGCCGTCTCAAGCACTGCTCCGCTGGGCCCTTCATCTCAAGCACCGCTCCGCTGGGCCCTTCATCTCAAGCACCGCTCCGCTGTTCCCCGCCGTCTCAAGCACCGCTCCGCTGGGCCCTTCATCTCAAGCACCGCTCCGCTGTGCCCCGCCGTCTCAAGCACTGCTCCGCTGGGCCCTTCATCTCAAGCACCTCTCCGCTGGGCCCTTCATCTCAAGCACCGCTCCGCTGGGGCCTTCATCTCAAGCACCACTCCGCTGTGCCCCCCCGTCTCAAGCACCGCTCCGCTGGGCCCTTCATCTCAAGCACCGCTCCGCTGGGGCCTTCATCTCAAGCACCGCTCCGCTGGGCCCTTCATCTCAAGCACGCTCCGCTGGGCCCCGCCGTCTCAAGCACCGCTCCGCTGGGGCCTTCATCTCAAGCTCGCTCCGCTGGGCCCTTCATCTCAAGCACCGCTCCGCTGGGGCCTTCATCTCAAGCACCGCTCCGCTGGGGCCTTCATCTCAAGCACCGCTCCGCTGGGGCCTTCATCTCAAGCACCGCTCCGCTGGGGCCTTCATCTCAAGCACCGCTCCGCTGGGCCCCGCCATCTCAAGCACTGCTCCGCTGGGCCCCGCCGTCTCAAGCACCGCTCCGCTGGGCCCTTCCTGTCAAGCACTGCTCCGCTGGGGCCTTCATCTCAAGCACCGCTCCGCTGGGCCCTTCATCTCAAGCACCGCTCCGCTGGGGCCTTCATCTCAAGCACCGCTCCGCTGTGCCCCGCCGTCTCAAGCACCGCTCCGCTGGGCCCTTCATCTCAAGCACCGCTCCGCTGGGCCCTTCATCTCAAGCACCGCTCCGCTGGGGCCTTCATCTCAAGCACCGCTCCGCTGGGGCCTTCATCTCAAGCACCGCTCCGCTGGGCCCTTCATCTCAAGCACCGCTCCGCTGGGGCCTTCATCTCAAGCACCGCTCCGCTGTGCCCCGCCGCCTCAAGCACTGCTCCGCTGGGCCCTTCATCTCAAGCACCGCTCCGCTGGGCCCTTCATCTCAAGCACCGCTCCGCTGTTCCCCGCCGTCTCAAGCACCGCTCCGCTGGGCCCTTCATCTCAAGCACCGCTCCGCTGTGCCCCGCCGTCTCAAGCACTGCTCCGCTGGGCCCTTCATCTCAAGCACCTCTCCGCTGGGCCCTTCATCTCAAGCACCGCTCCGCTGGGGCCTTCATCTCAAGCACCACTCCGCTGTGCCCCCCCGTCTCAAGCACCGCTCCGCTGGGCCCTTCATCTCAAGCACCGCTCCGCTGGGGCCTTCATCTCAAGCACCGCTCCGCTGGGCCCTTCATCTCAAGCACGCTCCGCTGGGCCCCGCCGTCTCAAGCACCGCTCCGCTGGGGCCTTCATCTCAAGCTCGCTCCGCTGGGCCCTTCATCTCAAGCACCGCTCCGCTGGGGCCTTCATCTCAAGCACCGCTCCGCTGGGGCCTTCATCTCAAGCACCGCTCCGCTGGGGCCTTCATCTCAAGCACCGCTCCGCTGGGGCCTTCATCTCAAGCACCGCTCCGCTGGGCCCCGCCATCTCAAGCACTGCTCCGCTGGGCCCGCCGTCTCAAGCACCGCTCCGCTGGGCCCTTCCTGTCAAGCACTGCTCCGCTGGGGCCTTCATCTCAAGCACCGCTGGCCCATTGACAGTGCCGGTTCTGTGTCGAGCAGGGCTTCAGGAAGCACTCTGGGCACCATGCCTCCTCCATTAACAGTGGAGTCGGTAATCCATCTGATGGACTGTGGCTTGGCACTTCCCAGGATGGTCCAGTGGGCAACCCACCCACTGTAGAGACTTGAGAGACTGTGGCTTTGCACTCCCCAGGATGGGACAGTGGGCATGCCACCCACTGTAGGGACTTGAGAGACTGTGGCTTTGCACTCCCCAGGATGGGACAGTGGGCATGCCACCCACTGTAGAGACTTGTGAGACTGTGGCTTTGCACTCCCCAGGATGGTACAGTGGGCAAGCCACCCACTGTAGAGACTTGTGAGACTGTGGCTTTGCACTCCCCAGGATGGGACAGTGGGCAAGCCACCCACTGTAGAGACTTGTGAGACTGTGGCTTTGCACTCCCCAGGATGGGACAGTGGGCATGGAGGCCCCTTGTGGATCTGGCGTCGTGGACTCATGTGGCTGATGTGCCCCCCCTTCCCTTCCCCCTGAGGTGCCTGTAGTTTTATCATCTGATGCCCCAGCAGTGTTCTCTCCAATGGTATCTGGTCTCCTGTGTGGGCTTTGCCCATGTGTTTGTGCACATTGGCCCACGGACTATGGAACTTTGACGGAATGTGCAGGACTTATTGCCTATGTATATATTGTTGACTATGTTCATTCCTTATTTTTGTATCTTTTATATAGCATATTTCCCATACCTTCAATGGAGCTATTTATACATATATTTTATAGATCATTTTAATTGTGTCTTTGCATTATTCCGGGGGTTTTGGGTGGTGTCACTCTGACTTGTTGCTCGGCATTGGGGTGTAGGTATTTGTGGTGGGGGGGTGGGTGTATGGCGCATGTGTGTGCCCGTAAGCTTTCCTCCTCCCCCCTCGCCTGTGTCGTAGGTGCAGTACTCACCGTTGTCGTCTGCGCCGGCGTTCGTACTCCTGGTAGATGAGCAGGTAGACAATAGCTGGTAGGATGTGTAATTCGGGTTCCATGCTGTCCAGATTCCTCGTGGAGTGTGTATAGGTGAGCGTTTTCCCGTTCGTAGTCTGTTTCCGCCGTGTTTTTATCGGCGGGGCTGCCGCCCCGGAAAAGGTGGCGGATTGGTGAGTTGTGATAGGGTGGGCGGTACATTGTCTGCCGCCTGCCTGTTGGCGGTGACCGCCGCGCTGTTTGTCTGTCCCGCCGTGGCGGTCGGAGTGTTAAAATAGCGGGCTGTGTTGGCGGTTCCCGCCAGGGTCAGAATTCCTTTTTTTTTGACCGCCTGCCTGTTGGCGGGTTGGCCGCCGCTTTATCACCGACCGCCAGGGTCAGAATGACCCCCTATGTCTATTGCAGAAGAAACAATGTTATTTAAGGATGTATATATGGTTAGACAGGGTATTAATTCCATTATCTACAACAGCTAATGCCTTCTGCAAGTTTTCCTGATCAATTTGCCTTAACTGGGCAGCAGCTTCCTGTTGAGAAAGCTTCCAAATTTCATTAAAGACTGAATATAAGAAGCGCTTTCTGCGTTGTTTTCTGGAGCCTAACAGGGAATCCTATAAGTCAGTGTTATTAGACAGGAGACTGAGGTGTTCTCTAACAGCATGTAGTGAGGAACTCTTCAACCATTGCTGGCATAGTTTCCCTACACTGTATGTTGTTACTATACCCGCATGTTCGGATGGCACATAGCAACGGTCCAGCCTACTTGTTCTAAAAACCCCCATGGAATTTATAAAACGTTCATGACACCCGTTGGTATTTATTGGCCAGAATAACCACCCGCCAGGACGTGACAGTGAAGCATTAAACGTGCCATTCTGGACCCATTCATCGAGCTGATCTTCAGTTGCATTTATATATTTATGCCATTTGTAAAATTTTGCAGGGGTAGGAATACTGGGCGCATTCAATTCCTTAATCTTTGCTAAGTCTAAGCAACTTGTTTGTTGTACGTTTTCATTTAAAAACATCATTTGACCAGGTAACAGGCATGCTCTGAAAAAAACTTCCTTCCCTCTTATTTGCCAATTTCTTGTTCCCCCACACTTTTTAAGTCAATCGACTTCTGACAATATTCATAGCCTTCTGTAGCCAAACGGGAAACGAAGGAATCAGAATAAATGAATTTTGTATCTGTCAATAATATAGGTACAATTTCCATCAATGGCAATTTGAAATAATATGAATCAGCATTTTAAACATTGTGCCCGGAAAAATATGCAAACTTTTCAGAATATGTTTTAGTACTCCCTTGTGGTGGAGTTGGACAATGTTCCCATTGTGTGTAATTAAAAATAGTCTTTGGGGTACTTGCTCTGTGAATGAAATGGTGCCCATAATAATTATAGCAAAACATATCACCATAATTCTCTTCAGATTTATAAACATCTTCACTTTCGAATATAGTGAAATACTGCAATTCAGTCATCATAGAATCAACTGTTTTCACATCCCAGTCATCAGAAACAACTGTATTATTACATCGTTCTTTAAAAGTTTAGAACCTTATGGTATTTGAATGATCTCCGTGGGGCTGTACATGTCAAATGTGAATTTATCACAAACAATACCATCAGGAATTGGTATGGCGGAAATGTTCATGAAAGACAAGTCTCCGCGGACCTTGTGTGAAGAAAAATTGGGTTTTAGGACCTCATCCACTAGTTTGACTGTTGATGTTTCAGGAAGAAAATGACCATGTATCAATAGAAAGAATGCTATGGCAAAGCCAATACAAAGGAGGAAAGCTAATACAGTCAAGGAAAGCCACAGATAGTTCCATGGGAAAATAAAGTGATTTGTTTTAAGCCCGTTTATCAGCTTATGGCCCTCATTACAACCCTGGCGGTCGATGGTAAAGCGGCGGTAAGACCACCAACAGGCCGTCGGAAAAAAAAATGGAATCACGACCGTGGCGGAAATCGCCAACATAGACAGCCACTTTAACACTCCGACCGCCATGGCAGTACAAACAAACAGCATGGCGGTCACCGCCAACAGACAGGAGGAAGGCAATGTACCGCCCACTGTATTATGAGAGGCCAATCCGCCACCTTTTCCGGGTCGGATTCAACGCGAACAAAAACACAGCGGAAACTGGACTTGGAAGGGAAAACGCTCACCTCTACACACCCCACGAAGTACCAGGACGCCATGGAGCCGGAACTCCAAATTCTACCTGCCCTTGTCTTCCTGCTCCTCTACCAGGAGCACGACCGACGGCGGCGACAACCACGGTGAGTACTGCACCTATGACACAGGGTAGGGGGGAAAGAGAGTGACACACACATGCAACACGCAACACCCCCACCCTCACACACAACAACACACACACCAATACATGTCGAAACATTACATTTACACCCCCCAATCCCCCTGGAAGAACACAAGGACAAAAGGAAATGATTTGAACGATTATAATCAGGAAAAATCCATTACTCAAAAATATATATACACTATTAACAAATATGTACACCAAGATTCCAAGTCCATGTACTGCACCTACATAGTCCGTGGACCACTGGGCCCAAAATGCATGGGTGAGGCCCACACTCAATACCCGATCCAAACGGAGAGAACACTGCAGGGGCATCAGATCGAAATAAAACAGGCACCTCAAGGGGAAGGGAAGGGGGGGCACCTCAGCCGGATGAGTGCACGACGCAAGCTCCACGAGGGGGCTCAATGCCCATTGATGTATCCTGGGGAGTGCAAAGTCACAGTCTCTCAAGTCTCTCCAGTGTATGGTTTGCCAACTGCTTTATCCTGGGGAGTGCAACGCCACAGTCTCTCAAGTCTTTACAGTGGGTGGTTTGCCCACTGCTTTATCCTGGGGAGTGCAAAGCCACAGTCTCTCAAGTCTTTCCAGTGGGTGGTTTGCCCACTGCTTTATCCTGGGGAGTGCAAAACCACAGTCTCTCAAGTCTTTACAGTGGGTGGTTTGCCCACTGCTGCATACTGGGGAGTTGAAAGCCACAGTCTCTCAAGTGGATAACAGTCTCCACTAGTTCTGGAGGGGGCTTTGTGCCCAGAGTGCTTCATCCTGCCAAGGACTGAGGTAGTGGATGTATCGCCCCACTGGTTCTAGAGGGGGCTTGGTGCTCAGAGTGCTTCATCCTGCCAAGGACTGAGGTAGTGGATGTGATACTCCACTGATGGTGGGCCAACATGGAAGCTGTCCAGGCCCCTGGAACTGACCACCAGACTCGTACGACTGGCCACTGGGGATGGCATCCATGTCTGCGGTGGTGCCACTGGCACAGGATGTGGCGTGGCCGCTGGCGCTGCTGGCGGAGGCCTCAGTAGCGGCGGTGCTTGCGGCGCTCATTGGGCAGCGGTGCTGGTGGGTGGCTCAGTGAGCGTGTGCTGGCGGCGGTGTCCTGGGCAGCGGTGCTGGTGGGTGGCTCAGTGAGCGTGCTGTTGGCGGCAGGGTCATGCGCAGCTGTGCCCGTGGCGGCAGTACATGTGGCAGTGCCGGTGGCGGTCTTGTCCGCCGTACAGGTTGATAACTTCCCTTTCTGTTTCTGGCTCTTCCCCACCTTGGATGGTGGCGCTGCTGTCTTGCCACTCCCAACTGTAGTCCTGGGAGAGCCCTTGGTGGCAGGTTTCTTGCCCTTCCCCCTCCGGGCTGTGACCACCTTCTTTTGTTTATGAGGTGGGGGACTGTCCTTGGCCTGGCTCCTTGGCACACTGGCTGCCCTGCTGCTTGGCGCACTCCAGAAGCCGGTGACTGCTGGCACCACTGTTCCCGGTGAGGTGGTGGCTGAGGTGCTGGGTTGGGACCTGGAAAGGCGGGCCCTAGGGGACAGAAGGCGGGGGGGAGGTGTACGGAAGAGGTCAAGGTTTGCCAGGAAAAGTTTTTTAGACACACTGGGACGGGGAGATGGAGGGGGTTTGGGAGTGGAGGAAGAGGTAGTGGTTGTAGGAGGTGTACGTTTGCTGACTTTCTGTGAAGTGCATGGGCTGGAGGCTGTCGTGAGGTGGATGGCTGTTGGATGGGTGTGTGACTGCGTTTGTGTAGTTTGGGAGGTGGGCTCACAGACACACTGGTAGAGGACACAGGGGATGTGTAAATGGTAGTGGGGTAGTGAGCGCACGTGAGCAGTGTGTGGTGATGGGCGAGCTGGTGATGGAGGTAGTGGCTGAGGATGTAGTGCATGCAGGTGTGAGTGGAGACGTGACAGGGAGGGAGGAGGGAGACGTGGAGGAGGGGGACACAGTGGAGGCAGTGGCTGTTGGTGTGTCTGCATGGGTATGATGCTTGTGTGAGTGCCTGTGGGATGTGTGGTGCTTATGTTTGCCAGACTTACCCTTGTGTGTTGAGGTGTGTGCATGCTGGTCTGATGGTGTGCTTGGGATAGGCTAAGGTACTGGGGATTGGGTCTGGGTGGAGGAAGTTGGAGGGGGCAGGCTGGACACAGGAACAATGGCTGCCATCAGTGCTGAGGCCAGAGTCTGAAAATCTCGCTGTTGGGCTGAATGCCCTCCAGTTATGCACTGGTCTGTTGCAACTGCCTCTCTACACCCTGGATGGCATTCAGAATGGTAGGCTGCCCAACAGTGAGGGATCTGAGGAGGTCAATGGCCTCCTTACTGAGGGCAGCAGGGCTGACAGGGGCAGGGGCAGAGGTGCCTGGGGCGAAGGAGATGCCCACCCTCCTGGGTGAGCGGCCACGGAGCACACGCTGAGGGGCTGCTGGGAGGGTGGTGCTGGTAGCAGCAGTGGTGGCTGTACCTGTAGATGCAGTGGGCACAGAGGAGCCCACCACTGCAAGGGAGCTCCCATCAGAGGAGGAGTCCGTGTAGCTGGTCTCAGCTCCTGTCCCACCCGTGGAGCTCCACTCGCCCTCTGTCCCACTGGTGAATTCGGAGTCCGTAGTCTCGCCCTCCAGGGCCATGTGGGATGCAGCTCCCTCCTGCTCCGGTGGCACTGCTCCTTCGCGTGATGATGCTAATGCACACAAGAACAGGGAGAGCACAAAAAGGGGGGGGAAGAAAGTAGAAAGACATGTTCAGTGCATGCAATACCGCTACAGTTGGCGGACACTACAGACACAGCAGGCCTCTGCATTACGCCAGGCACTTAGAGTTCCCAAATTAATCACAGGGCCATGGGGTACAAGGCCTATGCCCGATTGCTGCACACATATAAGTCACAGGAGCCTGACTAGGGGTAGATGGCTCTTAACACTGGTGGAGTGGGGTGCCACATAGCCTGCCTCACGAAGGGACCTTGCTTGCAAAACACACCCTGGCCTAGGGGAACCCACTGCCCACCTCCCACACCCAGACACCTCCCATGCGTGCTGAATCAGATGAATGTGACTGTACTCACCCCCTTGTGGCTGCTGTGATGCCCTCAAGCGCCCATTCAACTCCGGATACGCCACCGCCAGGATTCAGAACATCAGGGGGGTGATGGTGCGACGGGCACCCCTCCCACGTTGGGAGGCCATCCCCAGCTTGGCCTCCACCATCTTCTTGCTCCAGCGGTGAATGTCCTCCCATCTTTTCTGCCAGTGGGTGCTCCGTCTGTGGTGGACCCCCAGGGTCCGGACTTCCTTGGAGATGGCACGCCAAATATCCTTCTTCTGGTTGGCGCTGACCTACAGGAGTAGTACAGGGGAAAAGGAGAAACTATAACCGTCCGGACCATCACAGTCATTGGCCCACGTTCCCACCCTTTCCCTGACGCACATGCACTCACCGTCGTTTCATGCACGCCTCGTTCCTCCCCCCATCCTCCATCCACACCACTCCAAACAGGCATTGCCCACACAGCATGCTCACAGTGTACTCACCTGTTTGTCTGGAGGACCGTAGAGTAGCGTGTACTGGGGGAGGACCCAATCCACAAGTTTCTCCAACTCCCCTGATGTGAAGGCAGGGGCCCTTTCCCCAGACACTTGAGCCATTGTCGCTTCCAGACTGAGGTCACAGCAGCACTTGCAGTGTAGGTCCTCTCCTATCGAAGATCAGGTATCAAGTCAGTTAACAGACAGAAATTGGCGGTCACGTCCACGGAGGTGCATACCGTCACCGCCGGCGTACATCATCATTGGCTCCTCGGACCCATAGGGTCCAATGTTAACCAATGCAGGATTGCGCCGCGGTCTTCGACTGCTTACCGCGACGGTGTACAACGCCAGCACAGTTACCTCATATCCCATTGTCCCACCTTACAGGTCAGGCAGCCGCCATTTCAGGGGGCCACATGGCATTATTTTTAAATGCGTCACACATGTCTAGGCCTTGCATACACACTAAGACAGGCACATAGCGGACTGACAAATGTGTGCAAAAAAATTGTGTTTTCGTACCTCAGTGTTAGCTGATCCTCTGCTCGCTGGCCTCATCCATAGAGCACATCCGCTGGGGCAGGTGAGGAGATGGAGGCATCCTCGGTGTACAGACCGCTGGTGGACCTGTCGACAATGGAAGAGCGACATGTAATAGTGACCTACCGACTTGATCGTGCCACAATCCAGGAACTGTGTGCCCAGTTGGAGCCAGACCTGATGTCAGCTATCCGCCATCCCACAGGTATCCCCCCTCTAGTGCAGGTCCTGTCAGTACTCTATTTCCTGGCAAGTGGGTCTTTTCAAACTACAGTGGCCATAGCATCAGGGATGTCCCAGCCTATGTTCTCAAACCTGTTGTCCAGAGTGTTGTCTGTCCTGCAGAACCACATGCGCAGCTACATCGTGTTCCCTCAGGTAGAGGATTTGCCTACAGTGAAAGGTGACTTCTATGCTCTGGAACATATCCCCAACATCATAGGTGCCATTGATGGGACACATGTGGCCTTGGTACCCCCCGCAGGAGTGAACAGGTGTACAGAAACCGGAAGAGTTACCATTCAATGAATGTGCAGATGGCGTGTTTGGCTGACCAGTACATCTCCCATGTGAACGCCAAGTTTCCTGGCTCAGTGCATGACGCTTACATTCTAAGGAATAGCAGCATCCCTTATGTGATGGGGTAACTCCAGAAGCACCTTGTGTGGCTATTAGGTGAGGACATGGACCCTATACAGTGTGACTAGTTGTCTGGGTATGGGGTTGTCCCTACGGGTTAGTGTGTGTCTAACAGTTGTCCCTTGACATTTGCAGGTGACTTTGGGTACCCCAACCTGTCATGGCTACTGACCCAAGTGAGGAATCCCAGGACAAGGGCAGAGGAACGCTACAATGAGGCACATGGGCGAACTAGGAGGGTTATAGAGAGGACCTTCGGCCTCCTGAAGGCCAGGTTCCGGTGCCTCCATATGACAGGTGGTTCCCTCTACTACTCACCAAAAGAAGGTGTGCCAGATCATCGTGGCCTGCTGTATGCTGCACAACTTGGCTTTGCGACAACAGCTGCCTTTTCTGCAGGAGTATGGTCCAGATGGAGATTTTGCGCCAGCTGTGGAGCCTGTGGACAGTGAAGAAGAGGAGCCAGAAGAAGAGGACATAGACAACAGAAACACCGTGATCCATCAATACTTCCAGTGAGGCACAGGTAAGAAGACATCACTGCCTCCTACATCTGATAAAATTGTTCTACCTCTCATCTGTCTGTCACGTTCACCCAGTGTATGGACCCTGATTTGTCACTTTCCCTTTTGATTTCACAGATGTGGGTCCCACTGTGTGACCTCTGCTATGTAACCTCATGGACCACAGCTGTGTGACACAGGTATGTTGACAATAGAATGGACATTGCTATTTTCCTTAGTTTTTGCTAATACAAATTTGTGAAAGCACAGACTAACTCCAGATTGTTTTGTGATTCAAAGGTGTTTATTTCAGTGCAAAATAGTGGAGGGGGTTGTAAAATGGTGAGGGGCGATGGTGGAGAAATGTCCATGGCAGAGTCCTGTCTATTTGTCTCATAGGTGCATTGTCCAAAGGAGCATAGGAAGTAGAGCTAGGGCAGTTTAAGGATGGACTGGGTGACAAAGTGGGACAGAAGGATGACAATCAGGGTGGTCTCATTTCTTGGAGGGGGTCTTGGCATTGTTCTCTGTCTTTGTCCTGGATCTCAGGGACCGTTTGCGGGGTGGTTCTCCATCTGCAGGGGTTGGGGTGCTGGTGTCGTGGTCCTGTGGCGGGGCCTCCTATCCACTAGCGCCGGCGGAGGTGGAGGGCAGTTCATCGTCCAGGCTAGTGTCAGGGGCCCCTTGTTGTGCCACAGTGTCCCTCCTGGTGTTCACGAGGTCCTTCAGCACCCCTACAATGGTGCCCAGGGTGGAATTGATGGATTTGAGTTCCTCCCTGAACCCCAAATACTGTTCCTCCTGCAGTCGCTGGGTCTCCTGAAACTTGGCCAGTACCATTGCCATCGTCTCCTGGGAATGATGGTAGGCTCCCATGATGTTGGAGAGGGCCTCGTGGAGAGTGGGTTTCCTGGGCCTGTCCTCCCCCTGTTGCACAGCAGCCCTCCCAGTTCCCCTGTGTTCCTGGGCCTCTGTCCCCTGAACCGTGTGCCTTCATCTCAAGCACCGCTCCGCTGGGCCCTTCATCTCAAGCACCGCTCCGCTGGGCCCTTCATCTCAAGCACCGCTCCGCTGGGGCCTTCATCTCAAGCACCGCTCCGCTGGGGCCTTCATCTCAAGCACCGCTCCGCTGGGGCCTTCATCTCAAGCACCGCTGCGCTGGGCCCCGCCGTCCCAAGCACTGCTCCGCTGGGCCCCGCCGTCTCAAGCACCGCTCCGCTGGGCCCTTCCTGTCAAGCACCGCTCCGCTGGGGCCTTCATCTCAAGCACCGCTGGCCCATTGACAGTGCCAGTTCTGTGTCGAGCAGGGCTTCAGGAAGCACTCTGGGCACCATGCCTCCTCCATTAACAGTGGAGTCGGTAATCCATCTGATGGACTGTGGCTTGGCACTTCCCAGGATGGTCCAGTGGGCAACCCACCCACTGTAGAGACTTGAGAGACTGTGGCTTTGCACTCCCCAGGATGGGACAGTGGGCATGCCACCCACTGTAGGGACTTGAGAGACTGTGGCTTTGCACTCCCCAGGATGGGACAGTGGGCATGCCACCCACTGTAGAGACTTGTGAGACTGTGGCTTTGCACTCCCCAGGATGGTACAGTGGGCAAGCCACCCACTGTAGAGACTTGTGAGACTGTGGCTTTGCACTCCCCAGGATGGGACAGTGGGCAAGCCACCCACTGTAGAGACTTGTGAGACTGTGGCTTTGCACTCCCCAGGATGGGACAGTGGGCATGGAGGCCCCTTGTGGATCTGGTGTCGTGGACTCATGTGGCTGAGGTGCCCCCCCTTCCCTTCCCCCTGAGGTGCCTGTAGTTTTATCATCTGATGCCCCAGCAGTGTTCTCTCCAATGGTATCTGGTCTCCTGTGTGGGCTTTGCCCATGTGTTTGTGCACATTGGCCCACGGACTATGGAACTTTGACGGAATGTGCAGGACTTATTGCCTATGTATATATTGTTGACTATGTTCATTCCTTATTTTTGTATCTTTTATATAGCATATTTCCCATACCTTCAATGGAGCTATTTATACATATATTTTATAGATCATTTTAATTGTGTCTTTGCATTATTCCGGGGGTTTTGGGTGGTGTCACTCTGACTTGTTGCTCGGCATTGGGGTGTAGGTATTTGTGGTGGGGGGGTGGGTGTATTGCGCATGTGTGTGCCTGTAAGCTTTCCTCCTCCCCCCTCGCCTGTGTCGTAGGTGCAGTATTCACCATTGTCGTCTGTGCCAGCGTTCCTACTCCTGGTAGATGAGCAGGTAGACAATAGCTGGTAGGATGTGTAATTCGGGTTCCATGCTGTCCAGATTCCTAGTGGAGTGTGTATAGGTGAGCGTTTTCCCGTTCGTAGTCTGTTTCCGCCGTGCTTTTATCGGCGGGGCTCCCGCCCCGGAAAAGGTGGCGGATTGGTGAGTTGTGATAGGGTGGGCGGTAAATTGTCTGCCGCCTGCCTGTTGGCAGTGACCGCCGCGCTGTTTGTCTGTCCCGCCGTGGCGGTCGGAGTGTTAAAGTAGCGGGCTGTGTTGGCGGTTCCCGCCAGGGTCAGAATTCCTTTTTTTTGACCGCCTGCCTGTTGGCGGGTTGGCCGCCGCTTTATCACCGACCGCCAGGGTCAGAATGACCCCCTATGTCTATTGCAGAAGAAACTATGGGGGTGATTCTAACTTCGGCGGGCGGCGGAGGCCGCCCGCCAAAGTTCCCCCACCAAAATACCTCTCCGCGGTCGAAAGACCGCTTAGGGTATTTTGGGATTTGCCCTGGGCTGGCGGGCGGCCGCCAAAAGGCCGCCCGCCAGCCCAGGGCAAATCAACCTTCCCACGAGGACGCCGGCTCAGAATTGAGCCGGCGGAGTGGGAAGGTGCGACGGGTGCTGTTGCACCCGTCGCGTATTTCAGTGTCTGCATAGCAGACACTGAAATACTTTGTGGGGCCCTCTTACGGGGGCCCCTGCAGTGCCCATGCCATTGGCATGGGCACTGCAGGGGCCCCCAGGGGCCCCGCGGCACCCCCTACCGCCATCCTGTTCCTGGCAGGAGACCCGCCAGGAACAGGATGGCGGTAGGGGGTGTCAGAATCCCCATGGCGGCGTAGCGCGCTCCGCCGCCATGGAGGATTCTGCAGGGCAGCGGGAAACCGGCGGGAGACCGCCGGTTTCCCGCATCTGACCGCGGCCGAACCGCCGCGGTCAGAATGCCCTGCGGGGCACCGCCGGTCTGTCGGCGGTGCTCCCGCCGACCCTGGCCCCGGCGGTCAGAGACCGCCGGGGTCAGAATGACCCCCTATGTTATTTAAGGTGTATATATGGTTAGACAGGGTATTCATTCCATTATCTACAACAGCTAATGCCTTCTGTAAGTTTTCCTGATCTATTTGCCTTAACTGGGCAGCAGCTTCCTGTTGAGAAAGCTTCCAAATTTCATTAAAGACTGCATATAAGAAGCGCTTTCTGCGTTGTTTTCTGGAGCCTAACAGGGAATCCTATAAGTCAGTGTTATTAGACAGGAGACTGAGGTGTTCTCTAACAGCATCTAGTGAGGAACTCTTCAACCATTGCTGGCATAGTTTCCCTACACTGTATGTTGTTACTATACCCGCATGTTCGGATGGCACATAGCAACGGTCCAGCCTACTTGTTCTAAAACCCCCATGGAATTTATAAAACGTTCATGACACCCGTTGGTATTTATTGGCCAGAATAACCACCCGCCAGGACGTGACAGTGAAGCATTAAACGTGCCATTCTGGACACATTCATCGAGCTGATTTTCAGTTGCATTTATATATTTATGCCATTTGTAAAATTTTGCAGGGGTAGGAATACTGGGCGCATTCAATTCCTTAATCTTTTCTAAGTCTAAGCAACTTGTTTGTTGTACGTTTTCATTTAAAAATATCATTTGACCAGGTAACAGGCATGCTCTGAAAAAAACTTCCTTCCCTCTTATTTGCCAATTTCTTGTTCCCCCACACTTTTTAAGTCAATCGACTTCTGATAATATTCATAGCCTTCTGTAGCCAAACGGGAAACGAAGGAATCAGAATAAATGAATTTTGTATCTGTCAATAATATAGGTACAATTTCCATCAATGGCAATTTGAAATAACATGAATCAGCATTTTAAACATTGTGCCCGGAAAAATATGCAAACTTTTCAGAATATGTTTTAGTACTCCCTTGTGGTGGAGTTGGACAATGTTCCCATTGTGTGTAATTAAAAATAGTCTTTGGGGTACTTGCTCTGTGAATGAAATGGTGCCCATAATAATTATAGCAAAACATATCACCATAATTCTCTTCAGATTTATAAACATCTTCACTTTCGAATATAGTGAAATACTGCAATTCAGTCATCATAGAATCAACTGTTTTCACATCCCAGTCATCAGAAACAACTGTATTATTACATCGTTCTTTAAAAGGTTAGAACCTTATGGTATTTGAATGATCTCCGTGGGGCTGTACATGTCAAATGTGACTTTATCACATACAATACCATCAGGAATTGGTATGGCGGAAATGTTCATGAAAGACAAGTCTCCGCGGACCTTGTGTGAAGAAAAATTGGGTTTTAGGACCTCATCCACTAGTTTGACTGTTGATGTTTCAGGAAGAAAATGACCATGTATCAATAGAAAGAATGCTATGGCAAAGCCAATACAAAGGAGGAAAGCTAATACAGTCAAGGAAAGCCACAGATAGTTCCATGGGAAAATAAAGTGATTTGTTTTAAGCCCGTTTATCAGCTTATGGCCCTCATTACAACCCTGGCGGTCAATGGTAAAGCGGTGGTAAGACCACCAACAGGCCGTCGGAAAAAAAATGGAATCATGACCGTGGCGGAAATCGCCAACATAGACAGCCACTTTAACACTCCGACCGCCATGGCAGTACAAACAAACAGCATGGCGGTCACCGCCAACAGACAGGAGGAAGGCAATGAACCGCCCACTGTATTATGAGAGGCCAATCCGCCACCTTTTCCGGGTCGGATTCAACGCGAACAAAAACACAGCGGAAACTGGACTTGGAAGGGAAAACGCTCACCTCTACACACCCCACGAAGTACCAGGACGCCATGGAGCCGGAACTCCAAATTCTACCTGCCCTTGTCTTCCTGCTCCTCTACCAGGAGCACGACCGACGGCGGCGACAACCACGGTGAGTACTGCACCTATGACACAGGGTAGGGGGGAAAGAGAGTGACACACACATGCAACACGCAACACCCCCACCCTCACCCTCACACACAACAACACACACACCAATACATGTCGAAACATTACATTTACACCCCCCAATCCCCCTGGAAGAACACAAGGACAAAAGGAAATGATTTGAACGATTATAATCAGGAAAAATCCATTACTCAAAAATATATATACACTATTAACAAATATGTACACCAAGATTCCAAGTCCATGTACTGCACCTACATAGTCCGTGGACCACTGGGCCCAAAATGCATGGGTGAGGCCCACACTCAATACCCGATCCAAACGGAGAGAACACTGCAGGGGCATCAGATCGAAATAAAACAGGCACCTCAAGGGGAAGGGAAGGGGGGGCACCTCAGCCGGATGAGTGCACGACGCAAGCTCCACGAGGGGGCTCAATGCCCATTGATGTATCCTGGGGAGTGCAAAGTCACAGTCTCTCAAGTCTCTCCAGTGTATGGTTTGCCCACTGCTTTATCCTGGGGAGTGCAACGCCACAGTCTCTCAAGTCTTTACAGTGGGTGGTTTGCCCACTGCTTTATCCTGGGGAGTGCAAAGCCACAGTCTCTCAAGTCTTTCCAGTGGGTGGTTTGCCCACTGCTTTATCCTGGGGAGTGCAAAACTACAGTCTCTCAAGTCTTTACAGTGGGTGGTTTGCCCACTGCTGCATACTGGGGAGTTGAAAGCCACAGTCTCTCAAGTGGATAACAGTCTCCACTAGTTCTGGAGGGGGCTTTGTGCCCAGAGTGCTTCATCCTGCCAAGGACTGAGGTAGTGGATGTATCGCCCCACTGGTTCTGGAGGGGGCTTGGTGCTCAGAGTGCTTCATCCTGCCAAGGACTGAGGTAGTGGATGTGATACTCCACTGATGGTGGGCCAACATGGAAGCTGTCCAGGCCCCTGGAACTGACCACCAGACTCGTACGACTGGCCACTGGGGATGGCATCCATGTCTGCGGTGGTGCCACTGGCACAGGATGTGGCGTGGCCGCTGGCGCTGCTGGCGGAGGCCTCAGTAGCGGCGGTGCTTGCGGCGCTCATTGGGCAGCGGTGCTGGTGGGTGGCTCAGTGAGCGTGTGCTGGCGGCGGTGTCCTGGGCAGCGGTGCTGGTGAGTGGCTCAGTGAGCGTGCTGTTGGCGGCAGGATCATGCGCAGCTGTGCCTGTGGCGGCAGTACATGTGGCAGTGCCGGTGGCGGTCTTGTCCGCCGTACAGGTTGATAACTTCCCTTTCTGTTTCTGGCCCTTCCCCACCTTGGATGGTGGCGCTGCTGTCTTGCCACTCCCAACTGTAGTCCTGGGAGAGCCCTTGGTGGCAGGTTTCTTGCCCTTCCCCCTCCGGGCTGTGGCCACCTTCTTTTGTTTATGAGGTGGGGGACTGTCCTTGGCCTGGCTGCTTGGCACACTGGCTGCCCTGCTGCTTGGCGCACTCCAGAAGCCGGTGACTGCTGGCACCACTGTTCCCGGTGAGGTGGTGGCTGAGGTGCTGGGTTGGGACCTGGAAAGGCGGGCCCTAGGGGACAGAAGGTGTGGGGGAGGTGTACGGAAGAGGTCAAGGTTTGCCAGGAAAAGTTTTTTAGACACACTGGGACGGGGAGATGGAGGGGGTTTGGGAGTGGAGGAAGAGGTAGTGGTTGTAGGAGGTGTACGTTTGCTGACTTTCTGTGAAGTGCATGGGCTGGAGGCTGTCGTGAGGTGGATGGCTGTTGGATGGGTGTGTGACTGCGTTTGTGTAGTTTGGGAGGTGGGCTCACAGACACACTGGTAGAGGACACAGGGGATGTGTAAATGGTAGTGGGGTAGTGAGCGCACGTGAGCAGTGTGTGGTGATGGGCGAGCTGGTGTGGAGGTAGTGGCTGAGGATGTAGAGCATGCAGGTGTGAGTGGAGACGTGACAGGGAGGGAGGAGGGAGACGTGGAGGAGGGGGACACAGTGGAGGCAGTGGCTGTTGGTGTGTCTGCATGGGTATGATGCTTGTGTGAGTGCCTGTGGGATGTGTGGTGCTTATGTTTGCCAGACTTACCCTTGTGTGTTGAGGTGTGTGCATGCTGGTCTGATGGTGTGCTTGGGATAGGCTAAGGTACTGGGGATTGGGTCTGGGTGGAGGAAGTTGGAGGGGGGAGGCTGGACACAGGAACAATGGCTGCCATCAGTGCTGAGGCCAGAGTCTGAAAATCTCGCTGTTGGGCTGAATGCCCTCCAGGTATGCACTGGTCTGTTGCAACTGCCTCTCTACACCCTGGATGGCATTCAGAATGGTAGGCTGCCCAACAGTGAGGGATCTGAGGAGGTCAATGGCCTCCTTTCTGAGGGCAGCAGGGCTGACAGGGGCAGGGGCAGAGGTGCCTGGGGTGAAGGAGATGCCCACCCTCCTGGGTGAGCGGCCACGGAGCACACGCTGAGGGGCTGCTGGGAGGGCGGTGCTGGTAGCGGCAGTGGCGGCTGTACCTGTAGATGCAGTGGGCACAGAGGAGCCCACCACTGCAAGGGAGCTCCCATCAGAGGAGGAGTCCGTGTAGCTGGTCTCAGCTCCTGTCCCACCCGTGGAGCTCCACTCGCCCTCCGTCCCACTGGTGAATTCGGAGTCCGTAGTCTCGCCCTCCAGGGCCATGTGGGATGCAGCTCCCTCCTGCTCCGGTGGCACTGCTCCTTCGCGTGATGATGCTAATGCACACAAGAACAGGGAGAGCACAAAAAGGGGGGGAAAGAAAGTAGAAAGACATGTTCAGTGCATGCAATACCGCTACCGTTGGCGGACACTACAGACACAGCAGGCCTCTGCATTACGCCAGGCACTTAGAGTTCCCAAATTAATCACAGGGCCATGGGGTACAAGGCCTATGCCCGATTGCTGCACACATATAAGTCACAGGAGCCCGACTAGGGGTAGATGGCTCTTAACACTGGTGGAGTGGGGTGCCACATAGCCTGCCTCACGAAGGGACCTTGCTTGCAAAACACACCCTGGCCTAGGGGAACCCACTGCCCACC
Source organism: Pleurodeles waltl (assembly GCF_031143425.1). Taxonomy (NCBI): domain Eukaryota; kingdom Metazoa; phylum Chordata; class Amphibia; order Caudata; family Salamandridae; genus Pleurodeles; species Pleurodeles waltl. Next base: position 189,110,108 of record NC_090439.1, on the reverse strand, counting down.
TCCCACACCCAGACACCTCCCATGCGTGCTGAATCAGATGAATGTGACTGTACTCACCCCCTTGTGGCTGCTGTGATGCCCTCAAGCGCCCATTCAACTCCGGATACGCCACCGCCAGGATTCAGAACATCAGGGGGGTGATGGTGCGACGGGCACCCCTCCCACGTTGGGAGGCCATCCCCAGCTTGGCCTCCACCATCTTCTTGCTCCAGCGGTGAATGTCCTCCCATCTTTTCCGCCAGTGGGTGCTCCGTCTGTGGTGGACCCCCAGGGTCCGGACTTCCTTGGAGATGGCACGCCAAATATCCTTCTACTGGTTGGCGCTGACCTACAGGAGTAGTACAGGGGAAAAGGAGAAACTATAACCGTCCGGACCATCACAGTCATTGGCCCACTTTCCCACCCTTTCCCTGACGCACATGCACTCACCGTCGTTTCATTCACGCCTCATTCCTCCCCCCATCCTCCATCCACACCACTCCAAACAGGCATTGCCCATACAGCATGCTCACAGTGTACTCACCTGTTTGTCTGGAGGACCGTAGAGTAGCGTGTACTGGGGGAGGACCCCATCCACAAGTTTCTCCAACTCCCCTGATGTGAAGGCAGGGGCCCTTTCCCCAGACACTTGAGCCATTGTCGCTTCCAGACTGAGGTCACAGCAGCACTTGCAGTGTAGGTCCTCTCCTGTCGAAGATCAGGTATCAAGTCAGTTAACAGACAGAAATTGGCGGTCACGTCCACGGAGGTGCATACCGTCACCGCCGGCGTACATCATCATTGGCTCCTCGGACCCATAGGGTCCAATGTTAACCAATGCAGGATTGCGCCGCGGTCTTCGACTGCTTACCGCGACGGTGTACAACGCCAGCACAGTTACCTCATATCCCATTGTCCCACCTTACAGGTCAGGCAGCCGCCATTTCAGGGGGCCACATGGCATTATTTTTAAATGCGTCACACATGTCTAGGCCTTGCATACACACTAAGACAGGCACATAGCGGACTGACAAATGTGTGCAAAAAAATTGTGTTTTCGTACCTCAGTGTTAGCTGACCCTCTGCTCGCTGGCCTCATCCATAGAGCACATCCGCTGGGGCAGGTGAGGAGATGGAGGCATCCTCCGGTGTACAGACCGCTGGTGGACCTGTCGACAATGGAAGAGCGACATGTAATAGTGACCTACCGACTTGATCGTGCCACAATCCAGGAACTGTGTGCCCAGTTGGAGCCAGACCTGATGTCAGCTATCCGCCATCCCACAGGTATCCCCCCTCTAGTGCAGGTCCTGTCAGTACTCTATTTCCTGGCAAGTGGGTCTTTTCAAACTACAGTGGCCATAGCATCAGGGATGTCCCAGCCTATGTTCTCAAACCTGTTGTCCAGAGTGTTGTCTGTCCTGCAGAACCACATGCGCAGCTACATCGTGTTCCCTCAGGTAGAGGATTTGCCTACAGTGAAAGGTGACTTCTATGCTCTGGAACATATCCCCAACATCATAGGTGCCATTGATGGGACACATGTGGCCTTGGTACCCCCCGCAGGAGTGAACAGGTGTACAGAAACCGGAAGAGTTACCATTCAATGAATGTGCAGATGGTGTGTTTGGCTGACCAGTACATCTCCCATGTGAATGCCAAGTTTCCTGGCTCAGTGCATGACGCTTACATTCTAAGGAATAGCAGCATCCCTTATGTGATGGAGTAACTCCAGAAGCACCTTGTGTGTCTATTAGGTGAGGACATGGACCCTATACAGTGTGACTAGTTGTCTGGGTATGGGGTTGTCCCTACGGGTTAGTGTGTGTCTAACAGTTGTCCCTTGACATTTGCAGGTGACTTTGGGTACCCCAACCTGTCATGGCTACTGACCCAAGTGAGGAATCCCAGGACAAGGGCAGAGGAACGCTACAATGAGGCACATGGGCGAACTAGGAGGGTTATAGAGAGGACCTTCGGCCTCCTGAAGGCCAGGTTCCGGTGCCTCCATATGACAGGTGGTTCCCTCTACTACTCACCAAAAGAAGGTGTGCCAGATCATCGTGGCCTGCTGTATGCTGCACAACTTGGCTTTGCGACAACAGGTGCCTTTTCTGCAGGAGTATGGTCCAGATGGAGATTTTGCGCCAGCTGTGGAGCCTGTGGACAGTGAAGAAGAGGAGCCAGAAGAAGAGGACATAGACAACAGAAACACCGTGATCCATCAATACTTCCAGTGAGACACAGGTAAGAAGACATCACTGCCTCCTACATCTGATAAAATTGTTCTACCTCTCATCTGTCTGTCACGTTCACCCAGTGTATGGACCCTGATTTGTCACTTTCCCTTTCGATTTCACAGATGTGGGTCCCACTGTGTGACCTCTGCTATGTAACCTCATGGACCACAGCTGTGTGACACAGGTATGTTGACAATAGAATGGACATTGCTATTTTCCTTAGTTTTTGCTAATACACATTTGTGAAAGCACAGACTAACTCCAGATTGTTTTATGATTCAAAGGTGTTTATTTCAGTGCAAAATAGTGGTGGGGGTTGTAAAATGGTGAGGGGCGATGGTGGAGAAATGTCCATGGCAGAGTCCTGTCTATTTGTCTCATAGGTGCATTGTCCAAAGGAGCATAGGAAGTAGAGCTAGGGCAGTTTAAGGATGGACTGGGTGACAAAGTGGGACAGAAGGATGACAATCAGGGTGGTCTCATTTCTTGGCGGGGGTCTTGGCATTGTTCTCTGTCTTTGACTGGATCTCAGGGACCGTTTGCGGGGTGGTTCTCCATCTGCAGGGGTTGGGGTGCTGGTGTCGTGGTCCTGTGGCGGGGCCTCCTATCCACTAGCGCCGGCGGAGGTGGAGGGCAGTTCATCGTCCAGGCTAGTGTCAGGGGCCCCTTGTTGTGCCACAGTGTCCCTCCTGGTGTTCACGAGGTCCTTCAGCACCCCTACAATGGTGCCCAGGGTGGTATTGATGGATTTGAGTTCCTCCCTGAACCCCAAATACTGTTCCTCCTGCAGTCGCTGGGTCTCCTGAAACTTGGCCAGTACCATTGCCATCGTCTCCTGGGAATGATGGTAGGCTCCCATGATGTTGGAGAGGGCCTCGTGGAGAGTGGGTTTCCTGGGCCTGTCCTCCCCCTGTTGCACAGCAGCCCTCCCAGTTCCCCTGTGTTCCTGGGCCTCTGTCCCCTGAACCGTGTGCCCACTACCACAGCCCCCAGGTCCCTGCTGTTCTTGGGGTTGTGGGTTAGCCTGGGTTCCCTGTAGTAGTGGACACACTGCTGCTTGACATGTCCTGGGGACAGAGGTATGGGCCCGCTGGGTGGTGCTGTGCTGGTCTTTCCTGAGAGGGGAGGCTCTCTGGTGGCCTGTGCCAGTGTGAGGGGAACCTACTGTCCCGAGGTCCCAGATGGGCCGGGCTGGTCATCTAGATCCAGTTGGACAGAGCTGTTGTCATCACTGTGGGCCTCTTCTTTGGGGGGAGTGGACATGTCTGGAACCTCCTGTCCGGTGACATTGGGTAGGGGTCCTGCAGGGGTGTAAATGCATAGTTTTAGTATCTGTGTGTGCCATGGTGTGCAATGGGTGGGTGACCCTGTACCCCAGTGATTCCATTCCTGTTTAGGAGCTTGTGTGATAATTGTTTAGGGGTCTGTGTGGGTATGTGTAGTGGACATGCATTGGTGATGGGTGTCCATGCTTTGATGTTGCATGCAGGGCTTGGTGTTGGGATGTGTGGTTTGTGCTAGTGGGACATATGTGAGGAGTTGGAGTGATGAGGGTGAGGGCGAGGGTGGGGGTATGTGATAGCATGCAGGTAGGTTGCCTTACCAGAGTCCATTCCTCCAGCTACTTCTGCGAGGCCCTCAGGATGCAGTATAGCCAAGACCTGCTCCTCCCATGTCGTTAGTTGCGGGGGAGGAGGTGGGGGTCCGCCCCCAGTCCTCTGAACCACAATGTGGTGTCTTTAGACCACGGAACGCACCTTCCCCCATAGGTCATTCCACCTCTTCCTGATGTCATCCTGTGTTCTTGGGTGCTGTCCCACTGCGTTGACCCTGTGCACGATTCTGTGCCATAGATCCATCTTCCTAGCTATGGTGGTGTGCTGCACCTGTGATCCGAATAGCTGTGGCTCTACCGGGATGATTTCCTCCACCATGACAATGAGCTCCTCCTCACAAAACCTGGGGCGTCTTTCCGATGCCATGGGGTGGTGTGGGTGATGTGTGAGGTGGTGTGTTTTGTGATGTGTGGGGTGATATTTAGGGGTGTGTAGTGTTTTGTGCGTGGATGTGTATGTGTGATGGTGTTGTGTGCCTCTGTATGCTTGTGTTGTCTTTGCTTTGCGGTCTCTCTGGCCTTCTTCGGATTTGTGGGTAGTAACGGTTTGTGGGTAATGTGGGTGGGTGTTTTATATTGTATTGGGTGTGTGGGAGTGGTGTGTATATGTGTATCAGGTGTGTGTATTTCGATTTGTCCAATGTGGTTGTGTTTTGTAAGAGTGTGTGTATTTTGAGCGTGGCGGTGTGTACCGCCATTGGAATACCGTGGTTGAAAGACCGCTGCGTGGATTTGTGCATCTTGATAGTGTGGGCATATTCCTGTTGGCATGATGGTGTAGGTTTTGTTATCTTCAGTTTATCAATGACCTTTGGTGTGCCGGACTTGTGTGGGTGTCTAGATTTTTTGCAGTTTCTGAGCAGTGGGTTGTAATAGCTGTATCGGAATTCCGCGGCCGCAGCGGTGTGTTGGCGGTCTTTTGCACAGCGATAAGCGGGATTTACCACCGATGTTGTAATGAGGGCCTATGTGTTTTTGGTAGTTCAGATGTAGAAGAGGCAAATGAGTCTGAGAAAGTGTTGTTGATGTTGGCAAAGTATCCACAAGCAGTTCGTGCAAAAACTGGAGCTGTATTTGTGGGAGAAGGACTGGTAGGGGTCTCCTGCGGTGGTTCAAAGTAAATGACGCCATCTGTCTGTCTTGAAGTTGTGTCAAATTGATCAGTAATTTCTATGTCGTTTGTTGTAACAGATGTTGGAGGAACTAATGCAAGGTCATTTTCCATCCTTCCCAAGCTCGGAGAGATGTCAGCATTGCCGTTCAAAACTTGTAAAGGGATATCTTGACCAGTAGTGACAGTGATTCAGGAAATACTGGCTGCTCCTCTTGGGCTGCTGTGCAGGATCAGCCACATGGTGTAACTTGACATTGTCAATAGATACAAAGTGATTTTCATTAGCACCAGCCAACGGTGGTAGAATGACAGTTCTGATAACGTGTATTCCAAAGACTGGGACCGATGCACGATAAGAAGGACCAAACTCCTTTTTCGCAGCAACTTTTTCACGCACTAGATCCCCATCTTTTGGAATCCAGCCGGTGGATGTTATTGGTATATCCTTAATTCCTGCAGAGGCAGCACTGGCAGAAGCGTTGTCGTCACGGAACTGTTGTAATTCCTTCAAGACAGTGACACGTTCATTTATGTCAAAAGGTGTTTCTGCCGCCTCCACGCCAGGACCATCAAGATCTGGAACATACATTTGAGTTCCAAACAGGGCCTTGTATGAAGTACGACCCACCAGGGACCTTCTAGGCAGATTGTTAAGTGTCCTCTGGACTCCATACAGCTGATTAAGCCAACTACGACCCATACCTAATACTCTTTCTGTTAAGGACTGCTTTAAATCACGGTTTTGTCGCTCCACGACACTATTTCCATCAGGATGAAATGGAGACGAGTAATGGAGTTGGACCCCTAATGAAGCCATGGCATCCATGAATGCCCTTGAGGCAAAAGTAGGGCCCTGGTCCGAATGGAAAGACGCAACTGCATATGTGTAGATAAAGAAGTGGAAATCTTAATACCAGTCCGAGCGTCAGCCAAGTGTTGTGGCCACACCCTTAGAAATCTGCAGCAAGAGTCAACAGCGACTAAGATGTATTGTATATGCACTGTTCAGTCTTAGGGGACGACAATAGTCCAAATACACACATTGTAATGGTTTGTTGGAAATTAGGAGGGGTCTCTGCCGCGGGCATTTGGCGGTGGAGCCCTTAATTTGTTGCTAGATGTCACAACAAAGGACATACTGCTTGGTCTGTTTGTATAGACCTGGCCACCAATAACGTATTTGCAATAATGATATTGTAGCCGCCACACCAGCATGAGCAGATGCAACCCCCTCATGCGCTGCTTTAATCAACTCTGGTCTTATGTCTTTGTTGGGAATTTCTCGAACTCCCACACCTGGTATTTTTACTTCCGCGTCAAGGAAGCCTCCCTTTCAGTAGGAATATGTATCAGGAAATGCTTTTGGATAGGACGTGCCTTCAGCCGTATCTTTCACGGCAGCCCATATGTCATTGTCCAGTTTCATTCCAGAACAAGTTACTGTAGCAACAGCAGCCGTAGCACCTGTGTTTCCTTCATATCCGCTACTTTCCCCCACAGAAGTCTGTGTTTGATGGTGTTGCCTTTAGAATCTCTGAACCCATTCTGGTGCCAATAATGCAGGTATTTATTGAAGGACTGGACACAATAGTACGAATCACAGACGATCAGTGTGAGCTGTGCAGGATCCGTGTGTTCCAGTGCCATCACCAGAGCCTTTAGCTCTGTTAGTTGTGCTGTGCAGTCCCCTAGGGCAGTGGTTCCCAACCTGTGGTCCGGGGACCCCCGGGGGTCCGCGAAGCCTCTTCAGGGGTTCCGCGACAGCTTAGAAAATTATATATTATTAACAGATTAGGTCACCAGCTTTTATTAATGACTCAGTGGGAGGGTCCATGGATTCCAATAAAGATTCAATGGGGGTCCCCGGGCTCCAGAATTAATAAAGTGGGGGTCCACAGAAGTCAAAAGGTTGGGAACCACTGCCCTAGGGTTTGCGTGAATGTATGTTGGGGACAGAATTTATTATCCTCCATGTAGCCACTTACGACTGCGCAAGCAGCGGAGTGTTGATATTTTGTGTCTATTGCAGGTTGTGCGGAGCCATCGTTGTACATGACGTTTTGATATTGATCAATCAGCAGTGTATTTGCTGGAACTGGGTGTTCTAGTTCATTTTGCAAACATTCTTGAGTTTGTAATTTTGGGTCAAAAATATATTCAACATCAGTGGTTGTCAAAGACGTTACCCATTGAATCCAACGTGGATGTAATGCTTTAGCATTTGGAATGCTGGCTTTGGTAACAGCCTCAAGGGCTGGAATTGGAGATACGACAATAATGAGTTTCCCCTGGGCTAGTGGTCTTTCTTTGATGACAGCCATCTGAACAGCAGTGAGAATTTAATTTTCTCAGTGGGAGCAAAGCGTTGTTCTGCTGCTGAATACAAATGTGATTCGTATACAATCGGAACTGCCTCACCCTCATTGAAATTTACATTGGTGAAACCAATGGCACCAGCAATTACTCTGATGACCAGATGTTTTTTGTTGTCCATTGTCTGTAAGTGTTGTGCTGCAAGCATGTTTGTTTGCAAAGCTCTCAGAATGCGTGTGTGTTCGACTGTCCAGAATTTACTGGAAAAGTCAGTACATATTAAGTCATATAAAGGTTTTATGCGTGATGCATAATCTGGAATGTAAATTCTGCCAAAATTTGGGAAACCCAATAGGGGTTGGAGTTTTTTAATTGTATTTGGAGGTTGTAACTGTGCATTTTTCCAAGAATTGTGGCCCTAGGCTCGTGCCTTCAATTGATAGCTCGTATCCCAAAAATAGGACGGTAAGGAAGGCTATTTTCGTTTTTTGCAAATTGAATATATAGCTGAATTCGGCAAATCCTACAACAATGCGGGCTACCCGTCTTAGATGTTGCAGTAATTTATAATCCGTGAGATATATATCAGCTACATAGGACAATGCTTCAGGGTCAATGTTGTGCAATATTGAAGTCACACGAGCTCCGAACAGTCCTGGACTGTTATTGTACCCCTGGGGTTAAAGACAGAATTTTTTCTGCGAGCCTAGTGCACTGAAACTTGTTAAGTCTCTACTCTCAGGCGCTATATGTTGGCAAAAAAAAACATTGGAAATGTCCAGGGTTGTTTTGTATTTTTTGGGCACTATGTTGTTCATGCTATGTGAGTCTTGTATAGCGTATGTGCATGTATGACTGTTTAGATGTCTGTAGTCTAAGACTATTCTGTACGAATGGTCCGGTTTAGCTACTGGGAATAAAGGATTATTCATTGGTGAGACACAGCATTCGATTTCTCCATGGTACTCTAGTTGTGTGAGGATTTCCCTCACGGGTGCTTTAGCATCATGTTTTATTGGATACTGGGGTTGTTGTTGGGGTTGATTTTTAATAGGAATTACATGACAGGGGGAATCTTTATCCCATCCTACGTGGTTGAGATATAACGGTGGTGCCTGTGCCAATGCCCAATCGATGGAGTAGGATTCTGTGAGCTCATCAGGAACAAGGGGCGAGAAAGAAGGTTTGATAAAATCTTCCCCATATGGGCAAGTACGGACAAATTCAGGTGGCCAATCCCTTTCGGCCAATAGAAGATCATATATATTTACAATGTAATTCCAAAAGATTGCGTCGATTTTGTGTTCAATGTCTCCTTTTAACTGTAACGTTACTTTGTACACCCTATCAGGCGTGGAGACATGCATGTCCGCAGTTTCAACTTGTAAGAAATCATCAGCTGCTTTCACCTCCAGATGCTCTATAATATTCCGGCAAACTATTGTGACCTCTGCCGTGCTGTCTAATAGCACTAATGCCCACTTCGTGTTCTTCAATAGAGCCCTCTTCTTGAGTGGCATGTCCAACTACAACTGCTGCCACTTTTTTCTTTTTGAATTGGGGTTTTTGTTGGGGAAGTTTTTCTTCTTTTTTAACCGAAACTTCTGTTGAGCTTTGTGATTGCTGTCTCGGTTTCACGTACTCAGTTCTTCACTCTGACCGCCCACCTCTCTCACTGCTTTTTTCCGGTGAGTCCTGAAAGGAACGAGATTGGCGTGTATCAGTATATTGATATCTGTCAGATGTTTTTACTTTATCTATATTTCTGAGATTATGGGGGTCATTACAACACTGGCGGTAAATGCCGCTTACCGCCATGCAGAAGACCGGCAACACACCGCCGCGGCAGCGGAATTTTTCCACAGCTATTACTACCCACAGCTCGGAATCCGCCTAATTTAGACACCCACACGAGTCCGCCACACCAAAGGTCAGTGATAAACTGGCGATAACAAAACCTCCACTGTCACACCAACAGGAATACGCCCACACTATCAAGACCCACGAATCCACTCGGTGGTCTTTCAACCGCGGTATTCCATTGGCGGTACACACCGCTGCGCTCAAAATACACACACATTTACAAAACACTACCACATTGGACAATTCCAAATACACACACCTGATACACACACCACTCCCACACACCCAATACAATATAAAACACACACCCTCATTACCCACAAACCCTTACTACCCACAAATCCGAAGAAGGCCAGAGAGACCGCAAAGCAAAGACAACACAAGCATACAGAGGCACACAACACCATCACACATACACAACCACACACCCCTAAACATCACCCCACACATCACAACACACACCACCTCACACATCACCCACACCACCCCATAGCACCGCAAAGACACCCCAGGTTCTCTAAGGAGGGGCACAGGGTCATTTGTGGAGGAAATCAGCCGGGTAGAGCCACAGCTATTCGGATCACAGGTGCAGCACACCACCATAGCTAGGAAGATGGAGCTATGGCGCAGAATCGTGGACAGGGTCAATGCAGTGGGACAGCACCCAAGAACACGGGATGACATCAGGAAGAGGTGGAACGACCTACGGGGGAAGGTGCGTTCCGTGGTCACAAGACATCACATCACGGTTCAGAGGGCTGGCGGCGGACCCCCACCTCCTCCCTCACAACTAACAACATGGGAGGAGCAGGTCTTGGCTATACTGCATCCTGAGGGCCTCGCAGGAGTAGCTGGAGGAATGGACTCTGGCAAGGCAAATCTTTCACTACTTCATCCCCCACCCTACCTGCATGCTATCACATACCCCCACCCTTACCCCCATCACTCCAACTCCTCACATATGTCCCTCTATCACAACCCACCCATCCCAACACCAAGCCCTGCATGCAACACCAAAGCATGGACACCCATCACCAATGCATGGCCACTGCACATACCCACACACACCCCTAAACATTTAGCACACAAGGTCCTACCCAAGAATGCAAGCACTGGGGTACAGGGTCACCCACCCATTGCACACCATGGCATACACAGATGCAATAATCATGTCTTTACACCCCTGCAGGACCCCTACCCAACGTCACCGGACAGGTGGTGCCAGACATGTCCACTCCCCCCACAGAAGAGGCCCACAGTGATGACAGCAGCTCTGTCCAACTGGATCTAGATGACCAGCCCGGCCCATCTGGGACCTCTGGACAGTCGGTTCCCCTCACACTGGCACAAGCCACAACAGAGCCTCCCCCCTCTGGAAACACCAGCACAGCACACACCCAGCGGGCCCATACCTCGGTCCCCAGGGCACGTCAAACAGCAGTGTGTCCACCACTACAGGGAACCCAGGCTAATCCACCACTCCAACAACACCAGGGCAGTTGCAGTGGGCACACCGTTCAGGGGACAGAGGCCCAGGAACACAGGGGAACTGGGCGGGCTGCTGTGCGACAGAGGGAGGACAGGCCCAGGGAACCCACTCTCCATGAAGCCCTCTCCAACATCATGGGAGCCTACCACCATTCCCAGGAGACGATGGCAACGGTACTGGACAAGTTTCAGGAGACCCAGCGGCTGCAGGAGGAACAGTATTTGGGGTTCAGGGAGGAACTCAAATCCATCAATACCACCCTGGACACCATTGTAGGGGTGCTGAAGGAACTCGTCAACACCAGGAGGGACACTGTGGCACAACAAGGGGTCCCTAACACTAGCCTGGACGATGAACTGGCCACCACCTCCACCGTCGCTAGTGGACAGGAGGCACCGCCACAGGACCACGACACCAGCACCCCACCCCCTGCAGATGGAGAACCACCCCGCAAACGGTCCCTGAGATCCAGGACAAAGACAGAGAACAATGCCAAGACTCTTGCCAAAAAATGGGACCACCCTGATTGTCATCCTTCTGTCCCACTTTGTTACCCTGTCCATCCATCAACTGCCCCAGCTCCACTTCCTATGCCCCTTTGGACAATGCACCTGTGAGACTAATAGACTGGACTCTGCCATGGACATTCCTCCACCATCACCCCTGACCATTTCACACCACCCTCCAATATTTAGCACTTAAATAAACACCCTAAAAGCACAAAACAATCTGGAGTCAGTCTGTGCTTTTGAAAATCTGTATTTGCAATAACTGTGGAAAACTGCTATATCCATTTTATTGTCAACATACCTATGTCACACAGCTCTAGTCCATGCGGAAACACAGCAGACATCACACAGTGGGACCCACATCTGTGAAATTGAAAGGGAAAGTGACAACTCAGGGTCCATACACTGGGTGAAAGTGACAGACAGATGAGAGGTAGAACAAGGGTATCAGATGTAGCAGGCAGTGAAGTCTTCTTACCTGTGTCTCACTGGAAGTATTGATGAATCACTGTGTTTCTGTTGTCGATATCCTCTTCTTCTGCTTCCTCATCTTCACTGTCCACAGGCTCCACAGCTGCCACAATACCTCCATCTGGACCATCTTCCTGCAGAAAAGGCACCTGTCATCGAAAAGCCAAGTTGTGAAGCATACAGCAGGCCAAGATGATCTGGCACACCTTCTTTGGTGAGTAGAATAGGGAACCACCTGTCATATGGAGGCACCGGAACCTGGCCTTCAGGAGGCCGAAGGTCCTCTCTATAACCCTCCCAGTTCGCCCATGGGCCTCATTGTAGCGTTCCTCTGCCCTTGTCCTGGGATTCCTCACTGGGGTCAGTAGCCATGACAGGTTGGGGTAACCAGAGTCACCTGAAAATGTCGAGGGACAACTGTTAGACACGCACTAACTCTTAGGGGCATCCCCAGACCCAGACACCTAGTCACACTGTATAGGGTCCATGTCCTCACCTAATAGCCACACACAGTGCCTCTGGAGTTGCCCCATCACATAAGGGATGCTGCTATTCCGCAGAATGTAAGCGTCATGCACTGAGCCAGGAAATGTGGCATTCACATGGGAGATGTACTGGTCGGCCAAACACACCATCTGCACATTCATAGAATGGTAACTCTTCCGGTTTCTGTACACCTGTTCACTCCTGCGGGGGGGACCAAGGCCACATGTGTCCCATCAATGGCACCTATGATGTTGGGGATATGTCCCAGGGCATAGAAGTCACCTTTCACTGTAGGCAAATCCTCCACCTGGGGGAAAACAATGTAGCTGTGCATGTGTTTCAGCAGGGCAGACAACACTCTGGACAACAGGTTTGAGAACATAGGCTGGGACATCCCTGATGCAATGGCCACTGTTGTTTGAAAAGGCCCTCTGGCCAGGAAATGGAGTACTGACAGCACCTGCACTAGAGGGGGGATTCCTGTGGGATGGCGGATAGCTGACATCAGGTCTGGCTCCAACTGGGCACACAGTTCCTGGATTGTGGCACGGTCCAGTCTGTAGGTGACAATTACATGCCGCTCATCCATTGTCGACAGGTCCACCAGCGGTCTGTACACCGGAGGATGCCGCCATCTCCTCACCGGCCCCAGAGGATGTGCTCTATGGAGGAGAACAGCGAGCAGAGAGGCAGCCAACACTGAGGTACGAAAACACAACTTTATTCCACAATTTTTTTAATCCGCTATGTGCCTGTATTAGTGTGTATGCAAGGCCTAGATATGTGTGACGCATTTAAAATTAATGCCATGTGGCCCCCTGAAATGGCGGCTGCCTGACCTGTAATGTGGGACAAGGGTGGTACTGCGCTGGTGTTGTATACTGTCGCGGTAGGCGGTCGAAGAGCGCGGCGCAATCCTGCATTGGTTAACATTGGACCCTATGGGTCCCAGGAGCCAATGACGATGTACGCCGGCGGTGACGGTACGCACCTCCGCGGACGTGACCACCATTTTCTCTCTGTTCACTCACTTGATCCCTGATCTTCGACAGGAGAGGACCTACACTGCAAGTGCTGCTGTGACCTCAGTCTGGAAGAGACATTGGCTCATGTGTCTGGGGAAAGGGCCCCTGCCTTCACCACGGAGGAGTTGGAGAAACTAGTGGATGGGGTCCTCCCCCAGTACACGCTACTCTACGGTCCTCCAGACAAACAGGTAAGTACACTGTGAGCATGCCGAATGGGCAATGCCTGTTTGGAGTGGTGTGGATGGAAGATAGGTGGGGGGATAATGAGGCATGCATGAAACGACGGTGAGTGCATGTGTGTCATGGCAAGGGTAGGGATGCGGGCCAATGACTGTGACGGTGCGCACGGTTATATCTTTTACTTTTCCCCTGTACTATTCCTGTAGGTCAGCGCCCACCAGAAGAAGGATGTTTGGCCTGCCATCGCCAAGGAAGTCTGGACCCTGGGGGTCCACCACAGAAGGAGCACCCACTGCCGGAAAAGATGGGAGGACATTTGCCGCTGGAGCAAAAAGACGGCGGAGGCCCAGCTGGGGATGGCCTCCCAACGTGGGAAGGGTGCCTGTCGCACCATGACCCCCCTGATGTTCCGAATCCTGGCGGTGGCCTATCCGGAGTTGGATGGGCACTTGAGGGCATCACAGCAGCCACAAGGGGGTGAGTACACTCTCATTCAGCTGACTCTGTGCACATTACGAGGTGTCTGGGTGGGGGAGGTGGGCAGTGGGTTTCCCTAGGCCAGGGCGAACTTGGTAGACAAGGTCCCTTGTGAGGCAGGCAATGTGGCACCCCAACCCCACCAGTGGTAAGAGCCATCTACACCTAGTCAGCCTCCTGTGACTTCCAGGTGTGCAGCAATTGGTCTCAGGCCTCGTACCCCATAGTCAGCTGAAATTTCTAGGAACTGTCAGTGCATGGCGTAGTGCAGAGGGCTGCTCCTTGTGTGTTGTGTTCGCCAACGGAAGGGGTGTTGCATGCACTGAACATGTCTTTCTTCTGTCTTTCCCCCCACTCTTTGTGGTCTCCCTGTTCTTGTGTGCAATAGCATCATCAGGCGGAGAAGCATTGGCACTGGAGCAGGAGGGAGGTGCAACCAACTTGGCCCTGGAGGGTGAAGCAAAGGAGTCTGAAGCCACCAGTGGGATGGAGGGCGAGGGAACAGGAGCAGACAGAAGTGACAGCGACTCCTCCTCTGATGGGAGCTCCCTTGCGATGGCAGGCACCTCTGTGCCCACTGCATCAACAGGTACAGCTGCCACCCCCCCTTCCAGCACCACTCTCCCAGCAGCCCCTCAGCGTGTGCACCGTGGCCGCTCACCCAGGAGGGTGGGCATCTCCTTCGCCCCAGGCACCTCAGCCCCTGCCAGCCCTGCTGCCCTCATTGAGAACGCCATTGACCTCCTCAGGTCCCTCACTGTTGGGCAGTCTACCATTTTGAATGCCATCCAGGGTGTAGAGAGGCAGTTGCAACAGACCAATGCATAAATGGAGGGCATTCATTCTGGTCATGCAGCCCAACAGCTAGCTTTTCAGACTCTGGCCTCAGCACTGATGGCAGCCATTATCCCTGTGTCCAGCCTCCCCCCTCCAACTTCCTCCACCCAGACCCAAACACCTGTACCTCAGCCTATCCCAAGCACACCATCAGACCAGCATGCACCCACCTCAACACACAAGGGAAGATCTGGCAAACATAAGCACCACACATCCCACAGGCACTCACACAAGCATCATACCCATGCACGCATACCAACATCCACTGCCTCCACTGTGTCCCCCTCCTCCTCGTCTCCCTCCTCCCTCCCTGTCTCGTCTCCACTCACACCTGCATGCACTACATCTTCAGCCACTACGTCCATCACAGCACACCCATCACCACACCCCGCTCACTTGCACTCACCACCCCCACTACCATTCACACATCCCCTGTGTCCTCTCCCAGTGTGTCTGTGAGCCCACCTCCCAAGGTACAGAAACACAGCCACATACCCACCCAACAGCCATCCACCTCACGATGGCCTCCAACCCATGCACCTTCACCCAAAGCCAGCATACGTACAACCCCTACAACCACTACCTCTTCCTCCACTCCCAAATCCCCTCCATCTACCCGTCCCAGTGTGTCTAAAAATCTTTTCCTGTCCAACCTTGACCTCTTTCCCTCACCTCCCCAACCCCTTCAGTCCCCTAGGGCCCGCCTTTCCAGGTCCCAACACAGCACCTCAGCCACAACTTCAGCGGGAACAGTGGTGCCAGCAGTAACCGGCTTCTGGAGTGCGCCAAGCAGCAGGGCAGCCAGTGTGCCAAGGAGCCAGACCACGGACAGTCCCCCACCTCAGAAGCAGAAAAAGTTGACCACTGCCCGGTGGGAGAAAGGCAAAACATCTACCACCAAAGGCTCTCCCAGGAGTACAGTTGGGAGTGGGAAGACAGCTGGGCCACCATCCAAGGTGGGGAAGGGGCACAGGAAGACTTGCAAGTCGCTGAAAACCTGCACGGTGGACAAGACCGTCACCAGCACCGCTGCCAAGGACACTCCCGCCACAAGCACCGCTTCACAGGACACCACCGCCACCAACACTGCTGCCAAGCACACTGCTGCCACCATCACCGCTGCCAAGGACACCGCCGCCACAAGCACCGGTTCACAGGACACCGCCGCCACCAGCACCGCTGCCAAGGACACTGCTGCCACAAGCACCGCTGGCAAGGACACCGCCGTCACCAGCACCGCTTCACAGGACACTGCCACCACCAGCACCACTGCCAAGGACACCGCCGCCACCAGCACCTCTGCCAAGGACACCGCCGCCACCAGCACCGCTTCACATTACACCGCCGCCACAAGCACCGCTTCACAGGACACCGCCACCATCAGCACCGCTGCCATGGACACCGCCGCCACCAGCACCGCTGCCAAGGACACCGCCTCCACCACCACCGCTTCACAGGACACCGCAGCCACCAGCACTGCTGCCAAGGACACCACCGCCACAAGCACCGCTTCACAGGACACCGCCGCCACCAGCACCGCTGCCATGGACACCGCCGCCACCAGCACCGCTACCAAGGACACTGCCGCCACCAGCACCGCTGCCAAGGACACCGCTCCCACAAGCACCACTTCACAGGACACCGCCGCCACCAGCAACGCTGCCAAGGACACCGCCGCCACAAGCACCGCTGGCAAGGACACCGCCGCCACCAGCACCGTTGCCAAGAACACCGCCAGCACCACAGGCCAATGAGCGCCAACAGCTCCGACGCTACTGAGGCCGCCACGAGCAGGAAGAAGCACTCTGGGCACAAAGCCCCCTCCAAAAACAGTGGAGATTCACATCCACCACCTCAGTCCTTGCCAGGATGAAGCACTCTGGGCACAAAGCCCCCTCCAGAACCAGTGGAGATTCACATGCACTACCTCAGTCCTTGGCAGGATGAAGCACTCGGGGCACAAAGCCCTCTTGTAGGAAAGTACCATCTTGCCTGGCATGTTACCCCCATATTTCACTGTATATATGTTGTTTTAGTTGAATGTGTCACTGGGACCCTGCCAGCCAGGGCCCCAGTGCTCATAAGTGTGCCCTGTATGTGTTACCTGTGTTATGACTAACTGTCTCACTGAGGCTCTGCTAATCAGAACCTCAGTGGTTATGCTCTCTCATTTCTTTCAAATTGTCACTAACAGGCTAGTGACCAATTTTACCAATTTACATTGGCATACTGGAACACCCTTATAATTCCCTAGTATATGGTACTGAGAAACCCAGGGTATTGGGGTTCCAGGAGATCCCTATGGGCTGCAGCATTTCTTTTGCCACCCTTAGGGAGCTCTGACAATTCTTACACAGGCCTGCCACTGCAGCCTGAGTGAAATAACGTCCACGTTATTTCACAGCCATTTTACACTGCACTTAAGTAACTTATAAGTCACTTATATGTCTAACCTTTACCTGGTAAAGGTTGGGTGCTAAGTTACTTAGTGTGTGGGCACCCTGGCACTAGCCAAGGTGCCCCCACATTGTTCAGTGCCAATTCCCCGGACTTTGTGAGTGCGGGGACAGCATTACACGCGTGCACTACATATAGGTCACTACCTATGTGTAGCTTCACAATGGTAACTCCGAATATGGTCATGTAACATGTCTAAGATCATGGAATTGCCCCCTCTATGCCATCCTGGCATTGTTGGTACAATCCCATGATCCCAAGGGTCTGTAGCACAGACCCGGGTACTGCCAAACTGCCTTTTCAGGGGTTTCACTGCAGCTGCTGCTGCTGCCAACCCCTCAGACAGGTTTCTGCCCTCCTGGAGTCCAGCCAGGCTTGGCCCAGGAAGGCAGAACAAAGGACTTCCTCAGAGAGAGGGTGTTACACCCTCTCCCTTTGGAAAATGGTGTGAAGGCAGGGGAGGAGTAGCCTTCCCCAGCCTCTGGAAATGCTTTCATGGGCACACATGTTGCTCATTTCTGCATAAGCCAGTCTACACCGGTTCAGGGACCCCTCAGCCCTGCTCTGGCGCGAAACTGGACAAAGGAAAGGGAAGTGACCACTCCCCTGACCTACACCTCCCCTGGGAGGTGCCCAGAGCTCCTCCAGTGTGCTCCAGACCTCTGCTATCTTGGAAACAGAGGTGCTGCTGGCACACTGGACTGCTCTGAGTGGCCAGTGCCAGCAGGTGACGTCAGAGACTCCTTCTGATAGGCTCCTTCAGGTGTTGCTAGCCTATCCTCTCTCCTAAGTAGCCAAACCCTCTTTTCTGGCTATTTAGGGTCTCTGCTTTGGGGAATTCCTTAGATAATGAATGCAAGAGCTCATCAGAGTTCCTCTGCATCTCTCTCTTCACCTTCTGCCAAGGAATCGACTGCTGACCGTGCTGGAAGCCTGCAAAACTGCAACAAAGTAGTAAGACAACTACTGCAACTCTGTAACGCTGATCCTGCCGCCTTCTCGACTGTTTTCCTGGTGGTGCATGCTGTGGGGGTAGTCTGCCTCCTCTCTGCACTAGAAGCTCCGAAGAAATCTCCCGTGGGTCGACAGAATCTTCCCCCTGCAACCGCAGGCACCAAAGAACTGCATCACCGGTACCCTGGGTCTTCTCTCAGCATGACGAGCGAAGTCCCTTGAGTCCAGCAACTCTGTCCAAGTGACTCCCACAGTCCCGTGACTCTTCAGTCCAAGTTTGGTGGAGGTAAGTCCTTGCCTCCCCACGCCAGACTGCATTGCTGGGAACCGCGTCTTTTGCAACTACTCCGGCCTCTGTGCACTTCCGGCGGAAATCCTTTGTGCACAGCCAAGCCTGGGTCCACGGCACTCTAACCTGCATTGCACGACCTCCTGAGTTGTCCTCCGGCGACGTGGGACTCCTTTGTGTAACTTTGGGTGAGCACTGTTTCACTCCTCTTCGTAGTGCCTGTTCTGGCACTTCTGCGGGTGCTGCCTGCTTTTGAGAGGGCTCCTTGTCCTGCTAGGCACCCCCTCTGTCCCCTGACGCAATTGGAGACATCCTGGTCCCTCCTGGGCCACAGCAGCACCCAAAAACCCTAACCGCACGATTTGCAGCTTGTTGGTGGTCTTTCTTCAGGAAAACACTTCTGCACAACTCTCCACGGCATGGGGGATCCATTCTCCAAAGGGAAAGTCTCTAGCCCTGGTCGTTCCTGCAGAGTCTTCAGCTTCTACTGTCCAGTAGCAGCTTCTTTGCACCCACAGCTGGCATTTCCTGGGCATCTGCCCATCTCCGACTTGCTTGTGACTTTTGGACTTGGTCCCCTTGTTCCACAGGTACCCTCGTTTGGAAATCCATCGTTGTTGCATTGCTGATTTGTGTCTTTCCTGCAGAATTCCCCTATCACGACTTCTGTGCTCTTTGGGGAACTTTAGTGCACTTTGCACTCACTTTTCAGGGTCTTGGGGTGGGCTATTTTTCTAACCCTCACTGTTTTCTTACAGTCCCAACGACCCTCTACAAGGTCACATAGGTTTGGGGTCCATTCGTGGTTCGCATTCCACTTTTGGAGTATATGGTTTGTGTTGCCCCTATCCCTATGTGTCCCCATTGCATCCTATTGTAACGATACATTGTTTGCACTGTTTTCTAATACTATTACTGCATATTTTGGTATTGTGTACATATATCTTGTGTATATTTGCTATCCTCATACTGAGGGTACTCACTGAGATACTTTTGGCATATTGTCATAAAAATAAAGTACCTTTATTTTTAGTATATCTGTGTATTGTGTTTTCTTATGATATTGTGCATATGACACTAGTGGTACTGTAGGAGCTTCACTCGTCTCCTAGTTCAGCCTAAGCTGCTCTGCTAAGCTACCATTATCTATCAGCCTAAGCTGCTAGACACTCTATACACTAATAAGGGATAACTGGGTCTGGTGCAAGGTGTAAGTACCCCTTGGTACTCACTACAAGCCAGTCCAGCCTCCTACACCTCTCCAGAACCAGTGGAGATTCACATCCACTACCTCTGTCCTTGGCAAGATGAAGCACTCTGGGCACAAAGGCCCCTCCAGAACCAGTGGAGAAAGGCATCCACTACCTCTGTCTTTGGCAGAATGAAGCACTTTGGGCACAAAGCCCCCTCCAGAACCAGTGGAGAAAGGCATCCACTACCTCTGTCCTTGGCAGGATGAAGCACTCTGGGCACAAAGCCCCCTCCAGAACCAGTGGAGAAAGGCATCCACTACCTCTGTCCTTGGCAGGAAGAAGCACTCTGGGCACAAAGCCCCCTCCAGAACTAGTGGAAGCTGTTATCCACTAGAGAGACTGTGGATTTGCACTCCCCAGGATGCAGCAGTGGGCAAACCACCCACTGGGGAGACTTGTGAGACTGTGGTTTTGCACTCCCCAGGATAAAGCAGTGGGCAAACCACCCAGTGGAGAGACTTGTGAGACTGTGGCTTTGCACTCCCCAGGACAAGGCAGTAAGCAAATCACCCACTGGAGAGACTTGTGAGACTGTGGCTTTGCACTCCCCAGGATACAGCAGTGGGCATGGAGCCCCCTCGTGGATCTGGCGTTGTGCACTCATCCGGCTGAGGTGCCCCCCCTTCCCTTCCCCCTGAGGTGCCTGTTGTATTTCCATCTGATTCCCCTGCAGTGTTCTCTCCGTTTTGATCGGGTATCTTGTGTGGGCCTCGCCCATGCATTTTGGGCCGAGGGCCCACGGACTTTTATGGTACAATACCTTGGACTTGTATTCTTGGTGTATATATTTGTTTATAGTGTATATATATTTTTTGAGTACTGGATTTTAATCGATTACAAACGGTCAAATGATTTCCTTTTGTCTTTGCATTTTTCCGGGGGGTGTAACTGTAATGTATCATGATGTAACAGTGTGTGTGTTGTAGTGGGTGTGGGTGGGGGTGTTGCGTGTGTGTGTCACTCTTTTTTCCCTCCCCCCTCCCCTGTGTCGTAGGTGCAGTACTCACCGTGGTCTTCGCCGCTGGTGTTCGTGCTCCTGGTAGAGGAGCAGGAAGACAAAGGCAGGGAGTATCTGAAGTTCCGGTTCCATGGCATCCTGGTTCCTCATGGGGTGTGTAGAGGTGAGCGTTTTCCCTTCCAAGTCCTGTTTCCGCCGTGTTTTTGTTCGTGGTGAATCCGCCCCGGAAAAGGTGGCGGATTGGACTGTTGTAATACTGTGGGCGGTACATTGTGTTCCGCCTGTCTGTTGGCAGTTACCGCCAAGGTGTTTGTTTGTACCGCCGTGGCGGTCGGAGTCTTAAAGTGGCTGTCTATGTTGGCGGTTACGCCACGGTTGTGATTCCATTTCGTTTACCGCTGGCCTGTTGGCGGTTTTACCGCCGCTTTAACACCGACCGCCAGGGTTGTAATGACCACCTATATCTGTTCTGTGGGGTCTCCGTATGTGGATATTCTCCCCTTTCTTTTTTATGTGTTTGTTGTTTTTTATCCCAGCATTTCTTCTTCTTAGTAGGCTCAGGAGCTTGCTTGGTAGAATCGTTGTAAGATTTCCCTGTAACTGTTGTTTTGTGGGTCCGGCCACCAGACAATCTCGACCAATGCTTGAGTAGGTCTACGTGATAATCTTTGGCAGCTCATGTTCTTGATCCTGTGGAGGAACGTCCCGGAGCCGCATGCACACTGCTAGTGCAACTTCTTCCCCTTTAAGGTCACTTAATATAATTGAGGTTACTGTGGCAAAATTGCCCATTAGTTTCATCCCCAAGTCCAGGGCTGGGGCAGCCCCGTATTCATCTTGAATTTGTTTCAACACTTCCGGTAAATTGGCAAGTGTCGGTGTACCATGTGCGGTAGTATAGAGTGTGGCAAATACCGTGCCCCAAGTATTGCAGTTATCTATTGAGGGAACCATCCCAAATGGCAAGCACATAGTTAATATCCTATTCTTATCCTGAGGTCCCATGTGGGGAAATATTGCTTCCAGTGCGTTTATTTTTTTAGCTAACCAGAACTGAATTTCTTCTCGTTTGGTGGTTACTTTACCCATGATCTAATGTACAGTCGCCAGATTAATGCCTGACTTTATTGCATGTGGTTGCGCCGGAACAGCACATGCTGCGTTTGTATTTAATGTTTGCATTACAAACTGTTCTAATCGTCTATATATTTCCATCAGCTCAACATCTAAGCAGTGGACTTCAGCTACCGTCAAGGTTGCTGCATCAGGGTGGGGTGTATATGTGGCCAATAAAGGCCAGGAAAGACCGTCATTACTTAGAGGACCTAACCTAACGTTCAAAATTGTATGGGGTAGTGCACCATCAAGCTAATTATTATGTTCTTGATAAGATAGAGGTATTTCTAGATATGCATATGCTCTGTATTGTGCAGGTATATTTGCAGGTGTATAGTGATGAAATGTATTTGTGTTCCCATCAGCTGCTGGAAATGTGACCGAAGGATAAAATATTTATGTTCTATAGGCTGGATGAGCCTCAACAACAAATGTAACTGGACCCCCCTGGGCCGTTAGGCCATGTGTCAATAAATGTGCAGTAAGGGGTGGTCGTATATTGACTGCAATTCGTACCTGTTGCGGGATCGTCATAACAAAGGATAAATTTTGTTTGGAGATAAGCACACCAAATAGGGATTATCCTTTTAGAGTTCAAGTTAGGTACTCCCTACTGTATGTAGTGAGACAGAGATACTCAGGAGGACCCGAAAATTAGAGCCTGACCAAACATTGGCGGCGCCATGTCACATAGGCTCTCATTATTCTAATGAGACTACTGGATTTGGGCAGCAGAATCACTTGCACTGTGGGGGACTGAGTCTAACCCACTACAGGGGACACCTGTCGGCCTAATCCGGGTTTTGCTCTGGCTAACTAGCAGTGCCTCATCTCTACCCAAGAATCCATACAAAACAAGGGGGAACCCTATCACTCTACCCTGCCCAGGGTCAATGTAACGCAACCAAAGAAAAGATGGCAGGTAGAGATAAATTATATCTCAATTTATAAGAACAGACCTACATTCTTTTGTTATTGAGTTTATTTCTTCCTCAAATTTATTTCAGACGTATTTTCAACTAGCCACAAGAATTTACGGTGGTATCAAAATTTGTGCATTTACAAAAACAACTATAACCTAAATATACACAAAATGCTTCACAAGACACCCACAATAAACCGTAACTCAAATTTCACAAAAAAGACCGTAACTCAAATTAAACAATGAACACCACCTTACGGTGAAGCCCTATCTATTAAATTGGTGGTCACTGTTAACATTTCACATGTGATCCACTTTTATGTGCTAAGGATTGAGCTTTAACATGCAAACAATTACCAACGTATTGTGCATTTCTTTCACACTAATGTGATAAACGTGCAAATCAAATCTTTACAGAATAGTCCATTATTTGTCAAGCCCAATACACTTGCTATACAAAAGAAGTCAACGCGTTTCGGCCAGATGGTTTAAGGCCTCATCAGGACTGTAGAAGGGCAATGGTAGTTCTTAATCAAAAACCCCCCGAGGGACACAGATCTTATATCTCTTCCGATAGTTTTAAATAGTGGACCCAGTTGTTTGCACGCGTCGGTCCCAAGTATTGCAGTTATCTATAGAAAAAGCGTTTTCTACACTTCAGCGTAGCGAAGCAGACAAGAACCGAGAACTACAGCACTGTTGGGACTTGGGACCGACGCGTGCAAACAACTGGGTCCACTATTTAAAACTATCGGAAGAGATATAAGATCTGTGTCCCTCGGGGGGTTTTTGATTAAGAACTTCCATTGCCCTTCTACAGTCCTGATGAGGCCTTAAACCATCTGGCCGAAACGCGTTGACTTCTTTTGTATAGCAAGTGTATTGGGCTTGACAAATAATGGACTATTCTGTAAAGATTTGATTTGCACGTTTATCACGGTAGTGTGAAAGAAATGCACAATACGTTGGTAATTGTTTGCATGTTAAAGCTCAATCCTTAGCACATAAAAGTGGATCACATGTGAAATGTTAACAGTGACCACCAATTTAATAGATAGGGCTTCACCGTAAGGTGGTGTTCATTGTTTAATTTGAGTTACGGTCTTTTTTGTGAAATTTGAGTTACGGTTTATTGTGGGTGTCTTGTGAAGCATTTTGTGTATATTTAGGTCATCTCTACCCAAGAGCAGGGATGATTGGGCAGCCAAGCGCATGACACAATTGACTCCTCAGGGAAATCGTGGTCACTCAGATCGCATTGTTTCTCTCATTTACATTAATCTCCCATATACAAGGACAATCAGAGGCAGTATATGTTTCAATAAGGTTTAAATGAAGCAACTGCATCTTAGATAATAAAGCATGTACTGCAAGAACTAGGATGCAAAATCATGACAGGATTAAAATTGTGACAAGGAGAGAAGAGAGGACCTGCTGCACCAGTAGAGGCTCCAAGACCCCACTTGCTGTACCACAGTCCCAACAATCCCCACTGCGGAGGAGCTGACCGACTTCAAAAGCCCAGAGGACCTCCAGGCTTTCCAAATAGCCTAAATCTCCCTCCGGAGTGGAGGCACCATTCAAGAAAATCAAGAAACCTGCAAAGGACCAACAAACCAGGGAGGGTCACTTCACTGAATCACCGATATCTCTGTGTCCAGAAGTCTCAGCTGGACCCTAAAACACACCGACGACCACCCAGATGTGACCCGCATCTGTCTGAAGTTTGGTGGCACTGCAATCTCTAGTGGTCGGGTTACAGCAATACCCTGGGTACTGGTCAGTTGACATCGGACCAGCTGCAAACCCGCTCCCCCAGAGTTGAAAAAGGATCAGGAGGAAGCCCCAGTTGGGGAACTACAGGAACACCCTGGAGCTCCGACCAGAGTGCCTCCATTGTCCTGTAAGCTGCCTTCAACAAGACTCACCTCCAGCTCCAGAGGATGCCGTTGCGCACAGCATCCAAGACCTCCAACATGCTTTGCACCTGGCCGCCCTGGGCCTTGCGTCACGGGATCTGATGTGTTCCCCGGGTCCCCAAATCCTTGTGACCTCAACAGCCCAAGGGGACCACCAGGCACCAACTTTAAATCTGCAAACCAGCTCCTTTTCCAAGTGGCCTACCCAGGTTGCCCTGTGCCTGTGCCAAGAGACTTTCCAACGCTGCTCTCACCGGCATCGGGAGCCACTGGAGGCTCTCCAGCTGCCCGGAGGTGCCCCCGACTACTGTGACCATCCTGCAAAAGAAGAGACTGCTAACTCACCTGTGTGATTTTTAATGCATTTTTAAAAGTGACTGCCTACTGATTCCAATGGTGCGTAATTACGCTCAAAAAGACTAACTTTATTAAAACTTCAAAAAGTCATAACTTGAAAAGTTCTTAACATACTCTAAAAATCTTGGTCTTAAAATGTATTTGAAAGTCTGAAGTATTTTTATCAATTCTGGTCTCGAGTTATTCATTGAGTGTGTGTGGTACATAATTGGATTTGTGAGTACAGCAAATACTTAGCATATCTCCTGGATTAGCCTAACTGCTTGACCAGCTACCTTAAAAATTGGAGCATTAGGTGATCTAATTTTTACCTCTGGAAACCAACATGTGATTGCGTGAATCCTCTGCATGGTGTGCTGGTTTTGCTCAATGCGTAGAAGGCCAGCCTCCAACCCACATATCCTAATGCATACATACCAATTAGCAAAGCTCTCCCTCTCTGTAGTTGTGCCATCATGTGTGGGACATTGCTGTTCCTCAGAATGAAGGAGTCATGCACAGATCCTGGATACTTGGCAGTCACTTGATAGATGTACTAGTCTGAGAGACACACCACCTGTACATTGAAGGAATAGCAGTTTTTCCTCTTCCTTTAGACTTATTAATTGGCCCTGGGAGGGACTAAAGCAATGTGGGTGCCATCTATGGCCCCTATCACACGGGCGATGCTTCCAATATTATAGAAGTCAGCTTTAACAGTAGGCCAATCCACATGTTGGGGGAACCTGATGTAGCTGTCCAGGTGTTTCAGTAAAGTAGACAGTACATCTGTCAACACAACACTGAACATGGGCTGTGACATCCCTACTGCCAAGCCGACTGTAATCTGGAATCAGCCAAAGGCAAGAAAGTGTAGCAGAGACAAAACCTGTACTGTGGGAGGGATGGCATAGGGATTACATATGGCAGGCAATCGATCTGGCTACTACTGAATACATAGATCCACTATGGTCTGACGATTCAGACGATAGATCTTGATGAATTGTCTCTCCTCCAGGGTAGCAAGGTCTACTAGGAGGCGGTACACTGGTACATGTCTCTTTCTCCCCAATACAGGGTATTCAGTATAAAGAGGAGAGAATGTACAATTTGATCAGCAATCTACACATGCTACCTGACAAAATTCTTGTTGCACACAACAAACACTGTAGACATGCCCCACCAGTTGCCACATACCATACTGGCCATGTAGACGGGTCACGTAAACCAACCTAGCTACCCACTGTAGGCCCTGACTAACACTATGTCACACACCTAACATGTGTAATGTTCCATGTAAAAGCTGCATATTGCCCCAGCACGGACCACGTATATAATAATGCCAGTGCCTCATATGGTTACACCGCCTATGAGGCATGAGCTGCTGGACTTGCACTGGAATTGACATCCACCCATCGTACACCACTGTGGTATGAATATCACATATATGGGCCCAGCCATGATGGCAGAACATAGGCCTAAACAGCATTCTGATCATATATCTAGCATGACACACTTATTCTTCCTTTAAAAACCATTATATGTGCCCAAAATGGCAGGCATCTGCCCTGTATGAACTGGACAGATGAAAGTGACCTAATTCCGCCGATGTATGTCATCATGGCGGTAGGCGGTTGCAACCGCCGTGCAACTCCATATTGGATAACACTGCTGCCTGTGGTAGACTGGGGCCAATGATGATCACCGCTGGCGGTGACAATCATGTACGCAGCGGCCGTGACCACTAGTTTCTGGCCCCTAGCTCACTTGACTCCTGACACTCCTGCTGTGTTCTGTCTTTGGAAGCCACGATGCCAAGTCCTGCAGGTGATAGGGCCCCAGCCTTCAGCCAGGAAGAGCTGAAGAAGTTTGTGGATGGGGTACTACCCCTGTATGGACAGCTGTATGAGGTACCAGAGGAGCAGGTGAGCCCAATGCCATCATTCTGTGTGATAGGGGTGTGTGTGAGAGTGAAAGGCATTGTCACACCAGACAGGAAGTGGATGCATGCAGGGTTGCATGGAGTACATGCATCTGTACCGTGAGAATAGGTTTGTGTGGGCATGTGGTGTGTTTGATGTGTGTAGTCCATTGCTGTTGCTGTGGTGCCACTCTACATGACCTTCTCCTTCTGTCTGTATCACCCATGCAGGTCAGCGCACATCAGAAGAAAGAGATTTGGCGTGCCATCGCCAAGCAAGTGCAGACCCTGGGGATCCTTGCCTGGTGGAGCACCCACTGCAGAAGGTGGGGGGGAGGACCTGGAATGCCGGGCCCAGGAGACCACAGAGGCCCAGCTGGGGATTTTCTCCCAATAAGGGGGGGGGGGCATCAGCCCCTGACGCCCCTAATGGCCCGCATTTTGGCAGTGGCCTACCTGAGGTGGATGGGCGCTTGAGGGCGGAGCAGCAGCCACACCACAAGGAGATAAGAACTGACTGTTACCTCGCACATGGCAGGCTCTGTTTGGGATTGGGTGGCTTACTAGTGGCAAGATGTGCATGTGATCAATGGTACAGCCAAATCAACAATGGGTATCAGTCACGCAGGCATGCTCACTGTTGTTGATGTGTGACAATACTATGCTGCCAGTGGAGGTACTTTTCAGATTTCCCACGGTTTGGACACCCCAAGCATTGTGTGTGACCAGCTCCATCTATTTGCATCAGTGGATCAGGGGTGTTAGTGTATTACCATCGGTAGTTGTTTTCTGCAATAATTGAGATAATAAGGATGTTGTACCGTAGTTGCCGTTGACTGATTGTGGGGCTGGCTTCACAGTTCCACCACACAAAGGGCCTCAATGGGACAGGAGTATTGCCTTGAAAGCTGACTATGCAGTCATATGTTAAATTCAGAGTGTAGGAAATGTGCAAGGAAACAACAATGGGATACTGCTATATGTGATTGAATGAGGGCAGATTGCCCAGCAAAATCAGTTTTGGAGCCACTCATTTTCTGGACTTGCCATTTCAACAATGGGATGGTGTTAGATGAGGTAGTTCCCCTGGGAGGTCCCTGATGTTTCACCATTGTGTTTACCTGTCATGTATGACATGGCCCTGGCAATTAAATTGCTGCTATGCAGAGTCAGAGACTTCATTATGCCACTATGTCAACTTGTGTGCACATCTGTTGTTCAGTTACCATTACAGCTTGCCTTGGCCTATCGATAGTAGCAGACTTGGGGTGCAATTGTAATGGCATGCCCTGCCATGATATGTTATGTCAGAGATGTAAATGTTGATATGTGTCTATGGGAAGTATGTATTGACCCTTATCCACCCTAACTTTCTCTCTCTCTCTCTCTCTCTCTCTCACCCTCCCTCTTCTTGTCTCTCTTTGTGTGCATCAGCATCATCAGGCGGAGGAGAAGGGGAGTGGGGAAGCAGCATCCCATGGGACCTAGGAGGCTGATACAACTGAGGCCAAGGGACCCAGTGCGACGGAGGGTGAGGGGAGTGCCATGGGGGAAACAGGAATGACCACTTCATATTCAGATTCCTCCTCCCATGGACAATGCCTGGTGGTGGCGGACCCACCTGGGACCACCCCAACAACATCATTGTCCACCACCCCCTTAGTATCACCGTCCTCCCAGTAGCTCCCCACCCAGTTACCCGTGCCCACTCACCCATGAGCATGGGTGTGTCCTTCGCCTAAGGGACCTCTGCCCCAGTCTCCCCTGGTACCCTCAATGGGGAGGCTATTTCCCTCCTGAGGTCCATCTCTGTGGGTCAGTTGACCATTGTGAATGCCATTCAGGGACTGGCAGCTCAAATCCAATGGAGCAATGCACTCCCTGAAGGCATTAATGGTGATCTGGCTGGCCTGCAGAGATCCTTTCAGGCTCTGGCTGCCTCACTGACAGCAGTCAGCGTCCCTTTGTCTCCTGTCCTCCCTCCACCTACCTCTTCCCAATCCTAAACTCTTCTCCCCACACCCATCCAGAGCACACATTCACACAGGCATTCACCCATGTCAACAGACACAGTTCGCAGTGACAAACCCAGCCACCACAAGTCCCACCACTGGCATGCACAAAGACAACACCCACCTACACACACAACAACATCCACTCCCTGTACTGACTCCGACACTACCCCCTCCTTCACAGAACCTACACCACTCACACCTGCTGGCACGACACTAACACTCCCTGTTCTAATGATTTGTACCATCATACCCACAGTGAGCACAATAACAGACATCGCATATACCATTCACCACATGCTCACTCACCACAACCACCTACACACTCACATGCAGCACATCATCCATACCTGCAGCCACAACCCCAACAGTCACCCATCCAGCATGGCATCTCCCAGCACCTCCTAGCCCCTCCTCCCAAGACACCTAAATGCCTGCACTCACCCACCCAACAGTCACCCAGCACACACATTCAATCCACGCACACAACTGCACCTGCACCCAAGACACCGGCAAGAGCACATCTTACAACCACTCCCACTCCCACTCCCTCCATTCCCAAATGCTTTTCCCATGACCACCCTTGTGTCCCTACGAAACATTTTCTTTCAGAGTTTTCCCTGTTCCTTACCCCTCCCCCACCCTATGGTTCCCCAAAATGTCCTGTGTCCCTCCCCAAGTCCAGCCTTTCCACCTCCCAGTCCTCCCCTGCTACCCCTGTGATGCCTGTGCCCCTCCCCCTGCAAAGACGTCCACCCCCCACATCCAAGGTGCACCTCCCAAGGAAAAATCTAAGGTGGCTCCTACTCATTCCAAACCTAAGGCCCCCTCGCCCAGGAGCCCCCACCCAAACCCAGACCCAAGCCCAAGGACTCCCTTCCCAAGCCCAAAATCCCACCACCACCACCACCACCACCTCCCAAACATCCCTGAGGTACCTGCCCCCTTGATGCCCCTACATTGTGGAGGTCACTTTGCAGTCAGGAGTCACGTTGGGGCACTGTGTTGTGCCATATGTGCCATGGGTACAATTGACAATGGACTGGTCAATGGCCTTATTTTGTTTATAGTTTTGTGCCAAAAGTCTGTTAATTTATTACATAAGGACCAACCTGCAGTTGGTATCGATGGTAACATACTTGTCCTGCCTTTCCATCGACATGGATGTGTTGTGTTTGTGGGATTTGGTTTGTGTTTGTATATGAGTTGTGTGTATTGGTTGTGCTAGCTATTGTGCCTGGGCTGCATGTGTGCTTGTGAGCCTGCCATTGGTCCCACTGTTATTGGTGTGTTTTGTGTCTGTGATATGATTGTGTAGCCCAGTGGTTCCCAAACTTTTTCGATCCCCGGCTCCTTTGACCTATTGGCCGTGTTGGCCACGGCTCCCCATTATGTTACTTTTTTTTGGCGGGTGGGGGAACGTAATCCCAGCCTGTACCTGTACCTACACTATTTACAGTTTGAC
The DNA here is from genome assembly GCF_031143425.1 of Pleurodeles waltl. Taxonomy (NCBI): domain Eukaryota; kingdom Metazoa; phylum Chordata; class Amphibia; order Caudata; family Salamandridae; genus Pleurodeles; species Pleurodeles waltl. Next base: position 189,079,905 of record NC_090439.1, on the reverse strand, counting down.
TTCTTTATTCTCTCGTTCAGGTTCCTGAAAACCATTTATTTTAAACTATTTCTTTTCTTTTGTCATAGGGATATTATTAATGGTACTCTGGCGCCCTCCGCTGGTCACAATAATTAATGCAGGGGGTTTTGTTTCCAAAACCACGGTGAAAAGCTACCGATTAAAAGCACCTCCGAGTGGTTTCCAGACTGTGTGCGGCGCCCCTGGCTAATTTTGACGGCGCACCAAGGAGCCGCGGCGCACAGTTTGGGAACCACTGGTGTAGCCCCATGCATGTATGTTACTGAGTTGTGCATTGTACGTAATGTGATGTGTTGTGGTGGTGTTGTGTGCCATTGTGTGGCTGTTGTGTGTGCATCCATGTGTGTGGTGATGGTTATGTCATTTACATTGTATGCAGCGTGTGTGTGGTGTGACATTTGGTATGTTGTATGGGTGTGTAGTGTTGTTGATTGGTTTTGAACAGTCCTTTCGTGTTGTTGGTACGTGTTGTAATGTGTTGGTGTGCAGTTCTATGGGTTGGCAATGTGTTTGTCTAGTTGTTATTGTGAAGTTGTGTGAGTCGGTGGTGTTGTGTACATATGTGTTAGCCTGTGGGAGTGATGTGTGTGCGGGGTGGGGTGTGTACGTCACTGTGCTGGCCCTGGTGTATTTATTGGTCATGTGCGTTTGTGTGTTTTGTGTGTGCGTGTGGCTGTGTATGTCTTGGTATGGGTGTGTCTATCCGTCCCTAATGTGTGTGTTGTGTGTGTGTGTAATACCTTTCTTTCCAGTGTGTGCGAGGTGGGTGTACTTACGTTTGTTGTCACTGGTTCTGGGGACGCAAGGCCGTCAGGAGCAGTGGGAAGACTTCAAGTTTGGGGTCCATGGTGGCTCCTTATGTGTATGTGTTCCTGAAGGTGAGTGTCTCTTTTTATATGGTTTGTTTCCGCCAGGGTTTTAGTGGCAGTGCAACCGTGCCAGAAATCCTGGTTGTGTGCAACCTCGTAATACGTTTGTTGGGATCATGGTCCCAGCCGGCCTGGAGATGCCTACCGTCGTCCGCCGCTGCCCGTCTGCACTGCCGGCACTGGCGGTGGATTGGCTGTGTTCGGTTCAGAAGACCGCCATGGTCATAATATGGAGTTCTTCTCCACTGACCCGGCGGTGGTTTGACCACCATCGCCACCATAACAGTCCTTCCACCGCCAAACTCTGAATAAGTTGTCCAATGGTCATCAATGGCACCACCAAGTTTGCAACTATTATGAATTTTCTCAGCAAAAGTGCGTTGTCATTGCAATGATTTCAAACAGTGCCGCCAAAATATTACATTTTCTGGTTATTTGTTTCTTTACATTTCTCTCTCACCGCACACAATATAAACTAGACATTTCTTATGAGAATCATAGATTTCCTGTCTTGTTCGACAGCTGGAACAAATAATGTTACTTTGTCAATAGCTAACGTGTCCTTCTCCTTCAAAACAATAGGACATTCAAAATCACTTCAGCAACCTAGGAAACAAATTCTGGTCAGAGTGAACAGAATAAACAAGTGATTTTCCACTACTGCTGCAAAATTAATCTCACAGTCCTAGCCAAGCAAACAAAGCCTAAATGCATATTATTACAATTTATACATCAATAAACCTAATGTGCACCATACAAGTATAATCAAATGTGCAAAGCAAATTATTTTATTGCAACATCATTTACATGTTAGAACAGTTTTAAATATGCATTTATTTTTCTGCACACATTTAACTTGCATTAATAGAATTCATTTAATCAACATAAGTACGATTAATTTGTCTTCATTTAATACTTTCATTCTGATGTTCATGTTAATAAGACTAACTCATTTTAGTATTTCATTTAATATGAGTGCAAAACATCTTTCATGCTAAAACATAGTGTTTAATATGAATGGCGCTCACATGGTCCACCATAATTCAAACGTGCATATTTTACTTTTCCACGTTATTTTCTCTGTTAGGCTTTTAAATTAGAGCAAATAGGTCACCATATGCTAACTTATATGCCACTAATGAATTAATAAAATTTGATCTATATCAGTCCCTCCTATGATGGCAATCTATGCCGTCACAAAATAACTGTTCTCATTTACAATGAGACAAATCAAAATCTTGCAGTTTGGTAGCACATAGGTCTAGGTCTGCGGTAATTGTCAATTCTATTCATTGTCTGATAATATTTGTTTCTCATATTCTCCATTTCCATTTCTTCCCTCCTCTGTTTATTCTGTATTCTTTGTCTTTTCCAAAAATTGTAAGCCTTGTAAAATCCAAGTGCACAAATTATGCACACTGTCATGATCAGTATAGGTTTCAGGATCATCCTCACAAAAACATCTCCCAAGTTTCCAAACCAAGATCCTATCTTAGAGAGACCTTGTCTGTTTCGGGTTATTCTAATAATTTTTCAGAGTTGTCAGATTAGGTTAGTATATCTTTATCTCCTTACTGCTATCAGGAATGTAAGTGCAGCAGTGCTGTGACTTTAAAACTAGGCAGACTCCACCTTCCTTTGCTAAAAGGATGTCTAATGCAAGGTGATTATGCAAAATCATAGACCTTGCCAAAACCATGTTTGTGTCCATTAGGAGCCTTGCACCTGAAAAATCAGTTGACATCTTATCTATAATCATGGATAACTTCCTTATCTTTATGTAATTCAAGATCACCTCCACTGATTGAATAAAAGTTTCAAAAATGCCTCCAGTATTCTCCGAACTATTTGCTCCTCTTTTAAGTCTCATTTTAAATCTCTCAATCCTTGCTGGATTGTCAATGTTATCTACTTGGTAGATTCTTTGTAAAAAACACTCCTAAACAGCATGTCCCATGCTAACCCTTAGGTAACTAGTAATAAGTACTTTCACCACAGACGTAACATACGCCAGGAACAGTAGGGTCTTGCCCATTTAGCATAAAAATCCATACACTCTTAAACAAAAACACGTTTGCATTCACTCATTCCTACAAACTTATTGTCAGCTTTTGATTGCGGCCTATATAGATAACACTTCTCTACACGTTGCCAATCTAAAGCTAAGCACCCTTGTGAATCTGGTGTGTTGTGAACTGATTTGTTTCTGGAAACTATATTCTTATCTATCTTTTTTCACTGCTTTCCTTCTGTCATGGAATTGATTAATGACCTCTTTTTCTATCTGTGTAAAAAGACATGTTAGATTATTCTGGTGTGCGTATGCTGTTCCAAACCTCAGTGAGTGTTCAAAGAATCAACCTTCTTTATCTATGTTCCTAGCCTTTGTAATGCTGCTCAAATGCTAATTATTGCAAACAAAAGAGAAAACAAAATTGTAGTTCGAATAGAAATATTGAGGGCCATATTTATACTTTTTGACGCAAAACTGCGCTAACGCAGATTTGCGCCAAAAAAATCAGCGCCGGCTAACGCCATTCTGAAGCGCCATGCGGGCGCCGTATTTATTCAATGACGTTAGCCGGCGTTAGCCGCCGGCGCTGTCTGGTGTGCGTTTAAAAAAACGACGTACACCAGGCAGTGCCGGCGTAGGGGGAAAATGGCGTATGGGCGTCCACAAATGGTGCAAGTCAGGCTGAGGCAAAAAAATCGCCACAACCCGATTTGCGCCACTTTTTTACGACGCCCATCCCCCATTGAAATGACTCCTGTCTTAGCAAAGACAGGAGTCATGCCCCCTTGCCCAATGGCCGTGCCCAGGGGACTTCTGTCCCCTGGGCATGGTCATTGGGCATAGTGGCATGTAGGGGGGCACAAATCAGGCCCCCCTATGCCACAAAAAAATATATAAAAAAATACTTACCTGGACTTACCTTAATGTCCCTGGGGTGGGTCCCTCCATCCTTGGGTGTCCTCCTGGGGTGGGCAAGGGTGGCAGGGGGTGTCCCTGGGGGCAGGGGAGGGCACCTCTGGGCTCATTATGAGCCCACAGGTCCCTTAATGCCTGCCCTGACCCAGGCGCTAAAATCCGGCGCTAATGCGGGTTTTTTAGACCCGCCCACTCCCGGGCGTCATTTTTGCCCGGGAGTATAAATACGACGCATATGCTTCGGAGTCATTTTTTAAGACGGGAACGCCTACCTTGCATATCATTAACGCAAGGAAGGTGTTCACGCAAAAAATGACGCTAACTCCATGAACTTTGGCGCTAGACGCGTCTAACGCCAAAGTATAAATATGGAGTTAGTTTTGCGTCGAATTTGCGTCGAAAAAAACGACGCAAATTCGGTGCAAACGGAGTATAAATATGCCCCTGAATGTATTCTTGATTGTACAAACGTGTTAATAATAAACTGCAACTAATACCATAACTTATTGGTGCACTGATGAAGGAATTTGTATATACACATAATCTCGCACATTCATTGTGTCCATGTAGTCATATAGCAAAATATAATAAACATTGCAAGAAAAATCTCCCTTTGTGTCATCTAAATGAAGCAATCCCTCATCTTTATAAAATGTTTCCTGCTTAGATGTTGTCATTCTCTGCACTGGAGTTGCTGTGCTTTTGCACCTCTCCTTTCATTGAAACACTCATTCCTGCAATCAATAAAATACACACAATCATACGTACTGTAACCAAACTAATGCAGATATATTTACATTTACTTTGATTGCCCTGTGCTGAGTTCATGGCTTCTATAGAATCAGAGGAGAAAAGAAAAAAATATATATATAAAAAGGCAAAATTAGCTAAATCAAAAGAAAGCAGCTTTTCAAAGTGTTGCGCTATTTACAGCAGTTCTTGATCTAAAAAAAAAACATTCTTTGAGTTCCGCTAAAAGTTCTCAAAAGCAGTTCAAATGTTCATTACACAGTCTGATTCCAGTGTGTAATGTCTTTGTTGATCAATTGGCATGGTTATTTCAAAACTCGGTTCATATGCGATTTCAAGTTCCATGATGTTCAACTGAATTTTCACAGTCAAAACAAAAGTCATTAAATTTGCTCTTCCATTCATTTGTGACAAGTTAGATACATTCAGCTGAAGAGTACCTGAGGCTAGGCACTCTTTTCCTTTTCGTACTCCTCAAAGCATCATCTTCATCTTCACACTGATTTGACTCTTCAACTGCCTCCGTTATTGATGGGAGTTGATCAGCAACCAGTTCATGTGCACCTGCAGGCCATTCATCTCCTTTCACAGTTCTCTTTTCAGGTGCAACTGCACTCACAACTTCTGCTGTGCTAGCAGGAGTCAGTTGACTTTGACTTTGTTCTCCTACATCTTTGCCTGCATTCAAACTGCTTATACCTTCATCTTTATGTACGTATTCTGCTTTAGCCACTCGTTCCATCCTCACAGCTTGGTCAAGCCGAACCCCTTCTCCATCAGCATTCGTTCTTGTGGGATCAGACTCTGTGTTTTCAAGAGGAGGACACAGAAGTTTGCATGTATTCCTTGCGTGGATCCAGTTCAGAAGACCAGTAAACTTCATAGCTGTTGTTGCCCCCAAGATAACATGAAACAGTCCTTTCCACCTTTACTCTAGGCAAGTCTTCCTAACATGCTTCTCAACACAAATACAATCACCAACTTTCAAGCTGTGACACTGTTTTTGAGCTGTTTGCACTGTTGATGCTTTAACCTGATGAGACAAAGAGTGAACTACACCAGCCAGACCTTTGCAATAATCCAGCATTAAGTCATCTGTTATGTTCACAAGTGCATTTGCAAGTACTGCTGGTAACCTCATTGCATGTCTCATTAGAATCTTGTGGGGAGACAGTCCTGAATTCCTGTCAGGGGTTCTACACATGCTCATCAGGACAAGTGTCAGTGCATCAGGCCATATCAATATTGTAGAGGCACAAACCTTTCCCAATCGAGCTTTCAGTGTTCCATTCATTTGTTCCACCAATCCAGATGCCTCTGGTCTGTAAGTACAGCTAAATGTTTTGCTCAATGTTCAGTGCTGCATATGACAACTTTATGATCTCATTATTAAAATGAGTTCCCTGATCTGATTCCAAAGAAGTCAGGAACCTAAACCTGGGTATCAGTTCCCTATAGTAAGACTATCATTTCTATGTGTTGGATAAGCTTTGATCCAGTGGGAGAACATGCACACAATAACCACTAAATACTTTAATCCATTGCATGCAGGCATCTCAATAAAATCAAGCTGCTCCTTTTAAATGGGCATCCCAATCTGCCTATATGGCTCAAATTACTCACAGTGCATTTCCCTATGTTCATTTGTTGACATGTAACACATCTATGACAGACTGATTCTGCAATCAATCTAAAACTGGAGTTATACCATGTCTGTTTGAAAATTTGAATAATTGCATCTCTGTTGAGATTAACCTGACCATGATAATACCTTGCCACTGAGTTCCACAAACAATCCAGCAACACAACTTTTCCTTCATTTGAAATCCAGGCATCATCTTCCTCCCTTTGAACACAACCTGCTTTTGTCCAAACTCTGTGTTTTTCACCTGTTGCCTCTTCCTGCAACCTCTTGATATCATCCCAGGTATCAACCACCAACATCAAGAAACTTTGATTTGTCTCACAGCTGTCACTTCAATCAATCCACTCTTCATTGAGGGTGATGCAATGGAGCACAATATCTGGCAATTTGGTCAGCATAGGCATTACCCACTGATACATAATCATTTAACTTCTGGTGGGTGGTACATTTCACAACCACAATCTTCTCAGGGTACTGCAAAACATTTAACAATTTATGAATTATTTCACTATTTCGAATGGGTGATCCTGATGAGCTCATGAAACCTCACTGGTGCCATAACTGCCCAAAGTCATGCACAACATCAAATCCATACTGACTATTTGTGAATATTGTCACTTTAAGCTGCTGGGCAAAAACGACTCCTGGAAGCCATGAGGCTTTGACCACTCCAGAGAGGGTGCAAACTGCATACCCAGCTCTCAGAGTACCATCACTGTTTCTTAAGCAGGAGCCATCAAGAAATACAAATTGGTTATTCTCCTCTAAGGGAGTCTCCTGAATATCAGGACTGGGTTTGGTGCATGGTTCAGTGACATTGAGGCAGTCATGTTACACCCCATTAACATTATTTGAATCATTAACACTGACAGGCAATAATTTGGTAGGGTTCCTTGTAGCACACCTCTTGACCACAACATTAGTAGATCCAAGAATCAATAACTCAAAACAAGTAAGCAGGCACTGGTCAAATATTGGGTCTTTGTCCTCGTCAGGAGAACTTCAACTGAGTGTGGGACATAAATGGTTAAAGGGTGTCCCATCACAATGTCTTTGTATTGACCTATGCTTACACCCATGGCAGCCACAGCTTTTAAACAGCTGGGCAAAGTAATAGCAACAGGAACCAACGTGGCAGAGAAATCTGCCACAGGTCTGTTCGTTCCTCTATGTAACTGTGTCAAAACAGAGCACAACCATCAAGTTCATGACAAAACAATTAAAAGCCTTTGGTGTGACAACGCTTGCCAAAGCTGGATCTCTGCACAAACTCTCTCTGAACCTAGTAAAAGCTTTCATGCATTGTTCATTAAAGGGAACTGGGTCTTTACCTGCTTTGTCTGTCAATTACTGTAACTATTTGGAAGTTACTGAAAAAATGTGGGATACACTGGGGACAGTAGCTCACCATTCCCAAAAACATTCTGACATCTCTCTTTGTAACTGGGGGATTCCTTTGCATAATTGCTGCAATTGATTCTCGGGCCTCTTTCCTTGCACCCTTCTCAATTTGGTGACCCACAAACATTACTTCTTTCTGACAATATTGTACTTTGGTCGGGGAAAGCTTGAATCCATTTTCAACCAAATGATTCAATAACACTGTGGTATCTCGGCTGCAAGTGTTGGAGTGCAAACATTATGAATAAAAGTTGTGTCATTAAAATATAGTGTGAAATAACATGTACTAAAAAGCTCCACTGAAATCATGTATTAATAAATAAGTATTAATAAATAAATACATGTAGCTGATATGGTGGATGCCATAAACAATATATAAATATGTAATAAATGATGTCTAATGAAATGTATTGTGTTTAGTGATGGTTAAATGTACTGAAAATGAATATTAATATCTACTAAAAGGATTAATTGTTTAAATATTCTGAAATGTTTTATTCTTCATGTTCTGGCACTAGTTTTAAAAAGGCTTCACATTTTAGTCATTTTCCAGAGGCAATGTTTTAAAAGTGTTAACTCTGCAAAATAATGTTTCTCTAAGCATCATGTGTAGCTCGTACACTGCCGCAAACCTATGTTCTTATGTTGTAACTTTCATCTGTCTTCGTAGGGTGAGATAATGTGTACCCAGGAACAGTATTCTTCAATGCTCATGAATAACCTGCAACAATTGTAATCTTCTGCAGAAACTGGTGATTGCAGCGAGAGAAGATGAGCCAATCGTGAATGGAGAAAATGAAGAAAAAATACTTCTGAAACGTGGAGTGACGTTAATTGGCTCTGATCCAAAATGACTTACCGAGTAAACAATGGGCTCTGCAGAGTTAGTTGTAAATAGGCGTAACGCCGTCCGGTAATCTCCAATCCCAGAGATAAACAAATGGGCCTAAGCCAGTGCCGCCTTATGTTGCGGTACCCTGGGCATACAATGACAATGTGGTTCACTGTCTCGGGCAGAAATTTACAAATAGGGCACAAGGTTTACTTTGCCCACCCTAATACTCTTCGTTCTTGCAGGGCACTTGCCAAAGACCACATATTTTTTTTTGTGCACATTTTATCTCCAATCCTCTTTCGGCACAGAATGACCCCAACCTTGTCAACAGGTTTTGAAGCCCCATTGGGGATTTAGAAATGAGCAACGAGTCATCCGCAAATAAAAGGATTGGAATTTTCCCTCCATCTATGGTGGGAGAGTCGTTGACACATTGCCCAAGGTACTCGGCAACATCACTTATGTAAAGAGAAAAGAGTGTAGGGGCCAGCACACATTCTAAGCGCATTCCGCATTCACCAGGGAATATGGACATCAGTTCTCCGGACTCCCTCCAGTGTACCTGAGCAAAATTCCCATTATGCAGTCTAATCAAGTTGTCAATTAGGTCGCTAGGGGTGCCCATCTTCCTCAGAATCCAAAGATTATCACATGGAATCAGATCAAAGGTGGCTCAAAGATCGACAAAAACTACAAATAACTTCTGATGATGGAGGAGAATCTGTTTCAAGTATAAAACAGAAAATCTTAATACCTGGTCAATAGTACTAGTCTGTGGCCGGAAACCTGCCTGCAGGGACCAGAAGGCATCTTCGCTGGCTGCCCAGGACAGAAATTTGTCAAGCACTTGTCACACGAAGATTTTTGAAGATTATCCAGTAAGCTAATAGGGCAGTAGTTAGCAGGGCAGCTTGCGTCACCTTTATTAAATACTTGAATTATTTCAGCCCCTTTCCAAGTATCCGGCATCTTACCCCCCTCTAGCTATTGCATTTGCTAGGGTATTTATGAACTAGGCCCACAGTCAAGATTCTGACTGGAATATAGTCCGGGCCAGGGGCTTTTAGAGGTTTCAAACTGTCTATGGCTGCCAAGGTTTCCTCCATTGAGACAAATGGTAAAACACATTTGTTAGGCCCTACAACAGAAGTGGCAGTAGGCGTTTTCGCCTCCCCTACATCCAAGTGATTCTCTTCGTTATGACTAACAGAGTATAGAGCACCAAAATGGTCCTCCCACTTGTCTGGTGTGATATGGGAAAACCTAGGATTACCATGTTCTCTAGTTCCATCTGCGATTAATGACCAAAAAATATAATTATCTCTCACTTTCAGGGACTGGAGTAGTTCCTGCTATTTATCCTCATCCCATTTTTTTCTTTGTCGCTTTAAATGCCCTTTTATACCTAGCACGAACACATATAGGCACTCATTATAAGTTTGACAGGTGGTGGAGGCTGCCCGCCAAACTCATTCGCACAGAAGACCGCCACGCCGGTCTTCCACCCACCGGCCCAATTAAGAGTTGCCTGCCGGGCTGGCAGGCGGAAATTGAGTTTCCACCCGCCGGCCCAGCGGGGAACAGGGCCTTAACATTGACGCCGGCTCATAATTGAGCCAGCGGCAATGTGACAGTGTGTCGGGAATGACAGCAGTGAAAAGCTGTCCATGGGGGCCCCTGAACTGCCCATGCCACGTGCATGGGCAGTTCAGGTGCCCAGTGGAGCCCCCAGCACCCTCTTTCAGCCAGCCCTTGCACAGCAGGGCTACCCTCATGCAAAGGCTGGCAGAAAGGGGACTTGTAATCTCCAGGGCAGCGCTGCAAACAGCGCTGCCCTGGAGGATTGAGACCACCAGCACCGCCAGGATGGCACCAACCTGGCAGTGCTGGTGGTTGGACCGTGGCGCCTCCGCCACGTTCATAATAGGGTGGGCGGACCGCACTCTTACGGCGGTGGTCCGTGCACTACTGCGAGACCACCAGACTCGTAATGAGGCCCTTAGTGTCTACCCGATTACACTCCCTTATTGCTGTCACTATGGATCATTTTGCCAGTCTACATTCTTGGTTAAACCATTTAAAGGATTTCCCACCTGACCTTGGTCTGCTCTGACAGACCCTGCCAAAAATAAATTTGAGTTTATCGAAAAATAAAGTGTGAATACTTGGCATAAAGTCAGGGTCAATAGTTGATCCTGCAAATTCTGCAATATATTATACAAATATGCATGTGTATCCTAGTCCGCCACAACTCTAGGCCATGCTACTCTTTGACAGTGGATCAGCAATGCTTCTTGTTCCAAAGCAGGTGACCTGAAATATTGTTCCCCTCCCAAAGAGAGACTATGATCACTATCAGTGACACTCAACACCTCCATATCATTAAGGTCCGGCCCCAACCAGACGTCCACTGGCACTTAATCGATAACACTCGTCTGGCATCCTCTTCTAAATGTACACGCTCCATCCAGATCAGAGCGGGTTCTCCCATTACGGGCTCGCAGCCTGTGTGCCACCACCAATGCGGCTGGTTGTAGAGCAGTCTTGGTAAAGTCGCTCTGCGGCCTGCTAGCCATCTGTGGGACACCCCAGTACTCAGTCTCTTCCTTGGTTACCAAATTGAGAGCACTGAAAGGTACAAATGAGGTATTCAAATCACCAGCCACTGTTATTCTGGAGTCCTGTTTATGGATCTCCACTAAATTGTCTAACATGCCTAAGACTACAGACTCACTTTTCGGTGGAATTGAGCGAGCATACAAATTCAATATAACCAGTGCCAAGCCCCTGGGAAACTTTAGTTTAATTCCCATTAAATTGGGTGAATCTATCTTGAGTGGTTCCTGCACGCAAGCAATGTTACTATTAACCAAGATCGAAAGACCCCCATACCCAACCCTATTTTCCTAGGTGGTATTGCCTCAACACTGTAAGTGGTAAACCCACCAACAAAAACCTTGGTAACAGCCCAAGTTTCTTGAAACAGATAGACATCATACTTCCCTATAAGGGAGAACCAGCTTTGCGTTCTCCCTACCACATTCCATGAGACGAAGTGAAGATCTCTCTTGCAAGTAGCCATCCTTATGAGAGGAAGATTCTCGTGTTCTACATCAACAAATGGTCAAGATGCCCCTGTAGAGGGAAAACCCAATGTTTGCCCATCTGCAGCGACACTAGTCAAGTGAATACTTCCACTAGCAGTCTGTTGCCCCAGCTGATGTAGTCAATCCAGCTGGTCTAACTAGACAATAGGATCAAATCGATTACGAGTGGGAATACCAAAGTTAGTGTGGGATTGTCCCGGGTTTGTAAAGTACTCTGCATGGCAGGTTGTATAATGCTAGTGCCCAATGCTGCAGGGGGGTAAAAAACAAAAACAGGGGGAGGGCTCTAATGCCCTCATTTCCATGACCTTTTTGGCTAAGCAGATGTACAAGGATTGATCACAACGCAGTGCTTTAAACTTCACAATTACACAGTCACCCTGTGAGGATTTTGGTGTGGGGCCCACGCAAAAGACCTTACGAGTGGTAATAATGTCCCTGCTATGATCATGTGTCGAACCAGAATGTTCTCGTAACCAATGAACGACTTTGTTTAATAATGAATCATGCGACTCCCGCTTCTCTATGGGTATCCATGGAACATTCTCAAAAACAATGATATATGGGGTACATTACGGTGGGATACTGGATCTAACATTGGAAGTTCCAAAACTTGAAGAAGAGAACCCCAGTACCGCCATGCTACTAACTGGGGCTACAGCCCCACTAGCACTTCTGCGGGGTGGTCACTACATGGGCGATGCGAGATGCCCTCATTAGGTCTGTTAACAACAAGGGACCTACTCTCCGTGCTCACTACAGAGTGCTGAGACAGTCCATCATTAGTTCCAATTGAACAAACTGGCTGGGCCTCGATGGCTACACTATGTTCCCAATTCTTGTGGCCAGACACATTCGTAGAGCTTGGAGAAGATGATCCACTGATGTGGGCAGTTCCAAATTGTTTAAGTTTTAATTCAATGGAGCTAAGACATTCAATTAAAGATTCCAGTTTTAAATCCAGAATAGTATGTAGCATGGCTTCCAGGTGATCATCACCCACTGAACCTGCCCAGCCTCCTTTTCTAGCGCCTTCTTGTTGGTGATTTGACTAGTACGCTCGATAGCAGGCTGATGAATGCCAATCCTTTGGCGTTTCTGCATTCTGTCTCCAGTCATTTCTTTTTCCCTGCCATCAGCAGATCTTCACCTGGCCTAAAGGTGAGGGCTGTGACTGTAACTATGGGCTTTAGAGGAACAAGCACCTGTCTTGGTGCCTGTACAGGCCTAGGGGTTCCCCCAAGGCCCCTTCTGGAGCTACATCTGCAAAAGTCATCTTGAAAGACCCTCCGTCTTGCGAGGCGACTCTCTATCATCATCAGGACAGGGTGGAGAAGCCCCCAATAATCCTAAAGAGGGAAAATATTGCAAAGAGTCAGAGAGCCGGCACTGCGACCAGCTCAATTTCTTTATCCATAATACCAACTGCCCGTGTTATGAAGTTATCCATAATCGATTTGCATGAGCTGATATGGCCAGAAGGGACAAAGGCCCAGGGGCAGCTTTAGTGGTGTGTTTTCAGTTACAGATCTTAGCCCTTTACATGCTGCAATATCAAGTGAGATCCCCCAGGCAGTCACCCATGCGTAAAAACAAGATCACAGTATGTAAACGGCTATCTCTTCGCAGCCCACATAGCTTGCCTATGGAACTTTTACCATAAGAACTTTAGAGAATTTGAGAAGAGTGCTATATGGATTAAAACGTCCTCAGAGACCAGCATAATTTTACGCTTTAACCATTTGGGAATTAGTGGCCACACAACAAAAGAAATTAAAGGTTGAGAGGAGAATGGGAAATGTTAAGACATTGTTAGAGGCAAGGTGGGATACTGAGCAAAAATGTTGGAGAACTGAAAACTCACAGAGTATTAAAATGTTTCCTGGAATTACAAAAGAGAAAGAGACCAGTGTCATGTAAAAGACAAAGAGAAAGAATAAGGACTTTTCTGAAGAAGATGAGTCGAAGTTAGATGAGGCTAGTAAATTATTGACCTAAGATGATGACTCAGATGTTGATGAATTTATAATGCAGTTACTCAGAAGTTGTCCTCCACCATATGCAGCACAAGAGACAAGTCCAGGTACTAGTACTGGTCCTAGTTCTCCAGTACCAGTTGTAGCAACCCAAAGCCAAATATAAGTCACAACTAACATTCCTATTATCAGAGTTACTCAGACACAATGACTCAGCTTGAGCTACCTATACTCTATCCTGCAATTCCTGTTGTAAATTCTGCACCAACCATGACGGCACCAGTGGAGCCATCATCACAGATATCACATATTTGCCAGAAACCAATGAAGGTTCAGGTGGAGTCTACACCTAGTTCAATGGCTTCAGTGTAATTTCAGAAAATGTTGAGGTATACACCTGTGACAATATCACAATCAAATTCTTCAGTGCTGTCAGGTAAGAGTTCTGGAGTAAAGTACTCAAGAAATCAAAATGTTCAATCAAGTCCAGAAGCATTAACAGTATCTGTTACTATTGACCTTGTTGTACCATTGTATGCCCAGGAAAATAAAGAGAATAGTGTATATAATATATTTAACTCAAATGCAGAAATGGAGAGATTCAATGTTACTGCTGGAGACATGTCTCCAATGAATAAGACTTTTGGCAAGGCAGGTCCACTGATTGACCTAAATTATTCTATGACTTCACAGAATATGGGAAAGTCAGATTTGAATTCAAATTAGTTTCTGATTACTCCTGAGATGCCATGTATTACTCAACAGAATGTGCCCCACGTAAATAATAATGTTTCATTACAAGGTCTGACAGCTCAGCAGTTAACAGACTGGTTAAAAAAAATGAGTGTAGCAAAATCAAATGCTGAAGGAGGAAATTAATTGAATCTGGCAAGACTCACATTAGAATTAAATTAAATGACTGAGTGAACATATGAGTTAAATCCAATTGACTCACATAAGGCAGATGAGTTCCGGTGAATGGTACCAACAGACAGACAGATTTGTGAAGCTCGCAAAATGTCTGTGGGAGGATTTGAATACCTTATTGGAAATAGTGGTCCCAGCTGATTTGTGGGTGCAATCCAAAAGGAGTGTTGATTGGCCAACAAGAGAGCCTCCACAAGATCCAATTACAGGTGCACCGTCTCCTGCTTGATGAAATGAAATACTATTACAAAGTGACTGAATTTGTTTAAAATGAGAATTTCTCCTAAAAGTATTGATTGGCAAAGAATCGATAGAACAGCATAGGAAGCAAAAGAGTCAATACATGCATATTATGAGAGATTGTTGCAAGCATTCAAACATAACAGTGGTACAGAAACAATTGAGCCCAAAGACATGGTTCATTTTGTGTTCAGATTTGTTGAAGGGTTGAAACCTGAAATTAGCCAGATACTTAAGAGTCATTTGATTTGCTGGCAAATAAAACTGGTTGATGAAGTATTGCAGTTTACCAAATACTGTAGTGATGAGATTGAAATGAAGCAGATGAAATTAAAGGAAAAGGCGATGGTGATGCAGATTAAAGCTGCACAATCAGAAATGCAGGGAAACATGTAAGTATTTCAAAATCAGGGATAGGCAAGAAGTAGAGGTTGTGATGGAAATGGAAATGGAAACTGTGGCATCTATTTGAATACTGTTGGTAATCCATGTGATATGCAGACAATGAAAAGGATGTAACCTTGTCACGCTTGTGGAGGCCTCGGACATTGGAAACGGGAGTGTCCAATGGTGGTACAGGAATGTGTTATTACACAGATGAAAGAAAGCAATCTTTTTCCAAATTTGAGAGAACTGAGAATCAGGGGTCTTAATTTAAATTTCCAAAATGTGAATAATCAAATTCGAATTCCTCAGCAAATATAAAGTTCTCAATCAATGCAACAGATACAGGTTCCACATTTTCAGGTGTCACAGCAACCAACAAATGCAGCCCCAAATGCTTCCTCAGCAGAGCACATGCCAAAAGTTAAATCTAAGTAATCAGATAGTGCAGCAATTTACACTTCACAGTGAGGATGAATCGCATAAAGACTTGATGAGTGAGAGTTCGGATGAAGAACGATGGCTGTTAGCAGGTTCATTCGAATTGGATCAAAAGGGTCCTTATGTAAATGGAAAAGTAAAGGGTCATCAGGTTTAATTTCTAGTTGATACATGAACTACACCATCTACAGTGAGAACTGAAGACGTTTCTGGAACTTTGGGGAAACCAGTGCAGATTGTAGGGGTTTCAAAACAATTCCTGACTAAACCTGTTCCTGTTAAGGCTGGCAGTTTTAAAGGTTTGCACACATTTGTAGTCTGTGACTCAAGTCCAGTTTCCTTACTGGGACAAGATCTGTTGTGCAAAACAAAATATTTGATTACCTGTACAAATAATGGAATTGCTAATCAGATGAATAGTGATGATGATTCATCTTTGCAAATTGAATGTTATTCAGTTAAGGAAGAATTTCAAATGATTAGTTTCTATCCTGCATTTGCAGTACAAGATCTGCCAATTGACCTACAGGGTACAGTTGATTAAAAGTTTGGGATTTTTCTGGGAAAGGCATTGGTCTGATCGGAGGAGTTGAAACAGTTAAGGTAACAGTCAAGACTAATGCAGTTTTTCTGCAAACTCTGTAGTATCATATGGCACCAGATGTAATTGAAGGGCTTACTCCTGTAATTGCAGATCTTGTGAAGCAGGGAGTTTTATATAGATGTGTTGAGTAACCCGTGTAATTCTCCTATTATGGGTTTGCAAAAACCAAGAGGGAAATTTAGGATTGTTCAAGATTTGAGAAAAATTAATGATATAGGCCCTCATTCTGACCTTGGCGGGCGGCGGAGGCCGCCCGCCAAAGTCCCGCCGTCAGGTTACCGTTCCGCGGTCGAAAGACCGCGGCGGTAATTCTGACTTTCCCGCTGGGCTGGCGGGCGGTCGCCTTCAGACCGCCAGCCAGCCCAGCGGGAAAGAGGCTTCCACGATGAAGCCGGCTCGGAATCGAGCCGGCGGAGTGGAAGCTGTGCGACGGGTGCAGTTGCACCCGTCGCGTATTTCACTGTCTGCGCAGCAGACAGTGAAATACATGTAGGGGCCCTCTTACGGGGGCCCCTGCAATGCCCATGCCAGTGGCATGGGCACTGCAGGGGCCCCCAGGGGCCCCGCGACCCCCCCTACCGCCATCCGGATCTCGGCGGTCCGACCGCCGGGATCTGGATGGCGGTAGGGGGGGTCGGAATCCCCGCGGCGGTGCAGCAAGCTGCGCCGCCGCGGAGGATTCAATGGGGCGGCGGTACACTGGCGGGACCCCGCCAGTGGTGCCGGTCCGACCGCGGCTTTACCGCCGCGGTCGGAATCCCCATTGGAGCACCGCCGGCCTGTCGGCGGTGCTCCCGCGGTCCTCCGCCCTGGCGGTCAAAGACCGCCAGGGTCAGAATGACCACCATAGTGGTTTAATGTTGCCCAGTGGTACCAAATCCAGCAATGATTTTGGTTCAGATCCCGTGTGACGCAGAAGGGTTCACAGTGGTGGACTTATCACAAACATTTTTCTCAGTTCCTCTTTGAGAGAAATGGGGTCTTTGGTTGGCAGTCAGGTTACCCCCATCCCAGCAAAGACTCTCACTCTAGTCAGGGTAAATGAGAATCACCCTCAGCTAATCCCCGCTCACCCCCTTGGTAGTTTGGCACGAGCAGGCAGGCTTAGCTTCAGAAGCAATGTGTAAAGTATTTGTACCACACACACAGTGAAAACACTATAAAATGACACAACACAAGTTTAGAAAAATAGGTAATATTTATCTAAACAAAACAAGACCAAAACAACAAAAATCCAACATACAGAAGTAAAGTTATGAATTTTCAAACGAATAAGAGTCTTAATCCTCAGAAATCAGTGAGAATGCTGTTGATACACAAAGTACCTGGTTGGCATAAAAAAATAAGTCTGCACGGGCGAATGTGCGCTGAAAAAGGCCAGCGATGCGTCAATTTTTTACCCGTAAGTGAGAATGTGCGTTGTTCCCCCTTCGGTTGGGTCGGCATGCATTGTTTCTTCTCTCCTGCCAGAGAGTGATGCGTCGATCCGGATGGGCACCTCGGGTCCGGGCAGGCTTTGCAATGATTTTCCACACCCAGCGATGTTGCGTTAAAATCCAATTGCATAGTGTCAAGGGAGTTGTGTGTCATTTCTCCAGTCATGTTGTGTCAATCTTCCAGCCGCAATGTAGGTGGAGCATTGATTTTAGCCGCGAGGCCGACGGCGCATCATTTGTCAGCCACGAGGCGGGTGGTGTGTCGAAAGTTTCCCCCACAGCGGTCTTTGCGTGGATTTTCAGTTCTTAGCTGCCAGATTCACTTCCCAGGGACTGGATAGAGCATCACTTGGCAGGGCAGGAGTCTCAGCAGAGAGTCCTGGTGCTGGCAGGGGAAGTCTTTGATGGCCCTGAGACTTCAACAACAGGAGGCAAGCTCAGTTCAAGCCTTTGGAGATTCTTCCCAAGCAGGAATGCACAATAAAGTCCAGTCTTTGCCCCTTTTCACAGGTAGAAGTAACAACTGCAGGATAAGCCAACAAAGCAATTCTCAGCTCTTCAGCTCTTCTCTTTGGTAGAGGTTTCTCTTGATTCCAGAAGTGATCTCATTTTCAGGTGGTTTGGGTCCTCTTCTTATACTCCTTTCTGCCTTTGAAGTAGGCCTACTTCAAAGAGAAGTCTCTGTTGTTTTCAAGATTCTGCCTTACCCAGGCCAGTCCCCACAAACACACCAGGGGATTGGAGGCTGCATTGTGTGAGGGCAGGCATAGCCCTTTCAGGTGTAAGTGCCACTCCTCCCTCCACTCTAGCTCAGATGTCTCATCAGGATATTCAGGCTACACCCCAGCTCCCTTTGTGCCACTGTCTAGAGGAGAGTTGTAGCCCACTGTCAAACTGACCCAGACAGGGAATCACAAACAGCCAGAGTCACAGAATGGTTTAAGCAATAAAATGCCTACTTTCTAAAAGTTGCAAAAAGAATGGACGGAATGCAGAACAAATCAAACATTCACCCCCAGTCACAGATCTGGGTTTAACCCATCAGTTTTTTTGCTCACCACGCCATTCCAGTTTGGACCCAGCCATATGCAAATCAGTCTTGACCTGGGGAACAGTCCAGCCCGAACTGCCAGACCAAATCCTCCCTGGACCAGAAACAAGCATCCTGGGACCAGTTTCGAGGTATTACCTCTCTTCAGCCAGACTAGCTTGAATCTGGACCCACGTCTAGGCATACCCTTCCCACTTGGGGTGACAATTACAAAAAGGGCTGTTGATGAACAGAATGCAGAACAAATCAAACATTCAGCACAGATCTGGGTTTAATCCATCAGTTTTTTTGCTCACTACGCCAATCCAGTTTGGACCCAGCCATATGCAAACTAGTCTTGACCCTGCTCCCCCTGGGAACAGTTCAGCCCAAACTGCCAGACCAGGTCCTCCCTGGACCAGAAACAAGCATCCTGGGACCGATTTCGGCTTATCACCCCTCTTCAGCCAGGCTAGCTTGAATCTGGTGGCAACGTGAGCATGGGACCCACGTCTGTGCGTACCCTTCTCACTTGGGGTGACAATTGCAAAAAGAACAGTTGATGGACGGAACGCAGAACAAATCAAACATTCACCCCAGTCACAGATCTGCGTTTAATCCATCAGTTTTTTTGCTCACCATGCCATTCCAGTTTGGACCCAGCCATATGGAAAACAGTCTTGACCCTGTTCCCCATGGGAACAGTCCAGCTCGACCTGCCCGACTAGGAAGCTTGTTTCCGGTCCAAGGAGGATATGGCTTGGCAGTTTGGGCTGGACTGTTCCCATGGGAAACAGGGTCAAGACTGATTTGCAAATGGCTGGGTCCAAACTGGGGTGGCGTAGTGAGCAAAAAGACAATGGATTAAACCCAGATCTTTGTGACTGGGGTGAATGTTTGCATTGTTCAGCATTCCGTCCATCATCTGTTCTTTTTACTTTCTGAAAGTGGCATTTTCAAACTTACAATCTAAAACCTAACCTCACTAAAAGATGTATTTTTAAATGGTGAGCTCAGAGACCCTAAACTAAGCATATATATCTGCTCCCAAAGGGAATCTGCACTTTAATATATTTAAAGGCAGCCCCCATGTTAACCTATGAGAGAGATAGGCCTTGTAACAGTGAAAACCGATTTTGACATTATTTCACTGTTAGGGCATGTAAAACACATAAGTACATGTCCCACCTTTCACATACACTGCACCCTGCCCATGGGGCTACCAAGGGCCTACCTTGGGGGTGCCTTACATGTATAAAAAGGGAAGGTTTAGGCATGGCAAGGGGGTACACTTGCCAAGTCGAATTGGCAGTTTAAAACTGCAGACACAGACACTGCATTGGCAGGTCAGAGCCATGTTCACAGGGCTACTCATGTGGGTGGCACAACCAGTGCTGCAGGCCCACTAGTAGCATTTGATTTACAGCTCCTGGGCACCTCTAGTGCACTGTACTAGGGACTTAATAGTAAATCAAATATGCCAATCATGGAAAGCCAATTACACATACATTTTACATAGGAGCACTTGCACTTTGGCACTGGATAGCAGTGGTAAGGTACCCAGAGTATCAAAAACAGCAAAAGCAGAGTCCAGCACACATCAACAACCTGGGAAACAGGCAAAAAGTTGGGGGAGGCCACGCCAAGGTTGCCAAGTCTAACACCCTTCATGAAGATAGTTAATTTCTTTTCTGTTTTAAATTTAGCAATCGTGTATATTCCTTGTGTTGGATCCCACAAGGCTTTTCAGAATCTCCATCCATATTTAATTAGGTGTTGAAAGAGAATTTGGAATCATTGGAAATTACTTTCCAAAAAGCATTAGTTCAGTACATTGAATATCTTTTGGTTGCTTTAAAGACAAAGGAAGCATGTAGCAAGATACTAATGCCTTATTGAATCATTTGGGTGAGAATGGACATAAAGGCCCTCATTACAACCCTGGCGGTCGGTGTTAAAGCAGCAGGAAAAAAAATGGGATTACGACGTGGCGGAAACCTCCAACATAGACAGCCACTTTAACACTCCGACCGCCACGGCGGTAGAAACAAACACCGCAGCGGTAACCGCCAACAGACAGGCGGAAGACAAAGTACCGCCCACTGTATTTCAAGATACCTATCGCCACCTTTTCCGGGGCGGAACCAACGCTATCAAAAGCACGGTGGAAACAGTACACAGAAGGGAAACCACTCACCTCTCGACACCCAACGAGGAACCAGGACGCCATGGAGCCCGAACTTCAGGTGTTACCTATATTGGTTTACCTCCTCTTCTACCAGGAGTGCAAACGGCGGCGGTGACTACGGTGAGTACTGCACCTCAAACACAGGGCAGGGGGGAGGAAAGAGAGTGAAACACACACGCAACACGCAACACGCAACACCTCCACCCTCACCCTCACCCTCACATCCAACAACATACACACAAATACATGCATCAACATTACATATATACCCCCCGCCCCCTGGAAGAACATAAGGACAAAAGGAAATGATTGTAATGATTGTAATCATGAAAAATCCATTAGTCAAAAGTCAAAATGCAATATATACAAATATGTACACCAACTACACAAGTCCGGATAGAGTACCAATCATTGTCCGTGGACCACTGGGCCCAAAATGCATGGGCGAAGCCCACACATGATACCTGACTGGAAACGGAGAGAACACTGCTGGGGCATCAGATCGAAAATACACAGGCACCTCAGGGGGAGGGGAGGTGTTGGGTGGGTGTGTGCCTGCGTTTGTGTACTTTGGGAGGAGGGCTCACTGACACACTGGGAGAGGACACTGGGGATGTGTGAATGGTAG
Source organism: Pleurodeles waltl (assembly GCF_031143425.1). Lineage (NCBI taxonomy): Eukaryota > Metazoa > Chordata > Amphibia > Caudata > Salamandridae > Pleurodeles > Pleurodeles waltl. The sequence continues at coordinate 189,058,494 of NC_090439.1, read as the reverse complement.
TGGGGGTGGTGAGTGCACATGAGCGGTGTGTGGAGATGGGCGTGCTGGTGATGGAGGTAGTAGCTGAGGATGCAGTGCATGCAGGTGTGAGTGGAGACGAGACAGGGAGGAGAAGGAGGACGTGGAGGAGAGGGACGCAGTGGAGGCATTGGATGTTGCTGTGTCTGCATGGGGATGGTGCTTGTGTGAGTGCCTGTGGGATGTGTGGAGCTTATGTTTGCCTTGTGTGTTGTGTGTGCATGCTGGTCTGATGGTGTGCTTGGGATAGGCTGAGGTACAGGGGATTGGGTCTGGGTGGAAGAAGTTGGTGGGGGAGGCTGGACACAGGGACAATGGCTGCCATCAGTGCTGAGGCCAGATCCTGAAATGCTCTCTGTTGGGCTGCCTGGCCAGAATGAATGCCCTCCAGGTATGCATTTGTTTGTTGCAAATGTCTCTCTACACCCTGGATGGCATTCACAATGGTAGATTGCCCAACAGTGAGGGATCTCAGGAGGTCAATAGCCTCCTCACTGAGGGCAGCAGGGCTGACTGGGGCAGGGCCTGAGGTGCCTGGGGCGAAGGAGATGCCCACCCTCCTGGGTGAGCAGGCACCGGACACACGCTGAGAGGCTGCTGGGAAGGCGGTGCTGGTAGGGGGGGTGGCAGCTGTACCTGTTGATGCAGTGAGCACAGAGGTGCCTGCCACCGCAAGGGAGCTCCCATCAGAGGAGGAGTCGCTGTCACTTCTGTCTGCTCCTGTTCCCGCCGTGGAGCTTCCCTCGCCCTCCATCCCACTGGTGGCTTCAGACTCCGTTGCTTCACCCTCCAGGGCCAAGTGGGTTGCAGCTCCCTCCTGCTCCGGTGCCAATGCTTCTCCGCCTGATGATGCTATTGCACACAAGAACAGGGAGACCACAAAAAGTGGGGGGGAAAGACAGAAGAAAGACATGTTCAGTGCATGCAACACCATTACCGTTGGCGGGAGGGAGGTGGAGGAGGATGAGGAGGACACAGTGGAGGCAGTGGCTGTTGGTGTGTCTGCATCTGGATGGTGTTTATGTGTTTGCCTGTTCTACTCTTGTGTGTTGTCCTGTGTGCATGCTCATCTGCCTGTGTGCTTGGGATAGGTTGGGGTTGAGGGGAATGGGATTGGGAAGAGGAAGTTGGAGGGGAGAGGGTGGAAACAGGGACAATGGCTGCCATTAGAGAGGAGGATTGATCTCTGTTGGGCCACCAAGCCAGTGTGAATGCCCTCCAGGAATGCATTTGTCAGTTGCATTTGGGCTGCCAGCCCCAGGATGACATTCATAATGGTTGACTGCCCTACAGAGATGGATCGCAGGAGGTCAATAGCCTCCTCGCTCAGGGCAGCAGGGCTCACTGAGGCAGGGCCTGAGGTGCCTGGGGCGAAGGAAATGCCCACCCTCCTGGGTGAGCGGGCATGGGCAACTTGCTGGGAGGGCAGTGCTGGTATGGCGGTGGCGGCTGTAGCTGGGGTGGTCAAGAAGTGTTCGCCACCACCAGGGAGCTCCCATCGGAGTAGGTATCTGTGTCCGAACTGTCCCCTCCAGTCTCTGCCGTGGTGCTCCCCTCGTCCTCCGTCCCACTGGTGCCCTCAGCGTCAGTGGACTCTGCCTCCTGGGTCCTGTAGGATGCAGCTCCCTCCGTCACCAGTGCCTCTGCTCCTCCGCCAGATGATGCTAATGCACATAAGGACAGGATGACAAAACAAAAAAGGGGGGAAGGAGACCAATGATACACTGGGTCAGTGGCTGCACCAACACCACCGTTGGCGTACACAACACACTCACACACAGGGAACAGCCCCACACACTGTGCAATGCAATACCAGTAATAATGCTAGCCACCAGGGCATGGGGAGGGGCACATACCACCAACTGCAACACACCTGGGACCCACACAGCCCTGACCAGTAGTGGATGCCTACAAGTTAGGTAGCAGGATTATCACTTCAGAATCCTAGCCAACATGGGACCTACTCTGCAATGTCAGGCTAGGCCTAGGGGCAACCACTGACACACAACTCCCCACCCGGGTACCCCCTTACCATACGTAAGTTGTAATGATGGGAACTGTACCTACCCTCTTGTTGATGCTGTGATGCCCTCAAGTGCCCATCCAGCTCCGGATAGGTCACTGCCACTATGTGGACGATCAGGTGGGTCAGGGTTCGACGGGCACCCCTTCCTCGTTGGGAGGCCATCCCCAGCTGGGCCTCTGCCATCTTCCGTGCCCAGCGTCTCAGGTCCTCCCACCGATTCTGACAGTGGGTGCTCTGCATGCTGTAGACCCCCAGGGTCTGCACGTCCTTGGCGATGGCACGCCATATGCCCTTCTTTTGATGGGTGCTGACCTGCAGTGAAATACACACACGTAACGGCGCACAACGTCAGCGAAATTACCTCACTTCCTCCTGTCCCTCCACACAGGACAGGCGGATGCCTTTTCAGGGGGGGTTGGGTCAAGCCCTGGATAACAACTGCATCACAGTTCATAATAGGACATAATGGACAAATACCAATTATACCTTAAAATTAACATCATGCACTGTACTGTTGTGGCTATGATGTTCAGTTTATGACTGGCTCCTCACTCTTTTGCACCAAAGGTTACGATCGCTGCGGATGAATAGGAGATGGAGACTTACCAAGTGTACAACCCCTGGTGGCACATTATACTCACCTATAGACTTGACAGGGCCACAATCATGAAGCTGTGTGCCCAATTAGAGCCTGACCTAATATGTGCTATCCGTCACCACACTGGGATCCCCCCTCTTGTGCAAATCCTATCTGTGCTCCATTTCTTGGCAAATGGTTCTTTCCAAGTGACAGTGGGCTTGGCAGCAGGAATGTCACAGCCAATGTTCTCAATAGTGCTTACCAGAGTGTTGTCTGCCCTGATTAAACACATGTGCAGCTACATTGTTTTCCCCCAGGTGGAGGATTTGGCCACTGCGAAAGCTGACTTCTGTGCAATGGAACATATCCCCAACATCATTGGAGCAATTGATGGAACACATATTGCATTTGTCCCACCCCCCGGCACAATGAACAGGTGTTCAGAAATCGAAAGAGTTTTCACTCCATGAATGTGCAGATGGTATGCATGGCGGATCAGTACATCTCCCATGTCAATGCTAAGTATCCTGGGTCGGTGCATGATTCCTTTATCCTGAGGAATAGTAGCATCCCAAATGTGATGTCCCAACTACAGAGGCACAGAGTGTGGCTAATAAGTGAGCCCTGGTTCCCACTCAGTAGATGTTGGTGTATGGGTATGGTGTGGGCCATATGGGATAGTGTGTGCCTAAGTGTTGTCCCTCGATATTTGCAGATGACTCAGATTACCCCAACCTATTATGGCTACTGACCCCTGTGAGGAATCCCAAAACAAAGGCAGAGGAACGTTACAATGAGGCACATGGGCGAACAAGAAGGATTAACGAATGTACCTTTGGCCTCCTGAAGGCCAGGTTTTGGTGCCTCCATCTAACAGGTGGATCCCTGTGCTACTCACCCAAGAAGGTCTGCCAGATAATCGTGGCATGCTCCATGTTGCACAACCTTGCCTTGAGATGCCATGTGCCTTTTCTGCAGAAGGAGGCTGGAGATGGCTGTGTGGCAGCAGTGGACCCTGTGGACAGTGAAGATGAGGAGGCAGAGGATGAGGACAACAGGACTGCAGTGATTCGACAATACTTCCAATGACACACAGGTAAGACATTGTTACTTCACATTTTATTGTCATTTTTTGGTTTATCTTTGTCACTGGCATGCTGTTATTTCCCACTTCTATGCCCACTCACTGTACCCTTTGGCAACTCATTTTGCAGATGTTGGTGCCCCACTATTGCTCCTGGTGTGATCACTGCAGCCAAATACAGGTCTTTCCTATGTGATCATTGCTGTACAGTTGAATTGCAATGTTTGAACCTGGTTAAACAAATACATACTTAAAACAATTGACATACTCCATACTTGTATTTTTTCAAAGGGTATTTATTGAAGTGCTAAGAAGGAGCGGGGCAAGTGCATTGGGATGGAGTGATGATTGAGGAAAGTCCTTGGTATTGTTCCAATCTATTTGTAGCACAGGTGCATTGTCCAAGGGGACATATAAAGGGGACAAATGGCAGTTCAAGGTGGACAGGGTGACAGAGTGAGACACAAGGGTGACAATCAGGAGAGTCTAATTTCCTGGAGGGGTCTTGGCAATAGTCTCTGGCTTCTGCCTGGATCGCAGGGAACATTTGTAGGGTGGCTCTCCTTCTGCAGGGGTAGGGGTGCTGGTGGCCTGTTGGTCCTGTGGCGGGTCCTCCTGTCCACTAGCGGCAGCGGAGGTGCAAGGCAGTTCAGATGACTGGCTAGTGGCAGGGGCCCGCTGTTGTAAGACTGCCTCCCCCATAATGTTGGCCATGTCTGCCAGCACCCCTGCTATGGAGACCAGGGTGGTGTTAATGGCCTTCAAGTCCTCAATGATCCCCTCGCACTTTCCCTCCTGCAGCCACCTGTTTTCCTGCATGTTGGCCAGGATCTGGCCCATCGTTTTCCGAGAATGTTGGTAGGCTCCCAGGATCTCGGAGAGTGCCTCCTGGAGAGTCAGTTCCCTGAGCCTGTCCTCCCCCTGGCGCACAGCAGTCCTACCAGTGTCCCTGTTGACCTGCGCCTCTGTGCCCTGAACCGTGTGCCCACTGCACTGCCCCAGGTCCCTGATTGTCTTGGGGGGGAGGTGTTCCCTGGGGTCCCTGTAGTGGGGGACACACTGCTGATTGACATGTCCTGGGGACAGAGGTATGGGTATGCTGGGTGGGTGCTGTGGTGGTGTTTACAGATGGGGAGGTTCTGTGGTGATGTGTGACTGTGCCTGGGTAACGGACTGTCCAGAGGTCCCTGATGGGCCAGGTTGGTCATCCAGATCCAGGCGACCAGAGTTGCTGTCATCACTGTGGGCCTCTTCTGTGGACGGACTGGATACTGCTGGCACCTCCTCTCTGCTGACATTGGCTGGGGACCCTCTGGGGATCTAAATGCAGTGTTATTGTTTCTGTTTGTGACACAATTGTGCATCGGTGGGTTGCCCTCTTTGGTTGTATTTGCCCTGGCAGGTTTCACTTGTGTACGTTGGTGTATGATGGGATGTATAGTTCTCTCTAGTGTGCATGCTTTGGTGACAGGTGTCCATGCAGGTCTATGAGTGGTATCCATGCATTGGTATGGCATGCAAGGAGTGGCATTGGGATGAGTGAGATGTGATAGTGGGGTGTGTGGGAGGTGGTGGAGTGAGATGGGAGTGAGGGTGAGGGTGAGGGTGGGGTATGTGATGGCATGCAGGTAGGGGGGATAGTAATAGAGAGTTGACTTACCAGAGCCCAGTCCTCCTGCTACTCCTGCCAGGCACCCAGGATGCATGATTGCCAAGACTTGCTCTTGCCATGTTGTTAGTTGTGGGGGAGGAGATGATCCACCCCCAGTCCTCTATTCAGCGAGTTGGTGTCTTGCTGCAATAGAACGTACCTTCCCCCGTAGGTCATTCTACCTCTTCCTGATTTCATTTCTAGTTATTGGGTCCTGCACCAGAGCGTTGATCCTGCCCACGATCCTCCACCATAGTTCCATCTTCCTAGCAATGGATATCTGCTGCACCTGTGCTCCAAATAGCTGTGGCTCTACCCTGATGATTTCCTCCACCATGACCCTTAGCTCCTCCTCTGATAATCGGGGGTGTCTTTGTGGTGCCATGGGTGTTGTGTGAGGTGTGTATGTGAGGGTGTGTAGGGTGATGTGTTGGGGTGTGTGATGTGGGGTGTGTGAGTGGTGCATAGGGGTGTGTGGTGTGTGGCTCTGGTCTTGTCTGTGGTCGTGGTGTCTGTCTCGTGCCAATGGTTAGGAATGGTAAAGGGTTGTGGGTAATGTGGGTGTGTGTTTTAGAGTGGTGTGAGTGTGTGGGTGTTGTGTGTGTATGGGTGTCAGGTGTGTGTTGTTTGAATTGTCCAATGTGGTGTTGTTTTGTTTGTGTGTGTGTATTTTGAGCGCAACTGTGTGTACCACCAATGGTTTTCCGCCATTGAATGTCCACTGTGGTGATTCGTGGGTCATAATGTGGTGGCGTTGTTCAGTTGGCATAACGGTGTGGGTTTTAATACCGCCAGTTTATCACTGACCTTGGTGTGGCGGACTTGTGTCTGAATAGTGATGGATTGGTGGGTGTGTCATAATATGGTGAACGGATATACGCTGCGGCGGCAGTATGTTGGCGGCAGTAAGCATGGGTGTAAGTGGGATTTACCGCAAATGTCATAATGAGGGCCATAGTCTCACAGAGACAGGTAAACAGTGATGTACTGTATGTTTGCAAATTTAGTGTAAAGTAAATTTTGTATTAGAAAATGTTAACTTTTTTTCTACTCGTGTAAATGTGTTCTGTATTTGGTTTCCAGGTATTGGTTTTTTTTAAGTCACAAGAGTGGGAATGCCCTATAAAAGAGAAACAAGGAAAAAGAGAAACAACTGTACTATCTGCTCAAAACTGAAGGAAAAAACAAAATAAGGTGGAAAATGTTCCGAAGAAGACAAGAGATACTGGTAAGAGTACTAAGGACTTAAAAAAAAATATGCTGTAAAATGCGAAATGATAGGAAGACGGTAATTAAAAGTGGAAACCTGGAATGTAGTGATGAATTGCAACATATGGATGTCATAAGAAAAAGGAAATCCAATAGGAAGCCACAGACTTTTTGATCGCAATAATTTAAGGAGTTGAAAGTAAAAATGTTTTGAAACAGAGTATTTCAAAATTTGTTGAAGAAGATGAAGGAGTATAAGAGGAGAAGTGATATTATCAAACAAAAGCACTATATTGAGAATGTAGTTGATAACGCATTTGTTGTGAACAGGAAACTGTTTATATTAATATTGAACAGAATGAAGACACTGGATAAAACAGTCATGTTCATGAGGAAGAGGAGTTTAAGAAAGAGAATTATTAACAAAAGTAATTTTTGCTAACTTTTTAAAGGTGAATGGATGCACACATCTAGTACAGAACTGTTTTTTAATGAAGAGAGTTACTTCCAGGAGAATGCATTAGTACATGCAGTTGATGCAAGTGGTTGTTGTTATGAGATGAAAGATGGTACTACTATAGAAAAAGAAGAGATAGTTGCTAGTAATGTAGACAAAATGATAGCTGAAGAACTCCTAGGAAGATATGAAGAGGCTCCAGTGTACAAGTGAAAGTGTAGTAGTATTTGTAGTATCCATCAGGAATCAATTGATACATTGAAACATTTCTTAAGAGAATTTTCATGGAGAATTCTAAAACATAAAATGTAAATGCTTCAAGAATTAGATCTTGCAGGGTTATAAGATATAGTTAGGGCATTCACTGCATGAATGAAGGGCATTCATTGGCATGTCTTTCAAAGAAAGTATGTCAAAGTAATTTTCATCACTTTGGTACGCTAGCCATGCATCATTCAAGAATGCAAAATTTTACGTGAAGACTACAGCTTTATGTTTAGGATATTTAAATAGAGCTCTTTTACACGGTACTATAGCAGAGGTTGAAAACGTTTCTGAAGACATTCAGCTTTGTTTCTTTGGCCCTGAAGAAGAGAAAAGGGAAAATGACCAGGTAATGTTGGAAGCTATACAGGAAATAAACACAGAAATTAATATTGAAAGATTTAGAAAACAAATAGAGAAATTAAATTCAGTGTGTACTGAGAAACCTGGATATGTTTGTGTCTCTTGTCGAAATACTCACTACAAAAAACAAACTGGTTATGTAGATATATTTTCTAAAACTGAAGAATATGATAATGATAAGTGGCAGGAATTTGGTGCATATCTATTTGTAGAAGAACGCTTTGATTTAGGTACAAAGCAAATTATATGTAAGTATTGTTATGACAAGTTACAAGAGAAGAAAATGCCAGCTAGAGCAATTCATAATAAATTATAGTTGGTACCTATGCCAGATGAACTTAATGAATTAAATGTGTATGAATTAATTTTAATACAAACTCTACATCCAGTTCAAGCAATTGTTCAAATGGAGCCAAAAACAGGGAAACTGACAAAAACAGAACTACAAAAAGGTCTAAAGGGAAGAATAGTATATTATTCTAGTAAATGGAGTTCCCACAAAAAGTAAAAAAAATCTGGCAAGAATTACTAGATGTTAATAAAGGGAAAAAAGCTAAATTTTATTTAAAACAAAATAACATTTTGTATACTAACATTGATCTTACTGGAGATGTAACCTTGTTGAAGATGAAATAGTACAATCTAGTGGACAGATTGAAAAGGTGGACAAGCAGAAGTATAATAGAAGAAATATATGAACAGTACAGTATAGTATTCATCTACTACATTCCAAAGGTGTTGTAGGATATTCTATTGATTTGTTTCAAATGAAACAAGCCAGAGGAACTCCTTTGAGTGTCTGGGAAAAAGGTTTAGAGACTTGTCTACTACAGGAGTCGGTGGACGTAAAGAAGACCGACCTGTACAGATACCAGCAGCTCAGTAGAGGTCTACAAGACTATATTCAGAGTATCCTAGGTTTCGACAAATTATTCCTTATATGTTCCATCTCTTATTTGAGAGTGATTTGTTTGGACTCTTTTATGCTGTTAACCATATTATTAAAACAGGAGGTAATCTCTGAAACTTTTCTGTAAGAGATTTTGTGGATAAGATACAAGGAAAAGATGAAAATCTGAAGTACATTAATCAATTTGATGGCTTGTCATCGTGGAACTAAAAAATACTGGTACTGTTGTCATGGAGAAGTTAAATGTATACTACATAATCTAGGTCCTCCTACATGGTTTGTAACACTTAGTTGTGCAGAGTATGCATGGAGCGATTTACTAACTTTTCTAAGAGTAGCAAACTCTAATAACATAAAGGATATCTATTCGAAGACAGCAGGAGGACTTTCTTCTTTGGATCCAGCTAATGGTTGTGGATATTTCAATCACAAGTTTCAAGCTATGCTGGCTTTCTCATGCAATATAACAAATACTCCTCTTGGAGAACTTACAGATTTTTTAGGGGAGAAAAGAATACCAAGCGAAAGAAGCCCCTCATATACACATGCTATTGTGGACAAAGGGTGCCCCAAAATTTAGAACGAACCCTGATGAGTGTGTGCTGTCTTTTATAGACCAGTATGTTGCATGTGGTATTCCAGATGACAATTACAACAAACATTTAAGACACCAAGCTATATGTTTCCAAACACATAAGTGTAGCAAAATCATGTAGATGAAAAGGAAAGTTTTTTTTACTAGATGTCGTTTTGGATTTCCAAGGCCTATGCTCTCTAAGGAAAGAGTAAACAGCTTTATGGCTGCTATAAGGCACACAGTCATAAGAAAATCATTCACCAAAAATACATACACTGTGAGAAAGCAGAGGCTTCCAAATATATTAATGATTATCATCCTCTTATCCTGATATTATGGAATCCAAATATGAGCATACAGTTTGTTGCTGACAATTCTATTGCTGTTGCTCAGTATGTCACTTCATACATCACTAAGTCAGAAAAAATGGAGATGAAGGAAACATGGGAGGATATTTCTGCAGAAAAGTCTCCATCCAAGAAATTGTACAGTTTCAGCTTGAAATTTCTTTCACACAGAGTGATAAGTTCTAATGAGTGTTGTGATAGGTTGAGTTCAGCTAGCTGTTCTCAAGGTCTAGAGGAATTGTTTGGGTTAGCCTATGCCCTTAGAACACATGAAACAGAGTTTTGAAATTTTTCCAGAAATTCAGTACTTAGCAGAATTTGATCCAGGGAATACGGATACTGTAAAAACAAATAGGTTAGACACATGCTATCCAAAAAGAAGTGTACACTTTCAAAATATGTGTCTTTATGAAATTCTACAGAACTTATAGGTTAGAAATAATGTTTCAGAAAATATTGATGAAGGCAAATATAGTGTAGCTGGTTGTGATGGTTGTTTAGTTTGGCATGGGAAGGGTAACTTAATTAACTTACGTGTCAAATTGCTGAAAAAAGGTAATTTTTCTATTGGCACTTTTTCTGCTATTCAAACCTTGGAGATCTGAAACAGAGTTGCTTGGACAATTTGACTGCCATGAAAACTCTTTTAATGCTGTCAATGGCACTATTCAGTGTGCATTATTTCCAAGTTATATAAAATGTTAAATGAAGAAACAATTGCTACTGAGATTGCAAAGGAAAGTTCATAAAGCAGCCAAAGTTCTGCACCTCTTCGTCAAGATCCTCTTGGACAACCAGTAATAGAAAGAGAAGCTGCCATAGCAATGAATGAAGTGGAAACAGCAATGCAACGAGTAAGAGAAGAAAATGTTATGTTGGAAGATTTAGTAGATCAACTCAATAGTGGGCAGAAAGAAATATATATGGAAGTCAAAGGAAAAACAGACCATGGAAAGCAATCAATGTAAGTGTTCAAGTTTTAAACTAATTCCTTTACATGCCAGTGGACAAGCAGGTACTGGGAAAAGCATTTTAATATAAGTTCTAACAATAGAGCTACAGGAGACTACAGTACCTATTTTATCATGTGTACTAACAGCTCCAACTGGATTAGCTGCACACAATATAAAAGGAATTACCTTGCATTGTCTACTAATGCTCCCTGTAGAACACAATAATACATTTGAATACCAAAATGTATCTGCTGATGCTTGCCAAGAATTTCCAGAGTTTTGAAGAAGCTAAAGCTTTTAATTATTGATGAGGTGAGCATGGTGTCAAACGTAATGTTTGCCTTCGTGCATTTGAGAATACACCAGATATTTAAAAAACTGACTATTATGTGCTCTTCGGAGGAAAGCAAGTGATTGTTTTTGGTCATTTGTTACAACTTACCCCTGTGAAAGGACAACCTATATTTATGACTCTATCACATGACATGAAGAAACTCATAGTTATTTAGGAAGCATTGGAAATATAAAATTTGGGTACATTTTCATAACAAGGAACTGATAATAAGCATGTGTCAAGTATGCGATACAGAATATGGAAGTACTTTGAAGGATATTAGAGTTGGAATACTGTCAAAAGAAGGAAAACGTCTGCAAAAATGTTTGAATTTCTTCAAGAAAAAAGTAAATTCTCTGCTTAATGCTTAAATTTCAAGAATGCACAAATTGTAATTACTACAACTATAGAATGAGGAAATATTAGATTTGATATCAATTGATAAAACGGAACACCGAGGAGTAACAATAATATTGAATGATAAAGTACAGTCAAACTGGATTCTTTGGAAAAATCTGTTTCCAAAACTGCAGTATTAGAGAAGTGTTTGCATGTTTGTAAGAACTATAGAGTAATTTTGCGGTGTAATTTAAATGTTGAAGAAGGATTAGTTAATGGAGCTATTGGAGAAATAATAGATTTTATTCTGTATCCAAACAGAAGTGAAGTTCAGTATCTGGCAATTAATTTTGATGATCCTGAAGATGTAAAACAGATAGCAAGATCTGTTGCGCGTTTCTTACTTGTGAAAGACCTAAATGTAAATAGAAAGATGTTTCCTATATCTCGAGCTTATGCTGTAACAATACATAAATCTCAATGTTTAAATGTAGATGCAGCTTTTATTAATATTGATAGCACTGTATTTAAGGAAAGTATGTCTTATGTAGCATTATCAGGCATAAGAAGCTTGCCTGGTTTGTTTCTAATAGACTTTGATGACAGTAAGGTAAATGCTGATTCCAATTGTGTATTGGTGTGCAACCGCTTGAGAACCCTGTATGCTCCCCGCCTAGCGCAGTATCCTGTTTATAAATAACCTACTATCTTACCAAAATGAAAAAATGGCAAAAGATCTAACTGGTGTTCCAGAGAAAAAGTAGAAAAAAGAAAAGAAAGAAGTATCAGAGAAAAACAAAAGTAATAGTAATGGTGAAATTGTTGGTTACCAAGTTGTCTGGAGTGAACTGCTAAACTAATGTATTTGTTAATGCACAGTTCCCCTTACCTACTCTAGTCCATGAACTTAAAGAGAAAAGGGAAAAAAATACCCTCTGCACTATTGGCTTTGTTAGAATGCTTGTTGAGTGATAGAACAAAAACATACACTGCATCTTCTATTAGAAATATTGTAGATATGCGCTCTGGATTGGTACAGTATTGAAAAATTATATATAAATAAATAAGATGCACAAAAGTTTTGACAGTCCTACTAGGAATTTTAGAAGAAGAGATGGCATTGATTGATGAACTGTTTGGGCTAAGTTACTCGTGGCAGCATGACTGGGAAAATTGTTCCTTTTCTTCAACAACAGAAATAGATTCAGAACGATTTATCTATCTAGCTCTCCAGATTCAAAAACTGTCAGTTTTGAAAAGTTGTTTGAAGATGTTTCACAAAATAATACATGCATGAAGTGCAACTCACTCCTCCTTTCACGTTTGAACATAAGAAAAACTGGTAAGTATATCATCTTGATACTATAACGATGTAAAGCAGATGGAACTAAATTAGAAACTCAAATCACAAATTTCAAAGCAGGGCAAATCTCTGTTTCTGGTAAAACATATAGTAAGTGTTACATCTGGACTTTATACCATTTACATAAAGAATACAACAGGATGAACTGAGTGTAATGATAATAAGCTTACTTTTAAGCAGAGATTACCATATAAATTACCAAATTTGTACCTTCTGTTTCTTGAACTAAAGTTCTGAGGAAGATTACTACTGGAGGAATAGAACAATAACTGTATGTGTGTTTTAAAAGTAGAATATAAGGCATCATACAGCCTAGCAAGTGTGATATATTTCTAAGGGATTTTAAATGTAGAAATATTTTTCTTATTGGATGGAAATCGGACACATACTACTAAACTGAAAATGGGCATTACAATCAGTGAACTGTAATATGCATCTGCTGAAGATAAAAAAAAATGATGACATACTATAGTCCTCTTTAATGGATGAGTGGAGTTTCTGACATCATGCGGCCTACCAAGGGTGATGTTTACGGACACTTTTTAAACTAGTAGTGTGATTTATGCACATTACTTGCATTAAAAACCTGTAATATTCTTTATATCATTTGAGAACTATAGATGACAGAGTTTGGTTAACCGCTTCTGTGCTTTGGACGAGGTGACCTCGTCCAAGGCTACAGTTCCCGTGTGCCTTGGACGAGGTCACCTCGTCCAAGGCACGGGAACTTGGGGGAGCGCTAGCGCGCCCCCATGTGCACCCCCCTCCCCTCCCCAAGGTGGGGATGGAAGGAGAAGACCTTCCCCTTCCACCCCGACCCCCCCACCCTTCCTGTGACGTCAGCGCGCGAGCGCGCGCTGATTTGAAACAGGAGCCTCCCTCATCGCGCTGGGAGCTCTGCATCCAGCGCGATTGAAAGAGAAATGCTCAGCATTTCTCTTTCAATCACGTGGGGGAGGCCCGGAGGGGCTTCAAAGGGAAGGAAATGTATTTCCTTCCCTTTGAAGTCTCTCCCAGGGTTCGGCTTCTGAAACCCCACTAGACACCAGGGATTTTTTTTTCTTTTCTGAAAGTGACATAAGGGAGCGACCCCTTGGGCAAGGGTAGCTCCCGGGGGGGGCATTTTTTTGGGAAGGCCTTTTCTGCCCCCCCTGGGGGCAAATCGGCCTATTATTAGGGCCAGGGCCCAGGGGGGGCAGAAACCTCTAGGGCACCAGGGATATTTTTTTTTTGTTTCTATTTGTTTTGTTTTTTGTTTTTTTTAGGTGGGGAGCGACCCCTTAGGCAAGGGTCGCTCCCCTAGGGGGCAAATTATATTTAGGCCATTTCTGCCCCCCTTGGGGGCAGATTGGCTTATTTTGATGAGGCCAATCTGCCCCCAAGGGGGGTAGAAACCACTAGACACCAGGGAGTTTTTTTTGTTTTTGTAAATTTCACGCAAGGGGAGCGAACCCTTAGGCAAGGGTCGCTCCCCTGGGGGGGGGGGAATTATTTTAGGCCATTTCTGCCCCCCTGGGGGGTAGATCAGCCTATTTTGATTAGGCCTATCTGCCCCCAAGGAGGACAGAAACCACTAGGCACCGGGGATTTTTTTTTTTTTTTTTTTTTACAGATGGGGAGCGACCCCTTGGACAAGGGTCGCTCCCCTGGAGGGGAAAATTGTATTTAGGCCATTTCTGCCCCCTTTGGGGGCAGATCGGCCAATTTTTGCTACGCCAATCTGCCCTCAAGGGGGGCAGAAACCACTAGGCGCCGGGGATTTTATTTTTGGCGCCAATGTCACGCAGGGGGAGCGACCCCGTAGGCAAGGGTCGCTCCCGGGGGGGCGGGGGGTTAAATTTATTTTAGGCCATTTCTGCCCCCCCCTGGGGGCAGAAACCTCTAGGTGCCAGGAAAAAAAAATTGTGTGTGTTTTTTTTTTGTTTGTTTGTTTTTTTAGAGATGGGGAGCGACCCATTAGGCAAGGGTCGCTCCCCTGGGGGGTAAATTGTATTTAGACCATTTCTGCCCCCCTAGGGGGCAGATTGGCCGATTTGAGGTCAATCTGCCCCCAAGCAGAAACCACTAGGCACCGGGGATTTGTTTTTTGCCACCAATGTCACGCAGGAGGAGCGACCCCGTAGGCAAGGGTCGATCCCTGGGGGGGTGGGGGTTGGGGGGGCAAATTTATTTTAGCCCATTTCTGCCCCCCCTGGGGGCAGATCGGCCTATTATTAGGCCGATCTGCCCCCAGGGGGGGGGCAGAAACCTCTAGGCGCCAGGGCAATTTTTTTTTTGTGTTTTTTTTGGGTTTGTTTGTTTTTTTAGAGATGGGGAGCGACCCATTAGGCAAAGGTCGCTCCCCTGGGGGGCAAATTGTGTTTAGACCATTTCTGCCCTCCTTGGGGGCAGATTGGCCGATTTTAGGTCAATCTGTCCCCAAGGGGGCAGAAACCACTAGGCACCGGGAATTTTTTTTGGGGCGCCAATGTCACGCAGGGGGAGCAACCCCGTAGGCAAGAGTAGCTCCGGGGGGGGGGGGGTTAAATCCACAGGTAGGCACTTTGCAAAAAACACCTCTGTTTTCTGTGAAAAAATGTGTTGTGTCCACGTTGTGTTTTGAGCCATTTCCTTTCATGGGTCTAGGCCTACCCACAGAAGTGAGGTACCATTTTCATCGAGAGACTTAGGGGAACGCTGGGTGGAAGGAAATTTGTGGCTCCTCTCAGATTCCAGAACTTTCTGTCACCGAAATGAGAGGAAAAGTGTTTTTTTGGACACATTTTGATGTTTGCAAAGGATTCTGGGTAACAGAACCTGGTCAGAGCCCCGCAAGTCACCCCATCTTGGATTCCCCTGGGTTTCTAGTTTTTAAAAATGCACTGGTTTGCTAGGTTTCCCCAGGTGCCGGCTGAGCTACAGGCCAAAATCCACAGGTAGGCACTGTTTTCTATGAAAAAATTTGATGTGTCCACGTTGTGTTTTGGGCCATTTCCTTTCGTGGGCGCTAGTCCTATCCACACAAGTGTGGTATCATTTTTATCGGGAGACTTGTGGGAACGCTGGGTGGAAGGAAATTTGTAGCTCCTCTCTGATTCCAGAACTTTCTGTCACCAAAATGTGATTTTTTAGCCACATTTTGAGGTTTGCAAAGGATTCTGGGTAACAGAACCTGGTCAGAGCCCCAGAGGTCACCCCATCTTGGATTCCCCTAGGCCTCTAGTTTTAAAAAATGCATAGGTTTGGTAGGTTTCCCTAGGTGCCGGCTGAGCTAGAGGCCAAAATCTACAGGTAGGCACTTTGCAAAAAACACCTCTGTTTTCTTTCAAAAAATGTGATGTGTGCACGTTGCGGTTTAGGGCATTTAATGTCGCGGGCGCTAGGCCTACCCACACAAGTGAGGTATAATTTTTATCGGGAGACTTGGGGGAACGCTGGGTGGAAGGAAATTTGTGGCTCCTCTCTGATTCCAGAACTTTCTGTCACCAAAATGTGAGGAAAATGTGTTTTTTTAGCCACATTTTGAGGTTTGCAAAGGATTCTGGGTAACAGAACCTGGTCAGAGCCCCACAAGTCACCCCATCTTGGATTCCCCTAGGTCTCTAGTTTTCAAAAATGCATAGGTTTGGTAGGTTTCCCTAGGTGCTGGCTGAGCTAAAGGCCCAAATCTACAGGTAGGCACTTTGCAAAAAACACCTCTGTTTTCTTTCAAAAAATGTGATGTGTGCACGTTGCGGTTTGGGGCATTTCCTGTCGCGGGCGCTAGGCCTACCCACACAAGTGAGGTATCATTTTTATCGGGAGACTTGGGGGAATGCTGGGTGGAAGGGAATGTGTGGCTCTTCTCTGATTCCAGAACTTTCTGTCACCAAAATTTGAGGAAAATTTGTTTTTTTAGCCACATTTTGAGGTTTGCAAAGGATTCTGGGTAACAGAACCTGGTCAGAGCCCCACAAGTCACTCCATCTTGGATTCCCCTAGGTCTCTAGTTTTCAAAAATGCATAGGTTTGGTAGGTTTCGCTAGGTGCCGGCTGAGCTAGAGGCCAAAATCTACAGGTAGGCACTTTGCAAAAAACACCTCTGTTTTCTTTCAAAAAATGTGATGTGTGCACGTTGCGGTTTGGGGCATTTCCTGTCGCGGGCGCTAGGCCTACCCACACAAGTTAGGTATCATATTTATCGGGAGACTTGGGGGAACGCTGGGTGGAAGGAAATTTGTGGCTCCTCTCTGATTACAGAACTTTCTGTCACCAAAATGTGAGGAAAATGTGTTTTTTTAGCCACATTTTGAGGTTTGCAAAGGATTCTGGGTAACAGAACCTGGTCAGAGCCCCACAAGTCACCCCATCTTGGATTCCCCTAGGTCTCTAGTTTTCAAAAATGCATAGGTTTGGTAGGTTTCCCTAGGTGCTGGCTGAGCTAAAGGCCCAAATCTACAGGTAGGCACTTTGCAAAAAACACCTCTGTTTTCTTTCAAAAAATGTGATGTGTGCACGTTGCGGTTTGGGGCATTTCCTGTCGCGGGCGCTAGGCCTACCCACACAAGTGAGGTATCATTTTTATCGGGAGACTTGGGGGAATGCTGGGTGGAAGGGAATTTGTGGCTCTTCTCTGATTCCAGAACTTTCTGTCACCAAAATTTTAGGAAAATTTGTTTTTTTAGCCACATTTTGAGGTTTGCAAAGGATTCTGGGTAACAGAACCTGGTCAGAGCCCCACAAGTCACTCCATCTTGGATTCCCCTAGGTCTCTAGTTTTCAAAAATGCATAGGTTTGGTAGGTTTCGCTAGGTGCCGGCTGAGCTAGAGGCCAAAATCTACAGGTAGGCACTTTGCAAAAAACACCTCTGTTTTCTTTCAAAAAATGTGATGTGTGCACGTTGCGGTTTGGGGCATTTCCTGTCGCGGGCGCTAGGCCTACCCACACAAGTTAGGTATCATATTTATCGGGAGACTTGGGGGAACGCTGGGTGGAAGGAAATTTGTGGCTCCTCTCTGATTACAGAACTTTCTGTCACCAAAATGTGAGGAAAATGTGTTTTTTTTAGCCACATTTTGAGGTTTGCAAAGGATTCTGGGTAACAGAACCTGGTCAGAGCCCCACAAGTCACCCCATCTTGGATTCCCCTAGGACTCTAGTTTTCAAAAATGCATAAGTTTGGTAGGTTTCCCTAGGTGCCGGCTGAGCTAGAGGCCAAAATCTACAGGTAGGCACTTTGCAAAAAACACCTCTGTTTTCTTTCAAAAAATGTGATGTGTCCACGTTGCGTTTTGGGGCATTTCCTGTCGCGGGCGCTATGCCTACCCACACAAGTGAGGTATCATTTTTATTGTGAGACTTGGGGGAATGCTGGGTGGAAGGAAATTTGTGGCTCCTCTCTGATTCCAGAACCTTCTGTCACCAAAATGTGAGGAAAATGTGTTTTTTTAGCCACATTTTGAGGTTTGAAAAGGATTCTGGGTAACAGAACCTGGTCAGAGTCCCACAAGTCACCCCATCTTGGATTCTCCTAGGTCTCTAGTTTTCAAAAATGCATAGGTTTGGTAGGTTTCCCTAGGTGCCGGCTGAGCTAGAGGCCAAAATCTACAGGTAGGCACTTTGCAAAAAACACCTCTGTTTTCTTTCAAAAAATGTGACGTGTCCACATTGCGTTTTGGGGCATTTCCTGTCGCGGGCGCTAGGCCTACCCACACAAGTGAGGTATCATATTTATCGGGAGACTTGGGGGAACGCTGGGTGGAAGGAAATTTGTGGCTCCTCTCTGATTACAGAACTTTCTGTCACCAAAATGTGAGGAAAATGTGTTTTTTTAGCCACATTTTGAGGTTTGCAAAGGATTCTGGGTAACAGAACCTGGTCAGAGCCCCACAAGTCACCCCATCTTGGATTCCCCTAGGTCTCTAGTTTTCAAAAATGCATAGGTTTGGTAGGTTTCCCTAGGTGCTGGCTGAGCTAAAGGCCCAAATCTACAGGTAGGCACTTTGCAAAAAACACCTCTGTTTTCTTTCAAAAAATGTGATGTGTGCACGTTGCGGTTTGGGGCATTTCCTGTCGCGGGCGCTAGGCCTACCCACACAAGTGAGGTATCATTTTTATCGGGAGACTTGGGGGAATGCTGGGTGGAAGGGAATTTGTGGCTCTTCTCTGATTCCAGAACTTTCTGTCACCAAAATTTTAGGAAAATTTGTTTTTTTAGCCACATTTTGAGGTTTGCAAAGGATTCTGGGTAACAGAACCTGGTCAGAGCCCCACAAGTCACTCCATCTTGGATTCCCCTAGGTCTCTAGTTTTCAAAAATGCATAGGTTTGGTAGGTTTCGCTAGGTGCCGGCTGAGCTAGAGGCCAAAATCTACAGGTAGGCACTTTGCAAAAAACACCTCTGTTTTCTTTCAAAAAATGTGATGTGTGCACGTTGCGGTTTGGGGCATTTCCTGTCGCGGGCGCTAGGCCTACCCACACAAGTTAGGTATCATATTTATCGGGAGACTTGGGGGAACGCTGGGTGGAAGGAAATTTGTGGCTCCTCTCTGATTACAGAACTTTCTGTCACCAAAATGTGAGGAAAATGTGTTTTTTTAGCCACATTTTGAGGTTTGCAAAGGATTCTGGGTAACAGAACCTGGTCAGAGCCCCACAAGTCACCCCATCTTGGATTCCCCTAGGACTCTAGTTTTCAAAAATGCATAAGTTTGGTAGGTTTCCCTAGGTGCCGGCTGAGCTAGAGGCCAAAATCTACAGGTAGGCACTTTGCAAAAAACACCTCTGTTTTCTTTCAAAAAATGTGATGTGTCCACGTTGCGTTTTGGGGCATTTCCTGTCGCGGGCGCTATGCCTACCCACACAAGTGAGGTATCATTTTTATTGTGAGACTTGGGGGAATGCTGGGTGGAAGGAAATTTGTGGCTCCTCTCTGATTCCAGAACCTTCTGTCACCAAAATGTGAGGAAAATGTGTTTTTTTAGCCACATTTTGAGGTTTGAAAAGGATTCTGGGTAACAGAACCTGGTCAGAGTCCCACAAGTCACCCCATCTTGGATTCTCCTAGGTCTCTAGTTTTCAAAAATGCATAGGTTTGGTAGGTTTCCCTAGGTGCCGGCTGAGCTAGAGGCCAAAATCTACAGGTAGGCACTTTGCAAAAAACACCTCTGTTTTCTTTCAAAAAATGTGACGTGTCCACATTGCGTTTTGGGGCATTTCCTGTCGCGGGCGCTAGGCCTACCCACACAAGTGAGGTATCATTTTTATTGTGAGACTTGGGGGAACGCTGGGTGGAAGGAAATTTGTGGCTCCTCTCTGATTCCAGAACCTTCTGTCACCAAAATGTGAGGAAAATTTGTTTTTTTAGCCACATTTTGAGGTTTGCAAAGGATTCTGGGTAACAGAACCTGGTCAGAGCCCCAGAGGTCACCCCATCTTGGATTCCCCTAGGCCTCTAGTTTAAAAAAATGCATAGGTTTGGTAGGTTTCCCTAGGTGCCGGCTGAGCTAGAGGCCAAAATCTACAGGTAGGCACTTTGCAAAAAACACCTCTGTTTTCTTTCAAAAAATGTGATGTGTGCACGTTGCGGTTTAGGGCATTTAATGTTGCGGGCGCTAGGCCTACCCACACAAGTGAGGTATAATTTTTATCGGGAGACTTGGCGGAACGCTGGGTGGAAGGAAATTTGTGGCTCCTCTCTGATTCCAGAACTTTCTGTCACCAAAATGTGAGGAAAATGTGTTTTTTTAGCCACATTTTGAGGTTTGCAAAGGATTCTGGGTAACAGAACCTGGTCAGAGCCCCACAAGTCACCCCATCTTGGATTCCCCTGGTCTCTAGTTTTCAAAAATGCATAGGTTTGGTAGGTTTCCCTAGGTGCTGGCTGAGCTAAAGGCCAAAATCTACAGGTAGGCACTTTGCAAAAAACACCTCTGTTTTCTTTCAAAAAATGGGATGTGTGGATGTTGTGGTTTGGGGCATTTCCTGTCGCGGGCGCTAGGCCTACCCACACAAGTGAGGTATCATGTTTATCGGGAGACTTGGGGGAACGCTGGGTGGAAGGAAATTTGTGGCTCCTCTCTGATTCCAGAACTTTCTGTCACCAAAATTTTAGGAAAATGTGTTTTTTTAGCCACATTTTGAGGTTTGCAAAGGATTCTGGGTAACAGAACCTGGTCAGAGCCCCACAAGTCACCCCATCTTTGATTCCCCTAGGACTCTAGTTTTCAAAAATGCATAAGTTTGGTAGGTATCCCTAGGTGCCGGCTGAGCTAGAGGCCAAAATCTACAGGAAGGCACTTTGCAAAAAACACCTCTGTTTTCTTTCAAAAAATGTGATGTGTGCATGTTGCGTTTTGGGGCATTTTCTGTCACGGGCGCTAGTCCTACCCACACAAGTGAGGTATCATTTTTATTGTGAGGCTTGGGGGAATGCTGGGTGGAAGGAAATTTGTGGCTCCTCTCTGATTCCAGAACCTTCTGTCACCAAAATGTGAGGAAAATGTGTTTTTTTAGCCACATTTTGAGGTTTGAAAAGGATTCTGGGTAACAGAACCTGGTCAGAGTCCCACAAGTCACCCCATCTTGGATTCTCCTAGGTCTCTAGTTTTCAAAAATGCATAGGTTTGGTAGGTTTCCCTAGGTGCCGGCTGAGCTAGAGGCCAAAATCTACAGGTAGGCACTTTGCAAAAAACACCTCTGTTTTCTTTAAAAAAATGTGACGTGTCCACATTGCGTTTTTGGGGCATTTCCTGTCGCGGGCGCTAGGCCTACCCACACAAGTGAGGTATCATTTTTATTGTGAGACTTGGGGGAACGCTGGGTGGAAGGAAATTTGTGGCTCCTCTCTGATTCCAGAACCTTCTGTCACCAAAATGTGAGGAAAATGTGTTTTTTTAGCCACATTTTGAGGTTTGCAAAGGATTCTGGGTAACAGAACCTGGTCAGAGCCCCAGAGGTCACCCCATCTTGGATTCCCCTAGGCCTCTAGTTTTAAAAAATGCATAGGTTTGGTAGGTTTCCCTAGGTGCCGGCTGAGCTAGAGGCCAAAATCTACAGGTAGGCACTTTGCAAAAAACACCTCTGTTTTCTTTCAAAAAATGTGATGTGTGCACGTTGCGGTTTAGGGCATTTAATGTCGCGGGCGCTAGGCCTACCCACACAAGTGAGGTATAATTTTTATCGGGAGACTTGGCGGAACGCTGGGTGGAAGGACATTTGTGGCTCCTCTCTGATTCCAGAACTTTCTGTCACCAAAATGTGAGGAAAATGTGTTTTTTTAGCCACATTTTGAGGTTTGAAAAGGATTCTGGGTAACAGAACCTGGTCAGAGCCCCACAAGTCACCCCATCTTGGATTCCCCTGGTCTCTAGTTTTCAAAAATGCATAGGTTTGGTAGGTTTCCCTAGTTGCTGGCTGAGCTAAAGGCCAAAATCTACAGGTAGGCACTTTGCAAAAAACACCTCTGTTTTCTTTAAAAAAATGTGATGTGTACACGTTGTGGTTTGGGGCATTTCCTGTCGCGGGCGCTAGGCCTACCCACACAAGTGAGGTATCATTTTTATTGTGAGACTTGGGGGAACACTGGGTGGAAGGAAATTTGTGGTTCCTCTCTGATTCCAGAACTTTCTGTCACCAAATTGTGAGGAAAATTAGTTTTTTTAGCCACATTTGAGGTTTGCAAAGGATTCTGGGTAACAGAACCTGGTCAGAGTCCCACAAGTCGCCCCATCTTGGATTCTCCTAGGTCTCTAGTTTTCAAAAATGCATAGGTTTGGTAGGTTTCCCTAGGTGCCGGCTGAGCTAGAGGCCAAAATCTACAGGTAGGCACTTTGCAAAAAACACCTCTGTTTTCTTTAAAAAAATGTGAGTTGTCCACATTGCGTTTTGGGGCATTTCCTGTCGCGGGCGCTAGGCCTACCCACACAAGTGAGGTATCATTTTTATTGGGAGACTTGGGGGAACGCTGGGTGGAAGGAAATTTTTGACTCCTCTCTGATTCCAGAACTGTCTGTCACCAAAATGTGAGGAAAATGTGTTTTTTTAGCCTCATTTTGAGGTTTGCAAAGGATTCTGGGTAACAGAACCTGGTCAGAGCCCCAGAGGTCACCCCATCTTGGATTCCCCTAGGCCTCTAGTTTAAAAAAATGCATAGGTTTGGTAGGTTTCCCTAGGTGCCGGCTGAGCTAGAGGCCAAAATCTACAGGTAGGCACTTTGCAAAAAACGCCTCTGTTTTCTTTCAAAAAATGTGATGTGTGCATGTTGCGTTTTGGGGCATTTTCTGTCACGGGCGCTAGGCCTACCCACACAAGTGAGGTATCATTTTTATTGTGAGACTTGGGGGAATGCTGGGTGGAAGGAAATTTGTGGCTCCTCTCTGATTCCAGAACCTTCTGTCACCAAAATGTGAGGAAAATGTGTTTTTTTAGCCACATTTTGAGGTTTGAAAAGGATTCTCGGTAACAGAACCTGGTCAGAGTCCCACAAGTCACCCCATCTTGGATTCTCCTAGGTCTCTAGTTTTAAAAAATGCATAGGTTTGGTAGGTTTCCCTAGGTGCCGGCTGAGCTAGAGGCCAAAATCTACAGGTAGGCACTTTGCAAAAAACACCTCTGTTTTCTTTAAAAAAATGTGACGTGTCCACATTGCGTTTGGGGCATTTCCTGTCGTGGGCGCTAGGCCTACCCACACAAGTGAGGTATCATTTTTATTGTGAGACTTGGGGGAACGCTGGGTGGAAGGAAATTTGTGGCTCCTCTCTGATTCCAGAACCTTCTGTCACCAAAATGTGAGGAAAATGTGTTTTTTTTGCCACATTTTGAGGTTTGCAAAGGATTCTGGGTAACAGAACCTGGTCAGAGTCCCACAAGTCACCCCATCTTGGATTCTCCTAGGTCTCTAGTTTTCAAAAATGCATAGGTTTGGTAGGTTTCCCTAGGTGCCGGCTGAGCTAGAGGCCAAAATCTACAGGTAGGCACTTTGCAAAAAACACCTCTGTTTTCTTTCAAAAAATGTGACGTGTCCACATTGCGTTTTGGGGCATTTCCTGTCGCGGGCGCTAGACCTACCCACACAAGTGAGGTATCATTTTTATTGTGAGACTTGGGGGAACGCTGGGTGGAAGGAAATTTGTGGCTCCTCTCTGATTCCAGAACCTTCTGTCACCAAAATGTGAGGAAAATGTGTTTTTTTAGCCACATTTTGAGGTTTGCAAAGGATTCTGGGTAACAGAACCTGGTCAGAGCCCCAGAGGTCACCCCATCTTGGATTCCCCTAGGCCTCTAGTTTTAAAAAATGCATAGGTTTGGTAGGTTTCCCTAGGTGCCGGCTGAGCTAGAGGCCAAAATCTACAGGTAGGCACTTTGCAAAAAACACCTCTGTTTTCTTTAAAAAAATGTGATGTGTGCACGTTGCGGTTTAGGGCATTTAATGTCGCGGGCGCTAGGCTTACCCACACAAGTGAGGTATCATTTTTATTGTGAGACTTGGGGGAACACTGGGTGGAAGGAAATTTGTGGTTCCTCTCTGATTCCAGAACTTTCTGTCACCAAATTGTGAGGAAAATTAGTTTTTTTAGCCACATTTGAGGTTTGCAAAGGATTCTGGGTAACAGAACCTGGTCAGAGTCCCAGAGGTCACCCCATCTTGGATTCCCCTAGGCCTCTAGTTTAAAAAAATGCATAGGTTTGGTAGGTTTCCCTAGGTGCCGGCTGAGCTAGAGGCCAAAATCTACAGGTAGGCACTTTGCAAAAAACGCCTCTGTTTTCTTTAAAAAAATGTGATGTGTGCATGTTGCGTTTTGGGGCATTTTCTGTCACGGGCGCTAGGCCTACCCACACAAGTGAGGTATCATTTTTATTGTGAGACTTGGGGGAATGCTGGGTGGAAGGAAATTTGTGGCTCCTCTCTGATTCCAGAACCTTCTGTCACCAAAATGTGAGGAAAATGTGTTTTTTTAGCCACATTTTGAGGTTTGAAAAGGATTCTGGGTAACAGAACCTGGTCAGAGTCCCACAAGTCACCCCATCTTGGATTCTCCTAGGTCTCTAGTTTTCAAAAATGCATAGGTTTGGTAGGTTTCCCTAGGTGCCGGCTGAGCTAGAGGCCAAAATCTACAGGTAGGCACTTTGCAAAAAACACCTCTGTTTTCTTTAAAAAAATGTGACGTGTCCACATTGCGTTTTGGGGCATTTCCTGTCGCGGGCGCTAGGCCTACCCACACAAGTGAGGTATCATTTTTATTGTGAGACTTGGGGGAACGCTGGGTGGAAGGAAATTTGTGGCTCCTCTCTGATTCCAGAACCTTCTGTCACTAAAATGTGAGGAAAATGTGTTTTTTTAGCCACATTTTGAGGTTTGCAAAGGATTCTGGGTAACAGAACCTGGTCAGAGCCCCAGAGGTCACCCCCTCTTGGATTCCCCTAGGCCTCTAGTTTAAAAAAATGCATAGGTTTGGTAGGTTTCCCTAGGTGCCGGCTGAGCTAGAGGCCAAAATCTACAGGTAGGCACTTTGCAAAAAACACCTCTGTTTTCTTTCAAAAAATGTGATGTGTGCACGTTGCGGTTTAGGGCATTTAATGTCGCAGGCGCTAGGCCTACCCACACAAGTGAGGTATAATTTTTATCGGGACACTTGGGGGAACGCTGGGTGGAAGGAAATTTGTGGCTCCTCTCTGATTCCAGAACTTTCTGTCACCAAAATGTGAGGAAAATTTGTTTTTTTAGCCACATTTTGAGGTTTGCAAAGGATTCTGGGTAACAAAATCTGGTCAGAGCCCCACAAGTCACCCCATCTTGGATTCCCCTAGGTCTCTAGTTTTCAAAAATGCATAGGTTTGGTAGGTTTCCCTAGGTGCTGGCTGAGCTAAAGGCCCAAATCTACAGGTAGGCACTTTGCAAAAAACACCTCTGTTTTCTTTCAAAAAATGTGATGTGTGCACGTTGCGGTTTGGGGCATTTCCTGTCGCGGGCGCTAGGCCTACCCACACAAGTGAGGTATCATTTTTATTGTGAGACTTGGGGGAACACTGGGTGGAAGGAAATTTGTGGTTCCTCTCTGATTCCAGAACTTTCTGTCACCAAAATGTGAGGAAAATTTGTTTTTTTAGCCACATTTGAGGTTTGCAAAGGATTCTGGGTAACAGAACCTCGTCAGAGTCCCACAAGTCGCCCCATCTTGGATTCTCCTAGGTCTCTAGTTTTCAAAAATGCATAGGTTTGGTAGGTTTCCCTAGGTGCCGGCTGAGCTAGAGGCCAAAATCTACAGGTAGGCACTTTGCAAAAAACACCTCTGTTTTCTTTAAAAAAATGTGAGTTGTCCACATTGCGTTTTAGGGCATTTCCTGTCGTGGGCGCTAGGCCTACCCACACAAGTGAGGTATCATTTTTATTGTGAGACTTGGGGGAACGCTGGGTGGAAGGAAATTTTTGACTCCTCTCTGATTCCAGAACTTTCTGTCACCAAAATGTGAGGAAAATGTGTTTTTTTAGCCTCATTTTGAGGTTTGCAAAGGATTCTGGGTAACAGAACCTGGTCAGAGCCCCAGAGGTCACCCCATCTTGGATTCCCCTAGGCCTCTAGTTTAAAAAAATGCATAGGTTTGGTAGGTTTCCCTAGGTGCCGGCTGAGCTAGAGGCCAAAATCTATAGGTAGGCACTTTGCAAAAAACACCTCTGTTTTCTTTAAAAAAATGTGATGTGTGCATGTTGCGTTTTGGGGCATTTTCTGTCACGGGCGCTAGGCCTACCCACACAAGTGAGGTATCATTCTTATTGTGAGACTTGGGGGAATGCTGGGTGGAAGGAAATTTGTGGCTCCTCTCTGATTCCAGAACCTTCTGTCACCAAAATGTGAGGAGAATTAGTTTTTTTAGCCACATTTTGAGGTTTGAAAAGGATTCTGGGTAACAGAACCTGGTCAGAGTCCCACAAGTCACCCCATCTTGGATTCTCCTAGGTCTCTAGTTTTCAAAAATGCATAGGTTTGGTAGGTTTCCCTAGGTGCCGGCTGAGCTAGAGGCCAAAATCTACAGGTAGGCACTTTGCAAAAAACACCTCTGTTTTCTTTAAAAAAATGTGACGTGTCCACATTGCGTTTTGGGGCATTTCCTGTCGCGGGCGCTAGGCCTACCCACACAAGTGAGGTATCATTTTTATTGTGAGACTTGGGGGAACGCTGGGTGGAAGGAAATTTGTGGCTCCTCTCTGATTCCAGAACCTTCTGTCACCAAAATGTGAGGAAAATGTGTTTTTTTAGCCACATTTTGAGGTTTGCAAAGGATTCTGGGTAACAGAACCTGGTCAGAGCCCCAGAGGTCACCCCATCTTGGATTCCCCTAGGCCTCTAGTTTTAAAAAATGCATAGGTTTGGTAGGTTTCCCGAGGTGCCGGCTGAGCTAGAGGCCAAAATCTACAGGTAGGCACTTTGCAAAAAACACCTCTGTTTTCTTTCAAAAAATGTGATGTGTGCACGTTGCGGTTTAGGGCATTTAATGTCGCGGGCGCTAGGCCTACCCACACAAGTGAGGTATAATTTTTATCGGGAGACTTGGGGGAACGCTGGGTGGAAGGAAATTTGTGGCTCCTCTCTGATTCCAGAACTTTCTGT
This sequence comes from Pleurodeles waltl, assembly GCF_031143425.1. Classification (NCBI taxonomy): domain Eukaryota; kingdom Metazoa; phylum Chordata; class Amphibia; order Caudata; family Salamandridae; genus Pleurodeles; species Pleurodeles waltl. Next base: position 189,031,454 of record NC_090439.1, on the reverse strand, counting down.
CACCAAAATGTGAGGAAAATGTGTTTTTTTAGCCACATTTTGAGGTTTGCAAAGGATTCTGGGTAACAGAACCTGGTCAGAGCCCCACAAGTCACCCCATCTTGGATTCCCCTAGGTCTCTAGTTTTCAAAAATGCATAGGTTTGGTAGGTTTCCCTAGGTGCTGGCTGAGCTAAAGGCCCAAATCTACAGTTTGGCACTTTGCAAAAAACACCTCTGTTTTCTTTCACAAAATGTGATGTGTGCACGTTGCGGTTTGGGGCCTATCCTGTCGCGGGCGCTAGGCCTACCCACACAAGTGAGGTATCATTTTCATCGGGAGACTTGGGGGAATGCTGGGTGGAAGGAAATTTGTGGCTCCTCTCTGATTCCAGAACTTTCTGTCACCAAAATGTGAGGAAAATGTGTTTTTTTAGCCACATTTTGAGGTTTGCAAAGGATTCTGGGTAACAGAACCTGGTCAGAGCCCCACAAGTCACACCATCTTGGATTCCCCTAGGTCTCTAGTTTTCAAAAATGCATAGGTTTGGTAGGTTTCCCTAGGTGCTGGCTGAGCTAAAGGCCCAAATCTACAGGTAGGCACTTTGCAAAAAACACCTCTGTTTTCTTTCAAAAAATGTGATGTGTGCACGTTGCAGTTTGGGGCATTTCCTGTCGCGGGCGCTAGGCCTACCCACACAAGTGAGGTATCATTTTTATCGGGAGACTTGGGGGAATGCTGGGTGGAAGGGAATTTGTGGCTCTTCTCTGATTCCAGAATTTTCTGTCACCAAAATTAGAGGAAAATGTGTTTTTTTAGCCACATTTTGAGGTTTGCAAAGGATTCTGGGTAACAGAACCTGGTCAGAGCCCCACAAGTCACCCCATCTTGGATTCCCCTAGGTCTCTAGTTTTCAAAAATGCATAGGTTTGGTAGGTTTCGCTAGGTGCCGGCTGAGCTAGAGGCCAAAATCTACAGGTAGGCACTTTGCAAAAAACACCTCTGTTTTCTTTCAAAAAATGTGATGTGTGCACGTTGCGGTTTGGGGCATTTCCTGTCGCGGGCGCTAGGCCTACCCACACAAGTGAGGTATCATGTTTATCGGGAGACTTGGGGGAACGCTGGGTGGAAGGAAATTTGTGGCTCCTCTCTGATTACAGAACTTTCTGTAACCAAAATGTGAGGAAAATGTGTTTTTTTAGCCACATTTTGAGGTTTTCAAAGGATTCTGGGTAACAGAACCTGGTCAGAGCCCCACAAGTCACCCCATCTTGGATTCCCCTAGGACTCTAGTTTTCAAAAATGCATAAGTTTGGTAGGTTTCCCTAGGTGCCGGCTGAGCTAGAGGCCAAAATCTACAGGTAGGCACTTTGCAAAAAACACCTCTGTTTTCTTTCAAAAAATGTGATGTGTGCATGTTGCGTTTTGGGGCATTTTCTGTCACGGGCGCTAGGCCTACCCACACAAGTGAGGTATCATTTTTATTGTGAGACTTGGGGGAATGCTGGGTGGAAGGAAATTTGTGGCTCCTCTCTGATTCCAGAACCTTCTGTCACCAAAATGTGAGGAAAATGTGTTTTTTTAGCCACATTTTGAGGTTTGAAAAGGATTCTGGGTAACAGAACCTGGTCAGAGTCCCACAAGTCACCCCATCTTGGATTCTCCTAGGTCTCTAGTTTTCAAAAATGCATAGGTTTGGTAGGTTTCCCTAGGTGCCGGCTGAGCTAGAGGCCAAAATCTACAGGTAGGCACTTTGCAAAAAACACCTCTGTTTTCTTTCAAAAAATGTGATGTGTCCACATTGCATTTTGGGGCATTTCCTGTCACGGGCGCTAGGCCTACCCACACAAGTGAGGTATCATTTTTATTGTGAGACTTGGGGGAACGCTGGGTGGAAGGAAATTTGTGGCTCCTCTCTGATTCCAGAACCTTCTGTCACCAAAATGTGAGGAAAATGTGTTTTTTTAGCCACATTTTGAGGTTTGCAAAGGATTCTGGGTAACAGAACCTGGTCAGATCCCCAGAGGTCACCCCATCTTGGATTCCCCTAGGCCTCTAGTTTTAAAAAATGCATAGGTTTGGTAGGTTTCCCTAGGTGCCGGCTGAGCTAGAGGACAAAATCTACAGTTAGGCACTTTGCAAAAAACACCTCTGTTTTCTTTCAAAAAATGTGATGTGTGCACGTTGCGGTTTAGGGCATTTAATGTCGCGGGCGCTAGGCCTACCCACACAAGTGAGGTATAATTTTTATCGGGAGACTTGGGGGAACGCTGGGTGGAAGGAAATTTGTGGCTCCTCTCTGATTCCAGAACTTTCTGTCACCAAATTGTGAGGAAAATTAGTTTTTTTAGCCACATTTGAGGTTTGCAAAGGATTCTGGGTAACAGAACCTGGTCAGAGTCCCACAAGTCGCCCCATCTTGGATTCTCCTAGGTCTCTAGTTTTAAAAAATGCATAGGTTTGGTAGGTTTCCCTAGGTGCCGGCTGAGCTAGAGGCCAAAATCTACAGGTAGGCACTTTGCAAAAAACACCTCTGTTTTCTTTAAAAAAATGTGATGTGTCCACGTTGCGTTTTGGGGCATTTCCTGTCACGGGCGCTAGGCCTACCCACACAAGTGGGGTATAATTTTTATTGTGAGACTTGGGGGAACACTGGGTGGAAGGAAATTTGTGGTTCCTCTCTGATTCCAGAACTTTCTGTCACCAAATTGTGAGGAAAATTAGTTTTTTTAGCCACATTTTGAGGTTTGCAAAGGATTCTGGGTAACAGAACCTGGTCAGAGCCCCAGAGGTCACCCCATCTTGGATTCCCCTAGGCCTCTAGTTTTAAAAAATGCATAGGTTTGGTAGGTTTCCCGAGGTGCCGGCTGAGCTAGAGGCCAAAATCTACAGGTAGGCACTTTGCAAAAAAACCCTCTGTTTTCTTTCAAAAAATGTGATGTGTGCACGTTGCGGTTTAGGGCATTTAATGTCGCGGGCGCTAGGCCTACCCACACAAGTGAGGTATAATTTTTATCGGGAGACTTGGGGGAACGCTGGGTGGAAGGAAATTTGTGGCTCCTCTCTGATTCCAGAACTTTCTGTCACCAAAATGTGAGGAAAATGTGTTTTTTTAGCCACATTTTGAGGTTTGCAAAGGATTCTGGGTAACAGAACCTGGTCAGAGCCCCACAAGTCACCCCATCTTGGATTCCCCTAGGTCTCTAGTTTTCAAAAATGCATAGGTTTGGTAGGTTTCCCTAGGTGCTGGCTGAGCTAAAGGCCCAAATCTACAGTTTGGCACTTTGCAAAAAACACCTCTGTTTTCTTTCACAAAATGTGATGTGTGCACGTTGCGGTTTGGGGCATTTCCTGTCGCGGGCGCTAGGCCTACCCACACAAGTGAGGTATCATTTTCATCGGGAGACTTGGGGGAATGCTGGGTGGAAGGAAATTTGTGGCTCCTCTCTGATTCCAGAACTTTCTGTCACCAAAATGTGAGGAAAATGTGTTTTTTTAGCCACATTTTGAGGTTTGCAAAGGATTCTGGGTAACAGAACCTGGTCAGAGCCCCACAAGTCACACCATCTTGGATTCCCCTAGGTCTCTAGTTTTCAAAAATGCATAGGTTTGGTAGGTTTCCCTAGGTGCTGGCTGAGCTAAAGGCCCAAATCTACAGGTAGGCACTTTGCAAAAAACACCTCTGTTTTCTTTCAAAAAATGTGATGTGTGCACGTTGCGGTTTGGGGCATTTCCTGTCGCGGGCGCTAGGCCTACCCACACAAGTGAGGTATCATTTTTATCGGGAGACTTGGGGGAATGCTGGGTGGAAGGGAATTTGTGGCTCTTCTCTGATTCCAGAATTTTCTGTCACCAAAATGTGAGGAAAATGTGTTTTTTTAGCCACATTTTGAGGTTTGCAAAGGATTCTGGGTAACAGAACCTGGTCAGAGCCCCACAAGTCACCCCATCTTGGATTCCCCTAGGTCTCTAGTTTTCAAAAATGCATAGGTTTGGTAGGTTTCGCTAGGTGCCGGCTGAGCTAGAGGCCAAAATCTACAGGTAGGCACTTTGCAAAAAACACCTCTGTTTTCTTTCAAAAAATGTGATGTGTGCACGTTGCGGTTTGGGGCATTTCCTGTCGCGGGCGCTAGGCCTACCCACACAAGTGAGGTATCATGTTTATCGGGAGACTTGGGGGAACGCTGGGTGGAAGGAAATTTGTGGCTCCTCTCTGATTACAGAACTTTCTGTCACCAAAATGTGAGGAAAATGTGTTTTTTTAGCCACATTTTGAGGTTTTCAAAGGATTCTGGGTAACAGAACCTGGTCAGAGCCCCACAAGTCACCCCATCTTGGATTCCCCTAGGACTCTAGTTTTCAAAAATGCATAGGTTTGGTAGGTTTCCCTAGGTGCCGGCTGAGCTAGAGGCCAAAATCTACAGGTAGGCACTTTGCAAAAAACACCTCTGTTTTCTTTAAAAAAATGTGATGTGTCCACGTTGCGTTTTGGGGCATTTCCTGTCACGGGCGCTAGGCCTACCCACACAAGTGGGGTATAATTTTTATTGTGAGACTTGGGGGAACACTGGGTGGAAGGAAATTTGTGGTTCCTCTCTGATTCCAGAACTTTCTGTCACCAAATTGTGAGGAAAATTAGTTTTTTTAGCCACATTTTGAGGTTTGCAAAGGATTCTGGGTAACAGAACCTGGTCAGAGCCCCAGAGGTCACCCCATCTTGGATTCCCCTAGGCCTCTAGTTTTAAAAAATGCATAGGTTTGGTAGGTTTCCCGAGGTGCCGGCTGAGCTAGAGGCCAAAATCTACAGGTAGGCACTTTGCAAAAAACCCCTCTGTTTTCTTTCAAAAAATGTGATGTGTGCACGTTGCGGTTTAGGGCATTTAATGTCGCGGGCGCTAGGCCTACCCACACAAGTGAGGTATAATTTTTATCGGGAGACTTGGGGGAACGCTGGGTGGAAGGAAATTTGTGGCTCCTCTCTGATTCCAGAACTTTCTGTCACCAAAATGTGAGGAAAATGTGTTTTTTTAGCCACATTTTGAGGTTTGCAAAGGATTCTGGGTAACAGAACCTGGTCAGAGCCCCACAAGTCACCCCATCTTGGATTCCCCTAGGTCTCTAGTTTTCAAAAATGCATAGGTTTGGTAGGTTTCCCTAGGTGCTGGCTGAGCTAAAGGCCCAAATCTACAGTTTGGCACTTTGCAAAAAACACCTCTGTTTTCTTTCACAAAATGTGATGTGTGCACGTTGCGGTTTGGGGCATTTCCTGTCGCGGGCGCTAGGCCTACCCACACAAGTGAGGTATCATTTTCATCGGGAGACTTGGGGGAATGCTGGGTGGAAGGAAATTTGTGGCTCCTCTCTGATTCCAGAACTTTCTGTCACCAAAATGTGAGGAAAATGTGTTTTTTTAGCCACATTTTGAGGTTTGCAAAGGATTCTGGGTAACAGAACCTGGTCAGAGCCCCACAAGTCACACCATCTTGGATTCCCCTAGGTCTCTAGTTTTCAAAAATGCATAGGTTTGGTAGGTTTCCCTAGGTGCTGGCTGAGCTAAAGGCCCAAATCTACAGGTAGGCACTTTGCAAAAAACACCTCTGTTTTCTTTCAAAAAATGTGATGTGTGCACGTTGCGGTTTGGGGCATTTCCTGTCGCGGGCGCTAGGCCTACCCACACAAGTGAGGTATCATTTTTATCGGGAGACTTGGGGGAATGCTGGGTGGAAGGGAATTTGTGGCTCTTCTCTGATTCCAGAATTTTCTGTCACCAAAATGTGAGGAAAATGTGTTTTTTTAGCCACATTTTGAGGTTTGCAAAGGATTCTGGGTAACAGAACCTGGTCAGAGCCCCACAAGTCACCCCATCTTGGATTCCCCTAGGTCTCTAGTTTTCAAAAATGCATAGGTTTGGTAGGTTTCGCTAGGTGCCGGCTGAGCTAGAGGCCAAAATCTACAGGTAGGCACTTTCCAAAAAACACCTCTGTTTTCTTTCAAAAAATGTGATGTGTGCACGTTGCGGTTTGGGGCATTTCCTGTCGCGGGCGCTAGGCCTACCCACACAAGTGAGGTATCATGTTTATCGGGAGACTTGGGGGAACGCTGGGTGGAAGGAAATTTGTGGCTCCTCTCTGATTACAGAACTTTCTGTCACCAAAATGTGAGGAAAATGTGTTTTTTTAGCCATATTTTGAGGTTTTCAAAGGATTCTGGGTAACAGAACCTGGTCAGAGCCCCACAAGTCACCCCATCTTGGATTCCCCTAGGACTCTAGTTTTCAAAAATGCATAAGTTTGGTAGGTTTCCCTAGGTGCCGGCTGAGCTAGAGGCCAAAATCTACAGGTAGGCACTTTGCAAAAAACACCTCTGTTTTCTTTCAAAAAATGTGATGTGTCCACGTTGCGTTTTGGGGCATTTCCTGTCGCGGGCGCTAGGCCTACCCACACAAGTGAGGTATCATTTTTATTGTGAGACTTGGGGGAACACTGGGTGGAAGGAAATTTGTGGTTCCTCTCTGATTCCAGAACTTTCTGTCACCAAATTGTGAGGAAAATTAGTTTTTTTAGCCACATTTGAGGTTTGCAAAGGATTCTGGGTAACAGAACCTGGTCAGAGTCCCACAAGTCGCCCCATCTTGGATTCTCCTAGGTCTCTAGTTTTCAAAAATGCATAGGTTTGGTAGGTTTCCCTAGGTGCCGGCTGAGCTAGAGGCCAAAATCTACAGGTAGGCACTTTGCAAAAAACACCTCTGTTTTCTTTCAAAAAATGTGAGTTGTCCACATTGCGTTTTGGGGCATTTCCTGTCGCGGGAGCTAGGCCTACCCACACAGTGAGGTATCATTTTTATTGTGAGACTTGGGGGAACGCTGGGTGGAAGGAAATTTTTGACTCCTCTCTGATTCCAGAACTTTCTGTCACCAAAATGTGAGGAAAATGTGTTTTTTTAGCCTCATTTTGAGGTTTGCAAAGGATTCTGGGTAACAGAACCTGCTCAGAGCCCCAGAGGTCACCCCATCTTGGATTCCCCTAGACCTCTAGTTTAAAAAAATGCATAGGTTTGGTAGGTTTCCCTAGGTGCCGGCTGAGCTAGAGGCCAAAATCTACAGGTAGGCACTTTGCAAAAAACACCTCTGTTTTCTTTCAAAAAATGTGATGTGTGCATGTTGCGTTTTGGGGCATTTTCTGTCACGGGCGCTAGGCCTACCCACACAAGTGAGGTATCATTTTTATTGTGAGACTTGGGGGAATGCTGGGTGGAAGGAAATTTGTGGCTCCTCTCTGATTCCAGAACCTTCTGTCACCAAAATGTGAGGAAAATGTGTTTTTTTAGCCACATTTTGAGGTTTGAAAAGGATTCTGGGTAACAGAACCTGGTCAGAGTCCCACAAGTCACCCCATCTTGGATTCTCCTAGGTCTCTAGTTTTCAAAAATGCATAGGTTTGGTAGGTTTCCCTAGGTGCCGGCTGAGCTAGAGGCCAAAATCTACAGGTAGGCACTTTGCAAAAAACACCTCTGTTTTCTTTCAAAAAATGTGACGTGTCCACATTGCGTTTTGGGGCAATTCCTGTCACGGGCGCTAGGCCTACCCACACAAGTGAGGTATAATTTTTATTGTGAGACTTGGGGGAACGCTGGGTGGAAGGAAATTTGTGGCTCCTCTCTGATTCCAGAACCTTCTGTCACCAAAATGTGAGGAAAATGTGTTTTTTTAGCCACATTTTGAGCTTTGCAAAGGATTCTGGGTAACAGAACCTGGTCAGATCCCCAGAGGTCACCCCATCTTGGATTCCCCTAGGCCTCTAGTTTTAAAAAATGCATAGGTTTGGTAGGTTTCCCTAGGTGCCGGCTGAGCTAGAGGACAAAATCTACAGTTAGGCACTTTGCAAAAAACACCTCTGTTTTCTTTCAAAAAATGTGATGTGTGCACGTTGCGGTTTAGGGCATTTAATGTCGCGGGCGCTAGGCCTACCCACACAAGTGAGGTATAATTTTTATCGGGAGACTTGGGGGAACGCTGGGTGGAAGGAAATTTGTGGCTCCTCTCTGATTCCAGAACTTTCTGTCACCAAATTGTGAGGAAAATTAGTTTTTTTAGCCACATTTGAGGTTTGCAAAGGATTCTGGGTAACAGAACCTGGTCAGAGTCCCACAAGTCGCCCCATCTTGGATTCTCCTAGGTCTCTAGTTTTCAAAAATGCATAGGTTTGGTAGGTTTCCCTAGGTGCCGGCTGAGCTAGAGGCCAAAATCTACAGGTAGGCACTTTGCAAAAAACACCTCTGTTTTCTTTAAAAAAATGTGATGTGTCCACGTTGCGTTTTGGGGCATTTCCTGTCACGGGCGCTAGGCCTACCCACACAAGTGGGGTATAATTTTTATTGTGAGACTTGGGGGAACACTGGGTGGAAGGAAATTTGTGGTTCCTCTCTGATTCCAGAACTTTCTGTCACCAAATTGTGAGTAAAATTAGTTTTTTTAGCCACATTTGAGGTTTGCAAAGGATTCTGGGTAACAGAACCTGGTCAGAGTCCCACAAGTCGCCCCATCTTGGATTCTCCTAGGTCTCTAGTTTTCAAAAATGCATAGGTTTGGTAGGTTTCCCTAGGTGCCGGCTGAGCTAGAGGCCAAAATCTACAGGTAGGCACTTTGCAAAAAACACCTCTGTTTTCTTTCAAAAAATGTGAGTTGTCCACATTGCGTTTTGGGGCATTTCCTGTCGAGGGCGCTAGGCCTACCCACACAAGTGAGGTATCATTTTTATTGTGAGACTTCGTGGAACGCTGGGTGGAAGGAAATTTTTGACTCCTCTCTGATTCCAGAACTTTCTGTCACCAAAATGTGAGGAAAATGTGTTTTTTTAGCCTCATTTTGAGGTTTGCAAAGGATTCTGGGTAACAGAACCTGCTCAGAGCCCCAGAGGTCACCCCATCTTGGATTCCCCTAGACCTCTAGTTTAAAAAAATGCATAGGTTTGGTAGGTTTCCCAGGTGCCGGCTGAGCTAGAGGCCAAAATCTACAGGTAGGCACTTTGCAAAAAACACCTCTGTTTTCTTTAAAAAAATGTGATGTGTGCATGTTGCGTTTTGGGACATTTTCTGTCACGGGCGCTAGGCCTACCCACACAAGTGAGGTATCATTTTTATTCTGAGACTTGGGGGAATGCTGGGTGGAAGGAAATTTGTGGCTCCTCTCTGATTCCAGAACTTTCTGTCACCAAAATTTGAGGAAAATGTGTTTTTTTAGCCACATTTTGAGGTTTGCAAAGGATTCTGGGTAACAGAACCTGGTCAGAGCCCCACAAGTCGCCCCATCTTGGATTCCCCTAGGACTCTAGTTTTCAAAAATGCATAAGTTTGGTAGGTTTCCCTAGGTGCCGGCTGAGCTAGAGGCCAAAATCTACAGGTAGGCACTTTGCAAAAAACACCTCTGTTTTCTTTCAAAAAATGTGATGTGTCCACGTTGCGTTTTGGGGCATTTCCTGTCTCGGGCGCTAGGCCTACCCACATAAGTGAGGTATCATTTTTATTGTGAGACTTGGGGGAACACTGGGTGGAAGGAAATTTGTGGTTCCTCTCTGATTCCAGAACTTTCTGTCACCAAATTGTGAGGAAAATTTGTTTTTTTAGCCACATTTGAGGTTTGCAAAGGATTCTGGGTAACAGAACCTGGTCAGAGTCCCATAAGTCGCCCCATCTTGGATTCTCCTAGGTCTCTAGTTTTCAAAAATGCATAGGTTTGGTAGGTTTCCCTAGGTGCTGGCTGAGCTAGAGGCCATAATCTACAGGTAGGCACTGCAAAAAACACCTGTTTTCTTTAAAAAAATGTGAGTTGTCCACATTGCATTTTGGGGCATTTCCTGTCGCGGGCGCTAGGCCTACCCACACAAGTGAGGTATCATTTTTATTGTGAGACTTGGGGGAACGCTGGGTGGAAGGAAATTTTTGACTCCTCTCTGATTCCAGAACTTTCTGTCACCAAAATGTGAGGAAAATGTGTTTTTTTTGCCTCATTTTGAGGTTTGCAAAGGATTCTGGGTAACAGAACCTGCTCAGAGCCCCAGAGGTCACTCCATCTTGGATTCCACTAGACCTCTAGTTTAACAAAATGCATAGGTTTGGTAGGTTTCCCTAGGTGCCGGCTGAGCTAGAGGCCAAAATCTACAGGTAGGCACTTTGCAAAAAACACCTCTGTTTTTCTTTCAAAAAATGTGATGTGTGCATGTTGCGTTTTGGGGCATTTTCTGTCACGGGCGCTAGGCCTACCCACACAAGTGAGGTATCATTTTTATTGTGAGACTTGGGGGAATGCTGGGTGGAAGGAAATTTGTGGCTCCTCTCTGATTCCAGAACCTTCTGTCACCAAAATGTGAGGAAAATCTGTTTTTTTAGCCACATTTTGAGGTTTGAAAAGGATTCTGGGTAACAGAACCTGGTCAGAGTCCCACAAGTCACCCCATCTTGGATTCTCCTAGGTCTTTAGTTTTCAAAAATGCATAGGTTTGGTAGGTTTCCCTAGGTGCCGGCAGAGCTAGAGGCCAAAATCTACAGGTAGGCACTTTGCAAAAAACACCTCTGTTTTCCTAAAAAAAATGTGACGTGTCCACATTGCGTTTTGGGGCATTTCCTGTTGCGGGCGCTAGGCCTACCCACACAAGTGAGGTATCATTTTTATTGTGAGACTTGGGGGAACGCTGGGTGGAAGGAAATTTGTGGCTCCTCTCTGATTCCAGAACCTTCTGTCACCAAAATGTGAGGAAAATGTGTTTTTTTAGCCACATTTTGAGGTTTGCAAAGGATTCTGGGTAACAGAACCTGGTCAGAGCCCCAGAGGTCACCCCATCTTGGATTCCCCTAGGCCTCTAGTTTTAAAAAATGCATAGGTTTGGTAGGTTTCCCTAGGTGCCGGCTGAGCTAGAGGCCAAAATCTACAGGTAGGCACTTTGCAAAAAACACCTCTGTTTTCTTTCAAAAAATGTGATGTGTGCACGTTGCGGTTTAGGGCATTTAATGTCGCGGGCGCTAGGCCTACCCACACAAGTGAGGTATAATTTTTATCGGGAGACTTGATGGAACGCTGGGTGGAAGGAAATTTGTGGCTCCTCTCTGATTCCAGAACTTTCTGTCACCAAAATGTGAGGAAAATGTGTTTTTTTAGCCACATTTTGAGGTTTGCAAAGGATTCTGGGTAACAGAACCTGGTCAGAGCCCCACAAGTCACCCCATCTTGGATTCCCCTGGTCTCTAGTTTTCAAAAATGCATAGGTTTGGTAGGTTTCCCTAGGTGCTGGCTGAGCTAAAGGCCAAAATCTACAGGTAGGCACTTTGCAAAAAACACCTCTGTTTTCTTTCAAAAAATGTGATGTGTGCACGTTGCGGTTTGGGGCATTTCCTGTCGCGGGCGCTAGGCCTACCCACACAAGTGAGGTATCATGTTTATCGGGAGACTTGGGGGAACGCTGGGTGGAAGGAAATTTGTGGCTCCTCTCTGATTCCAGAACTTTCTGTCACCAAAATTTGAGGAAAATGTGTTTTTTTAGCCACATTTTGAGGTTTGCAAAGGATTCTGGGTAAGAGAACCTGGTCAGAGCCCCACAAGTCACCCCATCTTGGATTCCCCTAGGACTCTAGTTTTCAAAAATGCATAAGTTTGGTAGGTTTGCCTAGGTGCCGGCTGAGCTAGAGGCCAAAATCTACAGGTAGGCACTTTGCAAAAAACACCTCTGTTTTCTTTAAAAAAATGTGATGTGTCCACGTTGCGTTTTGGGGCATTTCCTGTCGCGGGCGCTAGGCCTACCCACACAAGTGAGGTATCATTTTTATTGTGAGACTTGGGGGAACACTGGGTGGAAGGAAATTTGTGGTTCCTCTCTGATTCCAGAACTTTCTGTCACCAAATTGTGAGGAAAATTAGTTTTTTTAGCCACATTTGAGGTTTGCAAAGGATTCTGGGTAACAGAACCTGGTCAGAGTCCCACAAGTCGCCCCATCTTGGATTCTCCTAGGTCTCTAGTTTTCAAAAATGCATAGGTTTGGTAGGTTTCCCTAGGTGCCGGCTGAGCTAGAGGCCAAAATCTACAGGTAGGCACTTTGCAAAAAACACTTCTGTTTTCTTTCAAAAAATGTGAGTTGTCCACATTGCGTTTTGGGGCATTTCCTGTCGCGGGCGCTAGGCCTACCCACACAAGTGAGGTATCATTTTTATTGTGAGACTTGGGGGAACGCTGGGTGAAAGGAAATTTTTGACTCCTCTCTGATTCCAGAACTTTCTGTCACCAAAATGTGAGGAAAATGTGTTTTTTTAGCCTCATTTTGAGGTTTGCAAAGGATTCTGGGTAACAGAACCTGCTCCGAGCCCCAGAGGTCACCCCATCTTGGATTCCCCTAGACCTCTAGTTTAAAAAAATGCATAGGTTTGGTAGGTTTCCCTAGGTGCCGGCTGAGCTAGAGGCCAAAATCTACAGGTAGGCACTTTGCAAAAAACACCTCTGTTTTCTTTCAAAAAATGTGATGTGTGCATGTTGCGTTTTGGGGCATTTTCTGTCACGGGCGCTAGGCCTACCCACACAAGTGAGGTATCATTTTTATTGTGAGACTTGGGGGAATGCTGGGTGGAAGGAAATGTGTGGCTCCTCTCTGATTCCAGAACTTTCTGTCACCAAAATTTGAGGAAAATGTGTTTTTTTAGCCACATTTTGAGGTTTGCAAAGGATTCTGGGTAAGAGAACCTGGTCAGAGCCCCACAAGTCACCCCATCTTGGATTCCCCTAGGACTCTAGTTTTCAAAAATGCATAAGTTTGGTAGGTTTGCCTAGGTGCCGGCTGAGCTAGAGGCCAAAATCTACAGGTAGGCACTTTGCAAAAAACACCTCTGTTTTCTTTAAAAAAATGTGATGTGTCCACGTTGCGTTTTGGGGCATTTCCTGTCGCGGGCGCTAGGCCTACCCACACAAGTGAGGTATCATTTTTATTGTGAGACTTGGGGGAACACTGGGTGGAAGGAAATTTGTGGTTCCTCTCTGATTCCAGAACTTTCTGTCACCAAATTGAGAGGAAAATTAGTTTTTTTAGCCACATTTGAGGTTTGCAAAGGATTCTGGGTAACAGAACCTGGTCAGAGTCCCACAAGTCGCCCCATCTTGGATTCTCCTAGGTCTCTAGTTTTCAAAAATGCATAGGTTTGGTAGGTTTCCCTAGGTGCCGGCTGAGCTAGAGGCCAAAATCTACAGGTAGGCACTTTGCAAAAAACACTTCTGTTTTCTTTCAAAAAATGTGAGTTGTCCACATTGCGTTTTGGGGCATTTCCTGTCGCGGGCGCTAGGCCTACCACACACAAGTGAGGTATCATTTTTATTGTGAGACTTGGGGGAACGCTGGGTGAAAGGAAATTTTTGACTCCTCTCTGATTCCAGAACTTTCTGTCACCAAAATGTGAGGAAAATGTGTTTTTTTAGCCTCATTTTGAGGTTTGCAAAGGATTCTGGGTAACAGAACCTGCTCCGAGCCCCAGAGGTCACCCCATCTTGGATTCCCCTAGACCTCTAGTTTAAAAAAATGCATAGGTTTGGTAGGTTTCCCTAGGTGCCGGCTGAGCTAGAGGCCAAAATCTACAGGTAGGCACTTTGCAAAAAACACCTCTGTTTTCTTTCAAAAAATGTGATGTGTGCATGTTGCGTTTTGGGGCATTTTCTGTCACGGGCGCTAGGCCTACCCACACAAGTGAGGTATCATTTTTATTGTGAGACTTGGGGGAATGCTGGGTGGAAGGAAATGTGTGGCTCCTCTCTGATTCCAGAACTTTCTGTCACCAAAATTTGAGGAAAATGTGTTTTTTTAGCCACATTTTGAGGTTTGCAAAGGATTCTGGGTAACAGAACCTGGTCAGAGCCCCACAATTCACCCTATCTTGGATTCCCCTAGGACTCTAGTTTTCAAAAATGCATAAGTTTGGTAGGTTTCCCTAGGTGCCGGCTGAGCTAGAGGCCAAAATCTACAGGTAGGCACTTTGCAAAAAACACCTCTGTTTTCTTTCAAAAAATGTGATGTGTCCACGTTGCGTTTTGGGGCATTTCCTGTCGCGGGCGCTAGGCCTACCCACACAAGTGAGGTATCATTTTTATTGTGAGACTTGGGGGAACACTGGGTGGAAGGAAATTTGTGGTTCCTCTCTGATTCCAGAACTTTCTGTCACCAAATTGTGAGGAAAATTTGTTTTTTTAGCCACATTTGAGGTTTGCAAAGGATTCTGGGTAACAGAACCTGGTCAGAGTCCCACAAGTCGCCCCATCTTGGATTCTCCTAGGTCTCTAGTTTTCAAAAATGCATAGGTTTGGTAGGTTTCCCTAGGTGCTGGCTGAGCTAGAGGCCAAAATCTACAGGTAGGCACTTTGCAAAAAACACCTCTGTTTTCTTTAAAAAAATGTGAGTTGTCCACATTGCGTTTTGGGGCATTTCCTGTCGCGGGCGCTAGGCCTACCCACACAAGTGAGGTATCATTTTTATTGTGAGACTTGGGGGAACGCTGGGTGGAAGGAAATTTTTGACTCCTCTCTGATTCCAGAACTTTCTGTCACCAAAATGTGAGGAAAATGTGTTTTTTTAGCCTCATTTTGAGGTTTGCAAAGGATTCTGGGTAACAGAACCTGCTCAGAGCCCCAGAGGTCACCCCATCTTGGATTCCCCTAGACCTCTAGTTTAAAAAAATGCATAGGTTTGGTAGGTTTCCCTAGGTGCCGGCTGAGCTAGAGGCCAAAATCTACAGGTAGGCACTTTGCAAAAAACACCTCTGTTTTCTTTCAAAAAATGTGATGTGTGCATGTTGCGTTTTGGGGCATTTTCTGTCACGGGCGCTAGGCCTACCCACACAAGTGAGGTATCATTTTTATTGTGAGACTTGGGGGAATGCTGGGTGGAAGGAAATTTGTGGTTCCTCTCTGATTCCAGAACTTTCTGTCACCAAATTGTGAGGAAAATTAGTTTTTTTAGCCACATTTGAGGTTTGCAAAGGATTCTGGGTAACAGAACCTGGTCAGAGTCCCACAAGTCGCCCCATCTTGGATTCTCCTAGGTCTCTAGTTTTCAAAAATGCATAGGTTTGGTAGGTTTCCCTAGGTGCCGGCTGAGCTAGAGGCCAAAATCTACAGGTAGGCACTTTGCAAAAAACACTTCTGTTTTCTTTCAAAAAATGTGAGTTGTCCACATTGCGTTTTGGGGCATTTCCTGTCGCGGGCGCTAGGCCTACCCACACAAGTGAGGTATCATTTTTATTGTGAGACTTGGGGGAACGCTGGGTGAAAGGAAATTTTTGACTCCTCTCTGATTCCAGAACTTTCTGTCACCAAAATGTGAGGAAAATGTGTTTTTTTAGCCTCATTTTGAGGTTTGCAAAGGATTCTGGGTAACAGAACCTGCTCCGAGCCCCAGAGGTCACCCCATCTTGGATTCCCCTAGACCTCTAGTTTAAAAAAATGCATAGGTTTGGTAGGTTTCCCTAGGTGCCGGCTGAGCTAGAGGCCAAAATCTACAGGTAGGCACTTTGCAAAAAACACCTCTGTTTTCTTTCAAAAAATGTGATGTGTGCATGTTGCGTTTTGGGGCATTTTCTGTCACGGGCACTAGGCCTACCCACACAAGTGAGGTATCATTTTTATTGTGAGACTTGGGGGAATGCTGGGTGGAAGGAAATGTGTGGCTCCTCTCTGATTCCAGAACTTTCTGTCACCAAAATTTGAGGAAAATGTGTTTTTTTAGCCACATTTTGAGGTTTGCAAAGGATTCTGGGTAACAGAACCTGGTCAGAGCCCCACAATTCACCCTATCTTGGATTCCCCTAGGACTCTAGTTTTCAAAAATGCATAAGTTTGGTAGGTTTCCCTAGGTGCCGGCTGAGCTAGAGGCCAAAATCTACAGGTAGGCACTTTGCAAAAAACACCTCTGTTTTCTTTCAAAAAATGTGATGTGTCCACGTTGCGTTTTGGGGCATTTCCTGTCGCGGGCGCTAGGCCTACCCACACAAGTGAGGTATCATTTTTATTGTGAGACTTGGGGGAACACTGGGTGGAAGGAAATTTGTGGTTCCTCTCTGATTCCAGAACTTTCTGTCACCAAATTGTGAGGAAAATTTGTTTTTTTAGCCACATTTGAGGTTTGCAAAGGATTCTGGGTAACAGAACCTGGTCAGAGTCCCACAAGTCGCCCCATCTTGGATTCTCCTAGGTCTCTAGTTTTCAAAAATGCATAGGTTTGGTAGGTTTCCCTAGGTGCTGGCTGAGCTAGAGGCCAAAATCTACAGGTAGGCACTTTGCAAAAAACACCTCTGTTTTCTTTAAAAAAATGTGAGTTGTCCACATTGCGTTTTGGGGCATTTCCTGTCGCGGGCGCTAGGCCTACCCACACAAGTGAGGTATCATTTTTATTGTGAGACTTGGGGGAACGCTGGGTGGAAGGAAATTTTTGACTCCTCTCTGATTCCAGAACTTTCTGTCACCAAAATGTGAGGAAAATGTGTTTTTTTAGCCTCATTTTGAGGTTTGCAAAGGATTCTGGGTAACAGAACCTGCTCAGAGCCCCAGAGGTCACCCCATCTTGGATTCCCCTAGACCTCTAGTTTAAAAAAATGCATAGGTTTGGTAGGTTTCCCTAGGTGCCGGCTGAGCTAGAGGCCAAAATCTACAGGTAGGCACTTTGCAAAAAACACCTCTGTTTTCTTTCAAAAAATGTGATGTGTGCATGTTGCGTTTTGGGGCATTTCCTGTCACGGGCGCTAGGCCTACCCACACAAGTGAGGTATCATTTTTAGTGTGAGACTTGGGGGAATGCTGGGTGGAAGGAAATTTGTGGTTCCTCTCTGATTCCAGAACTTTCTGTCACCAAATTGTGAGGAAAATTAGTTTTTTTAGCCACATTTGAGGTTTGCAAAGGATTCTGGGTAACAGAACCTGGTCAGAGTCTCACAAGTCGCCCCATCTTGGATTCTCCTAGGTCTCTAGTTTTAAAAAATGCATAGGTTTGGTAGGTTTCCCTAGGTGCCGGCTGAGCTAGAGGCCAAAATCTACAGGTAGGCACTTTGCAAAAAACACTTCTGTTTTCTTTCAAAAAATGTGAGTTGTCCACATTGCGTTTTGGGGCATTTCCTGTCGCGGGCGCTAGGCCTACCCACACAAGTGAGGTATCATTTTTATTGTGAGACTTGGGGGAACGCTGGGTGAAAGGAAATTTTTGACTCCTCTCTGATTCCAGAACTTTCTGTCACCAAAATGTGAGGAAAATGTGTTTTTTTAGCCTCATTTTGAGGTTTGCAAAGGATTCTGGGTAACAGAACCTGCTCCGAGCCCCAGAGGTCACCCCATCTTGGATTCCCCTAGACCTCTAGTTTAAAAAAATGCATAGGTTTGGTAGGTTTCCCTAGGTGCCGGCTGAGCTAGAGGCCAAAATCTACAGGTAGGCACTTTGCAAAAAACACCTCTGTTTTCTTTCAAAAAATGTGATGTGTGCATGTTGCGTTTTGGGGCATTTTCTGTCACGGGCACTAGGCCTACCCACACAAGTGAGGTATCATTTTTATTGTGAGACTTGGGGGAATGCTGGGTGGAAGGAAATGTGTGGCTCCTCTCTGATTCCAGAACTTTCTGTCACCAAAATTTGAGGAAAATGTGTTTTTTTAGCCACATTTTGAGGTTTGCAAAGGATTCTGGGTAACAGAACCTGGTCAGAGCCCCACAAGTCACCCTATCTTGGATTCCCCTAGGACTCTAGTTTTCAAAAATGCATAAGTTTGGTAGGTTTCCCTAGGTGCCGGCTGAGCTAGAGGCCAAAATCTACAGGTAGGCACTTTGCAAAAAACACCTCTGTTTTCTTTCAAAAAATGTGATGTGTCCACGTTGCGTTTTGGGGCATTTCCTGTCGCGGGCGCTAGGCCTACCCACACAAGTGAGGTATCATTTTTATTGTGAGACTTGGGGGAACACTGGGTGGAAGGAAATTTGTGGTTCCTCTCTGATTCCAGAACTTTCTGTCACCAAATTGTGAGGAAAATTAGTTTTTTTAGCCACATTTGAGGTTTGCAAAGGATTCTGGGTAACAGAACCTGGTCAGAGTCCCACAAGTCGCCCCATCTTGGATTCTCCTAGGTCTCTAGTTTTCAAAAATGCATAGGTTTGGTAGGTTTCCCTAGGTGCTGGCTGAGCTAGAGGCCAAAATCTACAGGTAGGCACTTTGCAAAAAACACCTCTGTTTTCTTTCAAAAAATGTGAGTTGTCCACATTGCGTTTTGGGGCATTTCCTGTCGCGGGCGCTAGGCCTACCCACACAAGTGAGGTATCATTTTTATTGTGAGACTTGGGGGAACGCTGGGTGGAAGGAAATTTTTGACTCCTCTCTGATTCCAGAACTTTCTGTCACCAAAATGTGAGGAAAATGTGTTTTTTTAGCCTCATTTTGAGGTTTGCAAAGGATTCTGGGTAACAGAACCTGCTCAGAGCCCCAGAGGTCACCCCATCTTGGATTCCCCTAGACCTCTAGTTTAAAAAAATGCATAGGTTTGGTAGGTTTCCCTAGGTGCCGGCTGAGCTAGAGGCCAAAATCTACAGGTAGGCACTTTGCAAAAAACACCTCTGTTTTCTTTCAAAAAATGTGATGTGTGCATGTTGCGTTTTGGGGCATTTTCTGTCACGGGCGCTAGGCCTACCCACACAAGTGAGGTATCATTTTTATTGTTAGACTTGGGGGAATGCTGGGTGGAAGGAAATTTGTGGCTCCTCTCTGATTCCAGAACTTTCTGTCACCAAAATGTGAGGAAAATTTGTTTTTTTAGCCACATTTTGAGGTTTGAAAAGGATTCTGGGTAACAGAACCTGGTCAGAGTCCCATAAGTCACCCCATCTTGGATTCTCCTAGGTCTCTAGTTTTCAAAAATGCATAGGTTTGGTAGGTTTCCCTAGGTGCCGGCTGAGCTAGAGGCCAAAAGCTACAGGTAGGCACTTTGCAAAAAACACCTCTGTTTTCTTTCAAAAAATGTGACGTGTCCACATTGCGTTTTGGGGCATTTCCTGTCGCGGGCGCTAGGCCTACCCACACAAGTGAGGTATCATTTTTATTGTGAGACTTGGGGGAACGCTGGGTGGAAGGAAATTTGTGGCTCCTCTCTGATTCCAGCACCTTCTGTCACCAAAATGTGAGGAAAATGTGTTTTTTTAGCCACATTTTGAGGTTTGCAAAGGATTCTGGGTAACAGAACCTGGTCAGAGCCCCAGAGGTCACCCATCTTGGATTCCCCTAGGCCTCTAGTTTTAAAAAATGCATAGGTTTGGTAGGTTTCCCTATGTGCCGGCTGAGCTAGAGGCCAAAATCTACAGGTAGGCACTTTGCAAAAAACACCTCTGTTTTCTTTAAAAAAATGTGATGTGTGCACGTTGCGGTTTAGGGCATTTAATGTCGCGGGCGCTAGGCCTACCCACACAAGTGAGGTATAATTTTTATCGGGAGACTTGGGGGAACGCTGGGTGGAAGGAAATTTGTGGCTCCTCTCTGATTCCAGAACTTTCTGTCACCAAAATGTGAGGAAAATGTGTTTTTTTAGCCACATTTTGAGGTTTGCAAAGGATTCTGGGTAACAGAACCTCGTCAGAGCCCCACAAGTCACCCCATCTTGGATTCCCCTAGGTCTCTAGTTTTAAAAAATGCATAGGTTTGGTAGGTTTCCCTAGGTGCCGGCTGAGCTAGAGGCCAAAATCTACAGGTAGGCACTTTGCAAAAAACACCTCTGTTTTCTTTAAAAAAATGTGATGTGTGCACGTTGCGGTTTAGGGCATTTATTGTCGCGTGCGCTAGGCCTACCCACACAAGTGAGGTATAATTTTTATCGGGAGACTTGGGGGAACGCTGGGTGGAAGGAAATTTGTGGCTCCTCTCTGATTCCAGAACTTTCTGTCACCAAAATGTGAGGAAAATGTGTTTTTTTAGCCACATTTTGAGGTTTGCAAAGGATTCTGGGTAACAGAACCTGGTCAGAGCCCCACAAGTCACCCCATCTTGGATTCCCCTAGGTCTCTAGTTTAAAAAAATGCATAGGTTTGGTAGGTTTCCCTAGGTGCTGGCTGAGCTAAAGGCCAAAATCTACAGGTAGGCACTTTGCAAAAAACACCTCTGTTTTCTTTCAAAAAATGTGATGTGTGCACGTTGCGGTTTGGGGCATCTCCTGTCGCGGGCGCTAGGCCTACCCACACAAGTGAGGTATCATGTTTATCGGGAGACTTGGGGGAACGCTGGGTGGAAGGAAATTTGTGGCTCCTCTCTGATTCCAGAACTTTCTGTCACCAAAATTTGAGGAAAATGTTTTTTTTAGCCACATTTTGAGGTTTGCAAAGGATTCTGGGTAACAGAACCTGGTCAGAGCCCCAGAGGTCACCCCATCTTGGATTCCCCTAGACCTCTAGTTTAAAAAAATGCATAGGTTTGGTAGGTTTCCCTAGGTGCCAGCTGAGCTAGAGGCCAAAATCTACAGGTAGGCACTTTGCAAAAAACACCTCTGTTTTCTTTCAAAAAATGTGATGTGTGCATGTTGCGTTTTGGGGCATTTTCTGTCACGGGCGCTAGGCCTACCCACACAAGTGAGGTATCATTTTTATTGTGAGACTTTGGGGAATGCTGGGTGGAAGGAAATTTGTGGCTCCTCTCTGATTCCAGAACTTTCTGTCACCAAAATGTGAGGAAAATGTGTTTTTTTAGCCACATTTTGAGGTTTGAAAAGGATTCTGGGTAACAGAACCTGGTCAGAGTCCCACAAGTCACCCCATCTTCGATTCTCCTAGGTCTCTAGTTTTCAAAAATGCATAGGTTTGGTAGGTTTCCCTAGGTGCCGGCTGAGCTAGAGGCCAAAATCTACAGGTAGGCACTTTGCAAAAAACACCTCTGTTTTCTTTCAAAAAATGTGACGTGTCCACATTGCGTTTTGGGGCATTTCCTGTCGCGGGCGCTAGGCCTACCCACACAAGTGAGGTATCATTTTTATTGTGAGACTTGGGGGAACGCTGGGTGGAAGGAAATTTGTGGCTCCTCTCTGATTCCAGCACCTTCTGTCACCAAAATGTGAGGAAAATGTGTTTTTTTAGCCACATTTTGAGGTTTGCAAAGGATTCTGGGTAACAGAACCTGGTCAGAGCCCCAGAGGTCACCCCATCTTGGATTCCCCTAGGCCTCTAGTTTTAAAAAATGCATAGGTTTGGTAGGTTTCCCTAGGTGCCGGCTGAGCTAGAGGCCAAAATCTACAGGTAGGCACTTTGCAAAAAACACCTCTGTTTTCTTTAAAAAAATGTGATGTGTGCACGTTGCGGTTTAGGGCATTTAATGTCGCGGGCGCTAGGCCTACCCACACAAGTGAGGTATAATTTTTATCGGGAGACTTGGGGGAACGCTGGGTGGAAGGAAATTTGTGGCTCCTCTCTGATTCCAGAACTTTCTGTCACCAAAATGTGAGGAAAATGTGTTTTTTTAGCCACATTTTGAGGTTTGCAAAGGATTCTGGGTAACAGAACCTGGTCAGAGCCCCACAAGTCACCCCATCTTGGATTCCCCTAGGTCTCTAGTTTAAAAAAATGCATAGGTTTGGTAGGTTTCCCTAGGTGCTGGCTGAGCTAAAGGCCAAAATCTACAGGTAGGCACTTTGCAAAAAACACCTCTGTTTTCTTTCAAAAAATGTGATGTGCGCACGTTGCGGTTTGGGGCATCTCCTGTCGCGGGCGCTAGGCCTACCCACACAAGTGAGGTATCATGTTTATCGGGAGACTTGGGGGAACGCTGGGTGGAAGGAAATTTGTGGCTCCTCTCTGATTCCAGAACTTTCTGACACCAAAATTTGAGGAAAATGTGTTTTTTTAGCCACATTTTGAGGTTTGCAAAGGATTCTGGGTAACAGAACCTGGTCAGAGCCCCACAAGTCACCCCATCTTGGATTCCCCTAGGACTCTAGTTTTCAAAAATGCATAAGTTTGGTAGGTTTCCCTAGGTGCCGGTTGAGCTAGAGGCCAAAATCTACAGGTAGGCACTTTGCAAAAAACACCTCTGTTTTCTTTCAAAAAATGTGATGTGTCCACGTTGCGTTTTGGGGCATTTCCTGTCGCGGGCGCTAGGCCTACCCACACAAGTGAGGTATCATTTTTGTTGTGAGACTTGGGGGAACACTGGGTGGAAGGAAATTTGTGGTTCCTCTCTGATTCTAGAACTTTCTGTCACCAAATTGTGAGGAAAATTAGTTTTTTTAGCCACATTTGAGGTTTGCAAAGGATTCTGGGTAACAAAACCTGGTCAGAGTCCCACAAGTCACCCCATCATGGATTCTCCTAGGTCTCTAGTTTTCAAAAATGCATAGGTTTGGTAGGTTTCCCTAGGTGCCGGCTGAGCTAGAGGCCAAAATCTACAGGTAGGCACTTTGCAAAAAACACCTCTGTTTTCTTTCAAAAAATGTGATGTGTGCACGTTGCGGTTTGGGGCATTTCCTGTCGCGGGGGCTAGGCCTACCCACACAAGTGAGGTATCAATTTTATCGGGAGACTTGGGGGAATGCTGGGTGCAAGGAAATTTGTGGCTCTTCTCTGATTCCAGAACTTTCTGTCACCAAAATTTGAGGAAAATGTGTTTTTTTAGCCACATTTTGAGGTTTGCAAAGGATTCTGGGTAACAGAACCTGGTCAGAGCCCCACAAGTCACCCCATCTTGGATTCCCCTAGGTCTCTAGTTTTCAAAAATGCATAGGTTTGGTAGGTTTCGCTAGGTGCCGGCTGAGCTAGAGGCCAAAATCTACAGGTAGGCACTTTGCAAAAAACACCTCTGTTTTCTTTAAAAAAATGTGATATGTGCACGTTGCGGTTTGGGGCATTTCCTGTCGCGGGCGCTAGGCCTACCCACACAAGTGAGGTATCATTTTTATTGTGAGACTTGGGGGAACGGTGGGTGGAAGGACATTTTTTACTCCTCTCTGATTCCAGAACTTTCTGTCACCAAAATGTGAGGAAAATGTGTTTTTTTAGCCTCATTTTGAGGTTTGCAAAGGATTCTGGGTAACAGAACCTGCTCAGAGCCCCAGAGGTCACCCCATCTTGGATTCCCCTAGACCTCTAGTTTAAAAAAATGCATAGGTTTGGTAGGTTTCCCTAGGTGCCAGCTGAGCTAGAGGCCAAAATCTACAGGTAGGCACTTTGCAAAAAACACCTCTGTTTTCTTTCAAAAAATGTGATGTGTGCATGTTGCGTTTTGGGGCATTTTCTGTCACGGGCGCTAGGCCTACCCACACAAGTGAGGTATCATTTTTATTGTGAGACTTTGGGGAATGCTGGGTGGAAGGAAATTTGTGGCTCCTCTCTGATTCCAGAACTTTCTGTCACCAAAATGTGAGGAAAATTTGTTTTTTTAGCCACATTTTGAGGTTTGAAAAGGATTCTGGGTAACAGAACCTGGTCAGAGTCCCACAAGTCACCCCATCTTGGATTCTCCTAGGTCTCTAGTTTTCAAAAATGCATAGGTTTGGTAGGTTTCCCTAGGTGCCGGCTGAGCTAGAGGCCAAAATCTACAGGTAGGCACTTTGCAAAAAACACCTCTGTTTTCTTTCAAAAAATGTGACGTGTCCACATTGCGTTTTGGGGCATTTCCTGTCGCGGGCGCTAGGCCTACCCACACAAGTGAGGTATCATTTTTATTGTGAGACTTGGGGGAACGCTGGGTGGAAGGAAATTTGTGGCTCCTCTCTGATTCCAGCACCTTCTGTCACCAAAATGTGAGGAAAATGTGTTTTTTTAGCCACATTTTGAGGTTTGCAAAGGATTCTGGGTAACAGAACCTGGTCAGAGTCCCACAAGTCACCCCATCTTGGATTCCCCTAGGCCTCTAGTTTTAAAAAATGCATAGGTTTGGTAGGTTTCCCTAGGTGCCGGCTGAGCTAGAGGCCAAAATCTACAGGTAGGCACTTTGCAAAAAACACCTCTGTTTTCTTTCAAAAAATGTGATGTGTGCACGTTGCGGTTTAGGGCATTTAATGTCGCGGGCGCTAGGCCTACCCACACAAGTGAGGTATAATTTTTATCGGGAGACTTGGGGGAACGCTGGGTGGAAGGAAATTTGTGGCTCCTCTCTGATTCCAGAACTTTCTGTCACCAAAATGTGAGGAAAATGTGTTTTTTTAGCCACATTTTGAGGTTTGCAAAGGATTCTGGGTAACAGAACCTGGTCAGAGCCCCAGAGGTCACCCCATCTTGGATTCCCCTAGGCCTCTAGTTTTAAAAAATGCATAGGTTTGGTAGGTTTCCCTAGGTGCCGGCTGAGCTAGAGGCCAAAATCTACAGGTAGGCACTTTGCAAAAAACACCTCTGTTTTCTTTCAAAAAATGTGATGTGTGCACGTTGCGGTTTAGGGCATTTAATGTCGCGGGCGCTAGGCCTACCCACACAAGTGAGGTATAATTTTTATCGGGAGACTTGGGGGAACGCTGGGTGGAAGGAAATTTGTGGCTCCTCTCTGATTCCAGAACTTTCTGTCACCAAAATGTGAGGAATATGTGTTTTTTTAGCCACATTTTGAGGTTTGCAAAGGATTCTGGGTAACAGAACCTGGTCAGAGCCCCACAAGTCACCCAATCTTGGATTCCCCTAGGTCTCTAGTTTAAAAAAATGCATAGGTTTGGTAGGTTTCCCTAGGTGCTGGCTGAGCTAAAGGCCAAAATCTACAGGTAGGCACTTTGCAAAAAACACCTCTGTTTTCTTTCAAAAAATGTGATGTGCGCACGTTGCGGTTTGGGGCATCTCCTGTCGCGGGCGCTAGGCCTACCCACACAAGTGAGGTATCATGTTTATCGGGAGACTTGGGGGAACGCTGGGTGGAAGGAAATTTGTGGCTCCTCTCTGATTCCAGAACTTTCTGTCACCAAAATTTGAGGAAAATGTGTTTTTTTAGCCACATTTTGAGGTTTGCAAAGGATTCTGGGTAACAGAACCTGGTCAGAGCCCCACAAGTCACCCCATCTTGGATTCCCCTAGGACTCTAGTTTTCAAAAATGCATAAGTTTGGTAGGTTTCCCTAGGTGCCGGCTGAGCTAGAGGCCAAAATCTACAGGTAGGCACTTTGCAAAAAACACCTCTGTTTTCTTTCAAAAAATGTGATGTGTCCACGTTGCGTTTTGGGGCATTTCCTGTCGCGGGCGCTAGGCCTACCCACACAAGTGAGGTATCATTTTTGTTGTGAGACTTGGGGGAACACTGGGTGGAAAGAAATTTGTGGTTCCTCTCTGATTCCAGAACTTTCTGTCACCAAATTGTGAGGAAAATTAGTTTTTTTAGCCACATTTGAGGTTTGCAAAGGATTCTGGGTAACAAAACCTGGTCAGAGTCCCACAAGTCGCCCCATCTTGGATTCTCCTAGGTCTCTAGTTTTCAAAAATGCATAGGTTTGGTAGGTTTCCCTAGGTGCCGGCTGAGCTAGAGGCCAAAATCTACAGGTAGGCACTTTGCAAAAAACACCTCTGTTTTCTTTCAAAAAATGTGATGTGTGCACGTTGCGGTTTGGGGCATTTCCTGTCGCGGGCGCTAGGAATACCCACACAAGTGAGGTATCATTTTTATCGGGAGACTTGGGGGAATGCTGGGTGCAAGGAAATTTGTGGCTCTTCTCTGATTCCAGAACTTTCTGTCACCAAAATTTGAGGAAAATGTGTTTTTTTAGCCACATTTTGAGGTTTGCAAAGGATTCTGGGTAACAGAACCTGGTCAGAGCCCCACAAGTCACCCCATCTTGGATTCCCCTAGGTCTCTAGTTTTCAAAAATGCATAGGTTTGGTAGGTTTCGCTAGGTGCCGGCTGAGCTAGAGGCCAAAATCTACAGGTAGGCACTTTGCAAAAAACACCTCTGTTTTCTTTAAAAAAACTGTGATATGTGCACGTTGCGGTTTGGGGCATTTCCTGTCGCGGGCGCTAGGCCTACCCACACAAGTGAGGTATCCATTTTATTGTGAGACTTGGGGGAACGCTGGGTGGAAGGAAATTTGTGGCTCCTCTCTGATTCCAGAACCTTCTGTCACCAAAATGTGAGGAAAATGTGTTTTTTTAGCCACATTTTGAGGTTTGCAAAGGATTCTGGGTAACAGAACCTGGTCAGAGCCCCAGAGGTCACCCCATCTTGGATTCCCCTAGGCCTCTAGTTTTAAAAAATGCATAGGTTTGGTAGGTTTCCCTAGGTGCCGGCTGAGCTAGAGGCCAAAATCTACAGGTAGGCACTTTGCAAAAAACACCTCTGTTTTCTTTAAAAAAATGTGATGTGTGCACGTTGCGGTTTAGGGCATTTAATGTCGCGGGCGCTAGGCCTACCCACACAAGTGAGGTATAATTTTTATCGGGAGACTTGGGGGAACGCTGGGTGGAAGGAAATTTGTGGCTCCTCTCTGATTCCAGAACTTTCTGTCACCAAAATGTGAGGAAAATGTGTTTTTTAGCCACATTTTGAGGTTTGCAAAGGATTCTGGGTAACAGAACCTGGTCAGAGCCCCACAAGTAACCCCATCTTGGATTCCCCTAGGTCTCTAGTTTTCAAAAATGCATAGGTTTGGTAGGTTTCCCTAGGTGCTGGCTGAGCTAAAGGCCAAAATCTACAGGTAGGCACTTTGCAAAAAACACCTCTGTTTTCTTTAAAAAAATGTGATGTGTGCACGTTGCGGTTTGGGGCATTTCCAGTCGCGGGCGCTAGGCCTACCCACACAAGTGAGGTATCATTTTTATGGGGAGACTTGGGGGAATGCTGGGTGGAAGGAAATTTGTGGCTCTTCTCTGATTCCAGAACTTTCTGTCACCAAAATTTGAGGAAAATGTGTTTTTTTAGCCACATTTTGAGGTTTGCAAAGGATTCTGGGTAACAGAACCTGGTCAGAGTCCCACAAGTCACCCCATCTTGGATTCTCCTAGGTCTCTAGTTTTTAAAAATGCATAGGTTTGGGAGGTTTCCCTAGGTGCCGGCTGAGCTAGAGGCCAAAATCTACAGGTAGGCACTTTGCAAAAAACACCTCTGTTTTCTTTAAAAAAATGTGAGTTGTCCACATTGCGTTTTGGGGCATTTCCTGTCGCGGGCGTTAGGCCTACCCACACAAGTGAGGTATCATTTTTATTGTGAGACTTGGGGGAACGCTGGGTGGAAGGAAATTTGTGGCTCTTCTCTGATTCCAGAACTTTCTGTCACCAAAATGTGAGGAAAATGGGTTTTTTTAGCCACATTTTGAGGTTTGCAAAGGATTCTGGGTAACAGAACCTGGTCAGAGCCCCAGAGGTCACCCCATCTTGGATTCCCCTAGGCCTCTAGTTTTAAAAAATGCATAGGTTTGGTAGGTTTCCCTAGGTGCCGGCTGAGCTAGAGGCCAAAATCTACAGGTAGGCACTTTGCAAAAAACACCTCTGTTTTCTTTCAAAAAATGTGATGTGTGCACGTTGCGTTTTGGGGAATTTTCTGTCGCGGGCGCTAGGCCTACCCACACAAGTGAGGTATCATTTTTATTGTGAGACTTGGGGGAACGCTGGGTGGAAGGAAATTTGTGGCTCCTCTCTGATTCCAGAACTTTCTGTCACCAAAATGTGAGGAAAATGTGTTTTTTTAGCCACATTTTGAGGTTTGAAAAGGATTCTGGGTAACAGAACCTGGTCAGAGTCCCACAAGTCACCCCATCTTGGATTCTCCTAGGTCTCTAGTTTTTAAAAATGCATAGGTTTGGTAGGTTTCCCTAGGTGCCGGCTGAGCTAGAGGCCAAAATCTACAGGTAGGCACTTTGCAAAAAACACCTCTGTTTTCTTTAAAAAAATGTGAGTTGTCCACATTGCGTTTTGGGGCATTTCCTGTCGCGGGCGCTAGGCCTACCCACACAAGTGAGGTATCATTTTTATTGTGAGACTTGGGGGAACGCTGGGTGGAAGGAAATTTGTGGCTCTTCTCTGATTCCAGAACTTTCTGTCACCAAAATCTGAGGAAAATGTGTTTTTTTAGCCACATTTTGAGGTTTGCAAAGGATTCCGGGTAACAGAACCTGGTCAGAGCCCCAGAGGTCACCCCATCTTGGATTCCCCTAGGCCTCTAGTTTTAAAAAATGCATAGGTTTGGTAGGTTTCCCTAGGTGCCGGCTGAGCTAGAGGCCAAAATCTACAGGTAGGCACTTTGCAAAAAACACCTCTGTTTTCTTTCAAAAAAAGTGATGTATGCACGTTGCGTTTTGGGGCATTTTCTGTCGCGGGCACTAGGCCTACCCACACAAGTGAGATATCATTTTTATTGTGAGACTTGGGGGAACGCTGGGTGGAAGGAAATTTGTGGCTCCTCTCTGATTCCAGAACTTTCTGTCACCAAAATGTGAGGAAAATGTGTTTTTTTAGCCACATTTTGAGGTTTGAAAAGGATTCTGGGTAACAGAACCTGGTCAGAGTCCCACAAGTCACCCCATCTTGGATTCTCCTAGGTCTCTAGTTTTTTAAAATGCATAGGTTTGGTAGGTTTCCCTAGGTGCCGGCTGAGCTAGAGGCCAAAATCTACAGGTAGGCACTTTGCAAAAAACACCTCTGTTTTCTTTCAAAAAATGTGACGTGTCCAAATTGCGTTTTGGGGCATTTCCTGTCGCGGGCTCTAAACCTACCCACACACGTGAGGTATCATTTTTATTGTGAGACTTGGGGGAACGCTGGGTGGAAGGAAATTTGTGGCTCCTCTCTGATTCCAGAACCTTCTGTCACCAAAATGTGAGGAAAATGTGTTTTTTTAGCCACATTTTGAGGTTTGCAAAGGATTCTGGGTAACAGAACCTGGTCAGAGCCCCAGAGGTCACCCCATCTTGGATTCCCCTAGGCCTCTAGTTTTAAAAAATGCATAGGTTTGGTAGGTTTCCCTAGGTGCCGGCTGAGCTAGAGGCCAAAATCTACAGGTAGGCACTTTGCAAAAAACACCTCTGTTTTCTTTAAAAAAATGTGATGTGTGCACGTTGCGGTTTAGGGCATTTACTGTTGCGGGCGCTAGGCCTACCCACACAAGTGAGGTATCATTTTTATCGGGAGACTTGGGGGAACACTGGGTGGAAGGAAATTTGTGGCTCCTCTCTGATGCCAGAACTTTCTGTCACCAAAATGTGAGGAAAATGTGTTTTTTTTAGCCACATTTTGAGGTTTGCAAAGGATTCTGGGTAACAGAACCTGGTCAGAGCCCCACAAGTCACCCCATCTTGGATTCCCCTAGGTCTCTAGTTTTAAAAAATGCATAGGTTTGGAAGGTTTCCATAGGTGCCGGCTGAGCTAGAGGCCAAAATCTACAGGTAGGCACTTTGCAAAAAACACCTCTGTTTTCTTTAAAAAAATGTGATGTGTGCACGTTGCAGTTTGGGGCATTTCCTGTTGCGGGCCCTAGGCCTACCCACACAAGTGAGGTATCATTTTTATCGTGAGACTTGGGGGAAAGCTGGCTGGAAGGAAATTTTTGGCTCCTCTCTGATTCCAGAACTTTCTGTCACCAAAATGTGAGGAAAATGTGTTTTTTTAGCCACATTTTGAGGTTTGCAAAGGATTCTGGGTAACAGAACCTGGTCGGAGCCCCAGAGGTCACCCCATCTTGGATTCCCCTAGGCCTCTAGTTTTAAAAAATGCATAGGTTTCCCTAGATGCCGGCTGAGCTTGAGGCCAAAATCTACAGGTAGGCACTTTGCAAAAAACACCTCTGTTTTCTTTAAAAAAATGTGATGTGTGCACGTTGCGTTTTGGGGCATTTTCTGTCGCGGGCGCTAGGCCTACCCACACAAGTGAGGTATCATTTTTATTGTGAGACTTGGGGGAAAGCTGGCTGGAAGGAAATGTGTGGCTCCTCTCTGATTCCAGAACTTTCTGTCACCAAAATGTGAGGAAAATGTGTTTTTTTAGCCACATTTTGAGGTTTGCAAAGGATTCTGGGTAACAGAACCTGGTCAGAGCCCCACAAGTCACCCCATCTTGGATTCTCCTAGGTCTCTAGTTTTGAAAAATGCATAGGTTTGGTAGGTTTCCCTAGGTGCCGGCTGAGCTAGAGGCCAAAATCTACAGGTAGGCACTTTGCAAAAAACACCTCTGTTTTCTTTCAAAAAATGTGATGTCTCCAAATTGCGTTTTGGGTCATTTCCTGTCGCGGTCGCTAGGTCTACCCACACAAGTGAGGTATCATTTTTATTGTGAGACTTGGGGGAACGCTGGGTGGAAGGGAATTTGTGGCTCCTCTCTGATTCCAGAACCTTCTGTCACCAAAATGTGAGGAAAATGTGTTTTTTTAGCCACATTTTGAGGTTTGCAAAGGATTCTGGGTAACAGAACCTGGTCAGAGACCCAGAGGTCACCCCATCTTGGATTCCCCTAGGACTCTAGTTTTCAAAAATGCATAAGTTTGGTAGGTTTCCCTAGGTGCCGGCTGAGCAAGAGGCCAAAATCTACAGGTAGGCACTTTGCAAAAAACACCTCTGTTTTCTTTAAAAAAATGTGATGTGTCCACGTTGCGTTTTGGGGCATTTCCTGTCGCGGGCCCTAGGCCTACCCACACAAGTGAGGTATCATTTTTATTGTGAGACTTGGGGGAACACTGGGTGGAAGGAAATTTGTGGTTCCTCTCTGATTCCAGAACTTTCTGTCACCAAATTGTGAGGAAAATGTGTTTTTTTAGCCACATTTGAGGTTTGCAAAGGATTCTGAGTAACAGAACCTGGTCAGAGTCCCACAAGTCACCCCATCTTGGATTCTCCTAGGTCTCTAGTTTTCAAAAATGCATAGGTTTGGTAGGTTTCCCTAGGTGCCGGCTGAGCTAGAGGCCAAAATCTACAGGTAGGCACTTTGCAAAAAACACCTCTGTTTTCTTTCAAAAAATGTGAGTTGTCCACATTGCGTTTTGGGGCATTTCCTGTCGCGGGCGCTAGGCCTACCCACACAAGTGAGGTATCATTTTTATTGTGAGACTTGGGGGAACGCTGGGTGGAAGGAAATTTGTGGCTCCTCTCTGATTCCAGAACTTTCTGTCACCAAAATGTGAGGAAAATGCGTTTTTTTAGCCACATTTTGAGGTTTGCAAAGGATTCTGGGTAACAGAACCTGGTCAGAGCCCCAGAGGTCACCCCATCTTGGATTCCCCTAGGCCTCTAGTTTTAAAAAATGCATAGGTTTGGTAGGTTTCCCTATGTGCCGGCTGAGCTAGAGGCCAAAATCTACAGGTAGGCACTTTGCAAAAAACACCTCTGTTTTCTTTCAAAAAATGTGATGTGTGCACGTTGCGTTTTGGGGCATTTTCTGTCGCGGGCGCTAGGCCTACCCACACAAGTGAGGTATCATTTTTATTGTGAGACTTGGGGGAACGCTGGGTGGAAGGACATTTGTGGCTCCTCTCTGATTCCAGAACTTTCTGTCACCAAAATGTGAGGAAAATGTGTTTTTTTAGCCACATTTTGAGGTTTGCAAAGGATTCTGGGTAACAGAACCTGGTCAGAGCCCCACAAGTCACCCCATCTTGGATTCTCCTAGGTCTCTAGTTTTTAAAAATGCATAGGTTTGGTAGGTTTTCCTAGGTGCCGGCTGAGCTAGAGGCCAAAATCTACAGGTAGGCACTTTGCAAAAAACACCTCTGTTTTCTTTAAAAAAATGTGAGTTGTCCACATTGCGTTTTGGGGCATTTCCTGTCGCGGGCGCTAGGCCTACCCACACAAGTGAGGTATCATTTTTATTGTGAGACTTGGGGGAACGCTGGGTGGAAGGAAATTTGTGGCTCTTCTCTGATTCCAGAACTTTCTGTCACCAAAATGTGAGGAAAATGTGTTTTTTTAGCCACATTTTGAGGTTTGCAAAGGATTCCGGGTAACAGAACCTGGTCAGAGCCCCAGAGGTCACCCCATCTTGGATTCCCCTAGGCCTCTAGTTTTAAAAAATGCATAGGTTTGGTAGGTTTCCCTAGGTGCCGGCTGAGCTAGAGGCCAAAATCTACAGGTAGGCACTTTGCAAAAAACACCTCTGTTTTCTTTCAAAAAAAGTGATGTATGCACGTTGCGTTTTGGGGCATTTTCTGTCGCGGGCACTAGGCCTACCCACACAAGTGAGATATCATTTTTATTGTGAGACTTGGGGGAACGCTGGGTGGAAGGAAATTTGTGGCTCCTCTCTGATTCCAGAACTTTCTGTCACCAAAATGTGAGGAAAATGTGTTTTTTTAGCCACATTTTGAGGTTTGAAAAGGATTCTGGGTAACAGAACCTGCTCAGAGTCCCACAAGTCACCCCATCTTGGATTCTCCTAGGTCTCTAGTTTTTTAAAATGCATAGGTTTGGTAGGTTTCCCTAGGTGCCGGCTGAGCTAGAGGCCAAAATCTACAGGTAGGCACTTTGCAAAAAACACCTCTGTTTTCTTTCAAAAAATGTGACGTGTCCAAATTGCGTTTTGGGGCATTTCCTGTCGCGGGCTCTAAACCTACCCACACACGTGAGGTATCATTTTTATTGTGAGACTTGGGGGAACGCTGGGTGGAAGGAAATTTGTGGCTCCTCTCTGATTCCAGAACCTTCTGTCACCAAAATGTGAGGAAAATGTGTTTTTTTAGCCACATTTTGAGGTTTGCAAAGGATTCTGGGTAACAGAACCTGGTCAGAGCCCCAGAGGTCACCCCATCTTGGATTCCCCTAGGCCTCTGGTTTTAAAAAATGCATAGGTTTGGTAGGTTTCCCTAGGTGCCGGCTGAGCTAGAGGCCAAAATCTACAGGTAGGCACTTTGCAAAAAACACCTCTGTTTTCTTTAAAAAAATGTGATGTGTGCACGTTGCGGTTTAGGGCATTTACTGTTGCGGGCGCTAGGCCTACCCACACAAGTGAGGTATCATTTTTATCGGGAGACTTGGGGGAACACTGGGTGGAAGGAAATTTGTGGCTCCACTCTGATGCCAGAACTTTCTGTCACCAAAATGTGAGGAAAATGTGTTTTTTTTAGCCACATTTTGAGGTTTGCAAAGGATTCTGGGTAACAGAACCTGGTCAGAGCCCCACAAGTCACCCCATCTTGGATTCCCCTAGGTCTCTAGTTTTAAAAAATGCATAGGTTTGGAAGGTTTCCATAGGTGCCGGCTGAGCTAGAGGCCAAAATCTACAGGTTGGCACTTTGCAAAAAACACCTCTGTTTTCTTTAAAAAAAATGTGATGTGTGCACATTGCAGTTTGGGGCATTTCCTGTTGCGGGCCCTAGGCCTACCCACACAAGTGAGGTATCATTTTTATCGTGAGACTTGGGGGAAAGCTGGCTGGAAGGAAATTTTTGGCTCCTCTCTGATTCCAGACCTTTCTGTCACCAAAATGTGAGGAAAATGTGTTTTTTTAGCCACATTTTGAGGTTTGCAAAGGATTCTGGGTAACAGAACCTGGTCAGAGCCCCAGAGGTCACCCCATCTTGGATTCCCCTAGGCCTCTAGTTTTAAAAAATGCATAGGTTTGGTAGGTTTCCCTAGATGCCGGCTGAGCTAGAGGCCAAAATCTACAGGTAGGCACTTTGCAAAAAACACCTCTGTTTTCTTTCAAAAAATGTGATGTGTGCACGTTGCGTTTTGGGGCATTTTCTGTCGCGGGCGCTAGGCCTACCCACACAAGTGAGGTATCATTTTTATTGTGAGACTTGGGGGAAAGCTGGCTGGAAGGAAATTTGTGGCTCCTCTCTGATTCCAGAACTTTCTGTCACCAAAATGTGAGGAAAATGTGTTTTTTTAGCCACATTTTGAGGTTTGCAAAGGATTCTGGGTAACAGAACCTGGTCAGAGCCCCACAAGTCACCCCATCTTGGATTCTCCTAGGTCTCTAGTTTTGAAAAATGCATAGGTTTGGTAGGTTTCCCTAGGTGCCGGCTGAGCTAGAGGCCAAAATCTACAGGTAGGCACTTTGCAAAAAACACCTCTGTTTTCTTTCAAAAAATGTGATGTCTCCAAATTGCGTTTTCGGTCATTTCCTGTCGCGGGCGCTAGGTCTACCCACACAAGTGAGGTATCATTTTTATTGTGAGACTTGGGGGAACGCTGGGTGGAAGGGAATTTGTGGCTCCTCTCTGATTCCAGAACCTTCTGTCACCAAAATGTGAGGAAAATGTGTTTTTTTAGCCACATTTTGAGGTTTGCAAAGGATTCTGGGTAACAGAACCTGGTCAGAGACCCAGAGGTCACCCCATCTTGGATTCCCCTAGGACTCTAGTTTTCAAAAATGCATAAGTTTGGTAGGTTTCCCTAGGTGCCGGCTGAGCAAGAGGCCAAAATCTACAGGTAGGCACTTTGCAAAAAACACCTCTGTTTTCTTTAAAAAAATGTGATGTGTCCACGTTGCGTTTTGGGGCATTTCCTGTCGCGGGCCCTAGGCCTACCCACACAAGTGAGGTATCATTTTTATTGTGAGACTTGGGGGAACACTGGGTGGAAGGAAATTTGTGGTTCCTCTCTGATTCCAGAACTTTCTGTCACCAAATTGTGAGGAAAATGTGTTTTTTTAGCCACATTTGAGGTTTGCAAAGGATTCTGGGTAACAGAACCTGGTCAGAGCCCCAGAGGTCACCCCATCTTGGATTCCCCTAGGCCTCTAGTTTTAAAAAATGCATAGGTTTGGTAGGTTTCCCTAGGTGCCGGCTGAGCTAGAGGCCAAAATCTACAGGTAGGCACTTTGCAAAAAACACCTCTGTTTTCTTTAAAAAAATGTGATGTGTGCACGTTGCGGTTTAGGGCATTTACTGTTGCGGGCGCTAGGCCTACCCACACAAGTGAGGTATCATTTTTATCGGGAGACTTGGGGGAACACTGGGTGGAAGGAAATTTGTGGCTCCACTCTGATGCCAGAACTTTCTGTCACCAAAATGTGAGGAAAATGTGTTTTTTTTAGCCACATTTTGAGGTTTGCAAAGGATTCTGGGTAACAGAACCTGGTCAGAGCCCCACAAGTCACCCCATCTTGGATTCCCCTAGGTCTCTAGTTTTAAAAAATGCATAGGTTTGGAAGGTTTCCATAGGTGCCGGCTGAGCTAGAGGCCAAAATCTACAGGTTGGCACTTTGCAAAAAACACCTCTGTTTTCTTTAAAAAAAATGTGATGTGTGCACATTGCAGTTTGGGGCATTTCCTGTTGCGGGCCCTAGGCCTACCCACACAAGTGAGGTATCATTTTTATCGTGAGACTTGGGGGAAAGCTGGCTGGAAGGAAATTTTTGGCTCCTCTCTGATTCCAGACCTTTCTGTCACCAAAATGTGAGGAAAATGTGTTTTTTTAGCCACATTTTGAGGTTTGCAAAGGATTCTGGGTAACAGAACCTGGTCAGAGCCCCAGAGGTCACCCCATCTTGGATTCCCCTAGGCCTCTAGTTTTAAAAAATGCATAGGTTTGGTAGGTTTCCCTAGATGCCGGCTGAGCTAGAGGCCAAAATCTACAGGTAGGCACTTTGCAAAAAACACCTCTGTTTTCTTTCAAAAAATGTGATGTGTGCACGTTGCGTTTTGGGGCATTTTCTGTCGCGGGCGCTAGGCCTACCCACACAAGTGAGGTATCATTTTTATTGTGAGACTTGGGGGAAAGCTGGCTGGAAGGAAATTTGTGGCTCCTCTCTGATTCCAGAACTTTCTGTCACCAAAATGTGAGGAAAATGTGTTTTTTTAGCCACATTTTGAGGTTTGCAAAGGATTCTGGGTAACAGAACCTGGTCAGAGCCCCACAAGTCACCCCATCTTGGATTCTCCTAGGTCTCTAGTTTTGAAAAATGCATAGGTTTGGTAGGTTTCCCTAGGTGCCGGCTGAGCTAGAGGCCAAAATCTACAGGTAGGCACTTTGCAAAAAACACCTCTGTTTTCTTTCAAAAAATGTGATGTCTCCAAATTGCGTTTTCGGTCATTTCCTGTCGCGGGCGCTAGGTCTACCCACACAAGTGAGGTATCATTTTTATTGTGAGACTTGGGGGAACGCTGGGTGGAAGGGAATTTGTGGCTCCTCTCTGATTCCAGAACCTTCTGTCACCAAAATGTGAGGAAAATGTGTTTTTTTAGCCACATTTTGAGGTTTGCAAAGGATTCTGGGTAACAGAACCTGGTCAGAGACCCAGAGGTCACCCCATCTTGGATTCCCCTAGGACTCTAGTTTTCAAAAATGCATAAGTTTGGTAGGTTTCCCTAGGTGCCGGCTGAGCAAGAGGCCAAAATCTACAGGTAGGCACTTTGCAAAAAACACCTCTGTTTTCTTTAAAAAAATGTGATGTGTCCACGTTGCGTTTTGGGGCATTTCCTGTCGCGGGCCCTAGGCCTACCCACACAAGTGAGGTATCATTTTTATTGTGAGACTTGGGGGAACACTGGGTGGAAGGAAATTTGTGGTTCCTCTCTGATTCCAGAACTTTCTGTCACCAAATTGTGAGGAAAATGTGTTTTTTTAGCCACATTTGAGGTTTGCAAAGGATTCTGGGTAACAGAACCTGGTCAGAGCCCCAGAGGTCACCCCATCTTGGATTCCCCTAGGCCTCTAGTTTTAAAAAATGCATAGGTTTGGTAGGTTTCCCTAGATGCCGGCTGAGCTGGAGGCCAAAATCTACAGGTAGGCACTTTGCAAAAAACACCTCTGTTTTCTTTCAAAAAATGTGATGTGTGCACGTTGCGTTTTGGGGCATTTTCTGTCGCGGGCGCTAGGCCTACCCACACAAGTGAGGTATCATTTTTATTGTGAGACTTGGGGGAAAGCTGGCTGGAAGGAAATTTGTGGCTCCTCTCTGATTCCAGAACTTTCTGTCACCAAAATGTGAGGAAAATGTGTTTTTTTAGCCACATTTTGAGGTTTGCAAAGGATTCTGGGTAACAGAACCTGGTCAGAGCCCCACAAGTCACCCCATCTTGGATTCTCCTAGGTCTCTAGTTTTGAAAAATGCATAGGTTTGGTAGGTTTCCCTAGGTGCCGGCTGAGCTAGAGGCCAAAATCTACAGGTAGGCACTTTGCAAAAAACACCTCTGTTTTCTTTCAAAAAATGTGATGTCTCCAAATTGCGTTTTGGGTCATTTCCTGTCGCGGGCGCTAGGTCTACCCACACAAGTGAGGTATCATTTTTATTGTGAGACTTGGGGGAACGCTGGGTGGAAGGGAATTTGTGGCTCCTCTCTGATTCCAGAACCTTCTGTCACCAAAATGTGAGGAAAATGTGTTTTTTTAGCCACATTTTGAGGTTTGCAAAGGATTCTGGGTAACAGAACCTGGTCAGAGACCCAGAGGTCACCCCATCTTGGATTCCCCTAGGACTCTAGTTTTCAAAAATGCATAAGTTTGGTAGGTTTCCCTAGGTGCCGGCTGAGCAAGAGGCCAAAATCTACAGGTAGGCACTTTGCAAAAAACACCTCTGTTTTCTTTCAAAAAATGTGATGTGTCCACGTTGCGTTTTGGGGCATTTCCTGTCGCGGGCCCTAGGCCTACCCACACAAGTGAGGTATCATTTTTATTGTGAGACTTGGGGGAACACTGGGTGGAAGGAAATTTGTGGTTCCTCTCTGATTCCAGAACTTTCTGTCACCAAATTGTGAGGAAAATGTGTTTTTTTAGCCACATTTGAGGTTTGCAAAGGATTCTGAGTAACAGAACCTGGTCAGAGTCCCACAAGTCACCCCATCTTGGATTCTCCTAGGTCTCTAGTTTTCAAAAATGCATAGGTTTGGTAGGTTTCCCTAGGTGCCGGCTGAGCTAGAGGCCAAAATCTACAGGTAGGCACTTTGCAAAAAACACCTCTGTTTTCTTTCAAAAAATGTGATGTGTGCACGTTGCGTTTTGGGGCATTTTCTGTCGCGGGCGCTAGGCCTACCCACACAAGTGAGGTATCATTTTTATTGTGAGACTTGGGGGAACGCTGGGTGGAAGGACATTTGTGGCTCCTCTCTGATTCCAGAACTTTCTGTCACCAAAATGTGAGGAAAATGTGTTTTTTTAGCCACATTTTGAGGTTTGCAAAGGATTCTGGGTAACAGAACCTGGTCAGAGCCCCACAAGTCACCCCATCTTGGATTCTCCTAGGTCTCTAGTTTTTAAAAATGCATAGGTTTGGTAGGTTTTCCTAGGTGCCGGCTGAGCTAGAGGCCAAAATCTACAGGTAGGCACTTTGCAAAAAACACCTCTGTTTTCTTTAAAAAAATGTGAGTTGTCCACATTGCGTTTTGGGGCATTTCCTGTCGCGGGCGCTAGGCCTACCCACACAAGTGAGGTATCATTTTTATTGTGAGACTTGGGGGAACGCTGGGTGGAAGGAAATTTGTGGCTCTTCTCTGATTCCAGAACTTTCTGTCACCAAAATGTGAGGAAAATGTGTTTTTTTAGCCACATTTTGAGGTTTGCAAAGGATTCCGGGTAACAGAACCTGGTCAGAGCCCCAGAGGTCACCCCATCTTGGATTCCCCTAGGCCTCTAGTTTTAAAAAATGCATAGGTTTGGTAGGTTTCCCTAGGTGCCGGCTGAGCTAGAGGCCAAAATCTACAGGTAGGCACTTTGCAAAAAACACCTCTGTTTTCTTTCAAAAAAAGTGATGTATGCACGTTGCGTTTTGGGGCATTTTCTGTCGCGGGCACTAGGCCTACCCACACAAGTGAGATATCATTTTTATTGTGAGACTTGGGGGAACGCTGGGTGGAAGGAAATTTGTGGCTCCTCTCTGATTCCAGAACTTTCTGTCACCAAAATGTGAGGAAAATGTGTTTTTTTAGCCACATTTTGAGGTTTGAAAAGGATTCTGGGTAACAGAACCTGCTCAGAGTCCCACAAGTCACCCCATCTTGGATTCTCCTAGGTCTCTAGTTTTTTAAAATGCATAGGTTTGGTAGGTTTCCCTAGGTGCCGGCTGAGCTAGAGGCCAAAATCTACAGGTAGGCACTTTGCAAAAAACACCTCTGTTTTCTTTAAAAAAATGTGACGTGTCCAAATTGCGTTTTGGGGCATTTCCTGTCGCGGGCTCTAAACCTACCCACACACGTGAGGTATCATTTTTATTGTGAGACTTGGGGGAACGCTGGGTGGAAGGAAATTTGTGGCTCCTCTCTGATTCCAGAACCTTCTGTCACCAAAATGTGAGGAAAATGTGTTTTTTTAGCCACATTTTGAGGTTTGCAAAGGATTCTGGGTAACAGAACCTGGTCAGAGCCCCAGAGGTCACCCCATCTTGGATTCCCCTAGGCCTCTGGTTTTAAAAAATGCATAGGTTTGGTAGGTTTCCCTAGGTGCCGGCTGAGCTAGAGGCCAAAATCTACAGGTAGGCACTTTGCAAAAAACACCTCTGTTTTCTTTAAAAAAATGTGATGTGTGCACGTTGCGGTTTAGGGCATTTACTGTTGCGGGCGCTAGGCCTACCCACACAAGTGAGGTATCATTTTTATCGGGAGACTTGGGGGAACACTGGGTGGAAGGAAATTTGTGGCTCCACTCTGATGCCAGAACTTTCTGTCACCAAAATGTGAGGAAAATGTGTTTTTTTTAGCCACATTTTGAGGTTTGCAAAGGATTCTGGGTAACAGAACCTGGTCAGAGCCCCACAAGTCACCCCATCTTGGATTCCCCTAGGTCTCTAGTTTTAAAAAATGCATAGGTTTGGAAGGTTTCCATAGGTGCCGGCTGAGCTAGAGGCCAAAATCTACAGGTTGGCACTTTGCAAAAAACACCTCTGTTTTCTTTAAAAAAAATGTGATGTGTGCACATTGCAGTTTGGGGCATTTCCTGTTGCGGGCCCTAGGCCTACCCACACAAGTGAGGTATCATTTTTATCGTGAGACTTGGGGGAAAGCTGGCTGGAAGGAAATTTTTAGCTCCTCTCTGATTCCAGACCTTTCTGTCACCAAAATGTGAGGAAAATGTGTTTTTTTAGCCACATTTTGAGGTTTGCAAAGGATTCTGGGTAACAGAACCTGGTCAGAGCCCCAGAGGTCACCCCATCTTGGATTCCCCTAGGCCTCTAGTTTTAAAAAATGCATAGGTTTGGTAGGTTTCCCTAGATGCCGGCTGAGCTAGAGGCCAAAATCTACAGGTAGGCACTTTGCAAAAAACACCTCTGTTTTCTTTCAAAAAATGTGATGTGTGCACGTTGCGTTTTGGGGCATTTTCTGTCGCGGGCGCTAGGCCTACCCACACAAGTGAGGTATCATTTTTATTGTGAGACTTGGGGGAAAGCTGGCTGGAAGGAAATTTGTGGCTCCTCTCTGATTCCAGAACTTTCTGTCACCAAAATGTGAGGAAAATGTGTTTTTTTAGCCACATTTTGAGGTTTGCAAAGGATTCTGGGTAACAGAACCTGGTCAGAGCCCCACAAGTCACCCCATCTTGGATTCTCCTAGGTCTCTAGTTTTGAAAAATGCATAGGTTTGGTAGGTTTCCCTAGGTGCCGGCTGAGCTAGAGGCCAAAATCTACAGGTAGGCACTTTGCAAAAAACACCTCTGTTTTCTTTCAAAAAATGTGATGTCTCCAAATTGCGTTTTCGGTCATTTCCTGTCGCGGGCGCTAGGTCTACCCACACAAGTGAGGTATCATTTTTATTGTGAGACTTGGGGGAACGCTGGGTGGAAGGGAATTTGTGGCTCCTCTCTGATTCCAGAACCTTCTGTCACCAAAATGTGAGGAAAATGTGTTTTTTTAGCCACATTTTGAGGTTTGCAAAGGATTCTGGGTAACAGAACCTGGTCAGAGACCCAGAGGTCAACCCATCTTGGATTCCCCTAGGACTCTAGTTTTCAAAAATGCATAAGTTTGGTAGGTTTCCCTAGGTGCCGGCTGAGCAAGAGGCCAAAATCTACAGGTAGGCACTTTGCAAAAAACACCTCTGTTTTCTTTCAAAAAATGTGATGTGTCCACGTTGCGTTTTGGGGCATTTCCTGTCGCGGGCCCTAGGCCTACCCACACAAGTGAGGTATCATTTTTATTGTGAGACTTGGGGGAACACTGGGTGGAAGGAAATTTGTGGTTCCTCTCTGATTCCAGAACTTTCTGTCACCAAATTGTGAGGAAAATGTGGTTTTTTAGCCACATTTGAGGTTTGCAAAGGATTCTGAGTAACAGAACCTGGTCAGAGTCCCACAAGTCGCCCCATCTTGGATTCTCCTAGGTCTCTAGTTTTCAAAAATGCATAGGTTTGGTAGGTTTCCCTAGGTGCCGGCTGAGCTAGAGGCCAAAATCTACAGGTAGGCACTTTGCAAAAAACACCTCTGTTTTCTTTCAAAAAATGTGAGTTGTCCACATTGCGTTTTGGGGCATTTCCTGTCGCGGGCGCTAGGCCTACCCACACAAGTGAGGTATCATTTTTATTGTGAGACTTGGGGGAACGCTGGGTGGAAGGGAATTTGTGGCTCCTCTCTGATTCCAGAACCTTCTGTCACCAAAATGTGAGGAAAATGTGTTTTTTTAGCCACATTTTG
The DNA here is from genome assembly GCF_031143425.1 of Pleurodeles waltl. Lineage (NCBI taxonomy): Eukaryota > Metazoa > Chordata > Amphibia > Caudata > Salamandridae > Pleurodeles > Pleurodeles waltl. The sequence goes on along the minus strand of NC_090439.1, from coordinate 188,990,076 downwards.
AGGTTTGCAAAGGATTCTGGGTAACAGAACCTGGTCAGAGACCCAGAGGTCACCCCATCTTGGATTCCCCTAGGACTCTAGTTTTCAAAAATGCATAAGTTTGGTAGGTTTCCCTAGGTGCCGGCTGAGCAAGAGGCCAAAATCTACAGGTAGGCACTTTGCAAAAAACACCTCTGTTTTCTTTCAAAAAATGTGATGTGTCCACGTTGCGTTTTGGGGCATTTCCTGTCGCGTGCGCTAGGCCTACCCACACAAGTGAGGTATCATTTTTATTGTGAGACTTGGGGGAACACTGGGTGGAAGGAAATTTGTGGTTCCTCTCTGATTCCAGAACTTTCTGTCACCAAATTGTGAGGAAAATGTGTTTTTTGAGCCACATTTGAGGTTTGCAAAGGATTCTGAGTAACAGAACCTGGTCAGAGTCCCACAAGTCGCCCCATCTTGGATTCTCCTAGGTCTCTAGTTTTCAAAAATGCATAGGTTTGGTAGGTTTCCCTAGGTGCCGGCTGAGCTAGAGGCCAAAATCTACAGGTAGGCACTTTGCAAAAAACACCTCTGTTTTCTTTCAAACAATGTGAGTTGTCCACATTGCGTTTTGGGGCATTTCCTGTTGCGGGCGCTAGGCCTACCCACACAAGTGAGGTATCATTTTTATTGTGAGACTTGGGGGAACGCTGGGTGGAAGGACATTTGTGGCTCCTCTCTGATTCCAGAACTTTCTGTCACCAAAATGTGAGGAAAATGTGTTTTTTTAGCCACATTTTGAGGTTTGAAAAGGATTCTGGGTAACAGAACCTGGTCAGAGTCCCACAAGTCACCCCATCTTGGATTCTCCTAGGTCTCTAGTTTTCAAAAATGCATAGGTTTGGTAGGTTTCCCTAGGTGTCGGCTGAGCTAGAGGCCAAAATCTACAGGTAGGCACTTTGCAAAAAACACCTCTGTTTTCTTTCAAAAAATGTGACGTGTCCAAATTGCGTTTTGGGGCATTTCCTGTCGCGGGCTCTAGGCCTACCCACACAAGTGAGGTATCATTTTTATTGTGAGACTTGGGGGAATGCTGGGTGGAAGGAAATTTGTGGCTCCTCTCTGATTCCAGAACCTTCTGTCACCAAAATGTGAGGAATATGTGTTTTTTTAGCCACATTTTGAGGTTTGCAAAGGATTCTGGGTAACAGAACCTGGTCAGAGCCCCAGAGGTCACCCCATCTTGGATTCCCCTAGGCCTCTAGTTTTAAAAAATGCATAGGTTTGGTAGGTTTCCCTAGGTGCCGGCTGAGCTAGAGGCCAAAATATACAGGTAGGCACTTTGCAAAAAACACCTCTGTTTTCTTTCAAAAAATGTGATGTGAGCACGTTGAGGTTTAGGGCATTTACTGTTGCGGGCGCTAGGCCTACCCACACAAGTGAGGTATCATTTTTATCGGGAGACTTGGGGGAACACTGGGTGGAAGGAAATTTGTGGCTCCTCTCTGATGCCAGAACTTTCTGTCACCAAATTGTGAGGAAAATGTGTTTTTTTAGCCACATTTGAGGTTTGCAAAGGATTCTGAGTAACAGAACCTGGTCAGAGTCCCACAAGTCGCCCCATCTTGGATTCTCCTAGGTCTCTAGTTTTCAAAAATGCATAGGTTTGGTAGGTTTCCCTAGGTGCCGGCTGAGCTAGAGGCCAAAATCTACAGGTAGGCACTTTGCAAAAAACACCTCTGTTTTCTTTAAAAAAATGTGAGTTGTCCACATTGCGTTTTGGGGCATTTCCTGTCGCGGGCGCTAGGCCTACCCACACAAGTGAGGTATCATTTTTATTGTGAGACTTGGGGGAACGCTGGGTGGAAGGAAATTTGTGGCTCCTCTCTGATTCCAGAACGTTCTGTCACCAAAATGTGAGGAAAATGTGTTTTTTTAGCCACATTTTGAGGTTTGCAAAGGATTCTGGGTAACAGAACCTGGTCAGAGCCCCAGAGGTCACCCCATCTTGGATTCCCCTAGGCCTCTAGTTTTAAAAAATGCATAGGTTTGGTAGGTTTCCCTATGTGCCGGCTGAGCTAGAGGCCAAAATCTACAGGTAGGCACTTTGCAAAAAACACCTCTGTTTTCTTTAAAAAAATGTGATGTGTGCACGTTGCGTTTTGGGGCATTTTCTGTCGCGGGCGCTAGGCCTACCCACACAAGTGAGGTATCATTTTTATTGTGAGACTTGGGGGAACGCTGGGTGGAAGGAAATTTGTGGCTCCTCTCTGATTCCAGAACTTTCTGTCACCAAAATGTGAGGAAAATGTGTTTTTTTAGCCACATTTTGAGGTTTGAAAAGGATTCTGGGTAACAGAACCTGGTCAGAGTCCCACAAGTCACCCCATCTTGGATTCCCCTAGGCCTCTAGTTTTAAAAAATGCAAAGGTTTGGTAGGTTTCCCTAGGTGCCGGCTGAGCTAGAGGCCAAAATATACAGGTAGGCACTTTGCAAAAAACACCTCTGTTTTCTTTAAAAAAATGTGATGTGTGCACGTTGAGGTTTAGGGCATTTACTGTTGCAGCCGCTAGGCCTACCCACACAAGTGAGGTATCATTTTTATCGGGAGACTTGGGGGAACACTGGGTGGAAGGAAATTTGTGGCTCCTCTCTGATGCCAGAACTTTCTGTCACCAAATTGTGAGGAAAATGTGTTTTTTTAGCCACATTTGAGGTTTGCAAAGGATTCTGAGTAACAGAACCTGGTCAGAGTCCCACAAGTCGCCCCATGTTGGATTCTCCTAGGTCTCTAGTTTTCAAAAATGCATAGGTTTGGTAGGTTTCCCTAGGTGCCGGCTGAGCTAGAGGCCAAAATCTACAGGTAGGTACTTTGCAAAAAACACCTCTGTTTTCTTTCAAAAAATGTGAGTTGTCCACATTGCGTTTTGGGGCATTTCCTGTCGCGGGCGCTAGGCCTACCCACACAAGTGAGGTATCATTTTTATTGTGAGACTTGGGGGAACGCTGGGTGGAAGGAAATTTGTGGCTCCTCTCCGATTCCAGAACTTTCTGTCACCAAAATGTGAGGAAAATGTGTTTTTTTAGCCACATTTTGAGGTTTGCAAAGGATTCTGGGTAACAGAACCTGGTCAGAGCCCCAGAGGTCACCCCATCTTGGATTCCCCTAGGCCTCTAGTTTTAAAAAATGCATAGGTTTGGTAGGTTTCCCTATGTGCCGGCTGAGCTAGAGGCCAAAATCTACAGGTAGGCACTTTGCAAAAAACACCTCTGTTTTCTTTCAAAAAATGTGATGTGTGCACGTTGCGTTTTGGGGCATTTTCTGTCGCGGGCGCTAGGCCTACCCACACAAGTGAGGTATCATTTTTATTGTGAGACTTGGGGGAAGGCTGGGTGGAAGGACATTTGTGGCTCCTCTCTGATTCCAGAACTTTCTGTCACCAAAATGTGAGGAAAATGTGTTTTTTTAGCCACATTTTGAGGTTTGAAAAGGATTCTGGGTAACAGAACCTGGTCAGAGTCCCACAAGTCACCCCATCTTGGATACTCCTAGGTCTCTAGTTTTCAAAAATGCATAGGTTTGGTAGGTTTCCCTAGGTGCCGGCTGAGCTAGAGGCCAAAATCTACAGGTAGGCACTTTGCAAAAAACACCTCTGTTTTCTTTCAAAAAATGTGACGTGTCCACATTGCGTTTTGGGGCATTTCCTGTTGCGGGCGCTAGGCCTACCCACACAAGTGAGGTATCATTTTTATTGTGAGACTTGGGGGAACGCTGGGTGGAAGGAAATTTGTGGCTCCTCTCTGATTCCAGAACCTTCTGTCACCAAAATGTGAGGAAAATGTGTTTTTTTAGCCACATTTTGAGGTTTGCAAAGGATTCTGGGTAACAGAACCTGGTCAGAGCCCCACAAGTCACCCCATCTTGGATTCTCCTAGGTCTCTAGTTTTCAAAAATGCATAGGTTTGGTAGGTTTCCCTAGGTGCCGGCTGAGCTAGAGGCCAAAATCTACAGGTAGGCACTTTGCAAAAAACACCTCTGTTTTCTTTCAAAAAATGTGATGTGTGCACGTTGCGTTTTGGGGCATTTTCTGTCGCGGGCGCTAGGCCTACCCACACAAGTGAGGTATCATTTTTATTGTGAGACTTGGGGGAACGCTGGGTGGAAGGACATTTGTGGCTCCTCTCTGATTCCAGAACTTTCTGTCACCAAAATGTGAGGAAAATGTGTTTTTTTAGCCACATTTTGAGGTTTGAAAAGGATTCTGGGTAACAGAACCTGGTCAGAGTCCCACAAGTCACCCCATCTTGGATTCTCCTAGGTCTCTAGTTTTGAAAAATGCATAGGTTTGGTAGGTTTCCCTAGGTGCCGGCTGAGCTAGAGGCCAAAATCTACAGGTAGGCACTTTGCAAAAAACACCTCTGTTTTCTTTCAAAAAATGTGACGTGTCCACATTGCGTTTTGGGGCATTTCCTGTTGCGGGCGCTAGGCCTACCCACACAAGTGAGGTATCATTTTTATTGTGAGACTTGGGGGAACGCTGGGTGGAAGGAAATTTGTGGCTCCTCTCTGATTCCAGAACCTTCTGTCACCAAAATGTGAGGAAAATGTGTTTTTTTAGCCACATTTTGAGGTTTGCAAAGGATTCTGGGTAACAGAACCTGGTCAGAGCCCCACAAGTTACCCCATCTTGGATTCTCCTAGGTCTCTAGTTTTCAAAAATGCATAGGTTTGGTAGGTTTCCCTAGGTGCCGGCTGAGCTAGAGGCCAAAATCTACAGGTAGGCACGTTGCAAAAAACACCTCTGTTTTCTTTCAAAAAATGTGAGTTGTCCACATTGCGTTTTGGGGCATTTCCTGTCGCGGGCGCTAGGCCTACCCACACAAGTGAGGTATCATTTTTATTGTGAGACTTGGGGGAACGCTGGGTGGAAGGAAATTTGTGGCTCCTCTCTGATTCCAGAACGTTCTGTCACCAAAATGTGAGGAAAATGTGTTTTTTTAGCCACATTTTGAGGTTTGCAAAGGATTCTGGGTAACAGAACCTGGTCAGAGCCCCAGAGGTCACCCCATCTTGGATTCCCCTAGGCCTCTAGTTTTAAAAAATGCATAGGTTTGGTAGGTTTCCCTATGTGCCGGCTGAGCTAGAGGCCAAAATCTACAGGTAGGCACTTTGCAAAAAACACCTCTGTTTTCTTTAAAAAAATGTGATGTGTGCACGTTGCGTTTTGGGGCATTTTCTGTCGCGGGCGCTAGGCCTACCCACACAAGTGAGGTATCATTTTTATTGTGAGACTTGGGGGAACGCTGGGTGGAAGGACATTTGTGGCTCCTCTCTGATTCCAGAACTTTCTGTCACCAAAATGTGAGGAAAATGTGTTTTTTTAGCCACATTTTGAGGTTTGAAAAGGATTCTGGGTAACAGAACCTGGTCAGAGTCCCACAAGTCACCCCATCTTGGATTCCCCTAGGCCTCTAGTTTTAAAAAATGCAAAGGTTTGGTAGGTTTCCCTAGGTGCCGGCTGAGCTAGAGGCCAAAATATACAGGTAGGCACTTTGCAAAAAACACCTCTGTTTTCTTTCAAAAAATGTGATGTGTGCACGTTGAGGTTTAGGGCATTTACTGTTGCAGCCGCTAGGCCTACCCACACAAGTGAGGTATCATTTTTATCGGGAGACTTGGGGGAACACTGGGTGGAAGGAAATTTGTGGCTCCTCTCTGATGCCAGAACTTTCTGTCACCAAATTGTGAGGAAAATGTGTTTTTTTAGCCACATTTGAGGTTTGCAAAGGATTCTGAGTAACAGAACCTGGTCAGAGTCCCACAAGTCGCCCCATGTTGGATTCTCCTAGGTCTCTAGTTTTAAAAAATGCATAGGTTTGGTAGGTTTCCCTAGGTGCCGGCTGAGCTAGAGGCCAAAATCTACAGGTAGGTACTTTGCAAAAAACACCTCTGTTTTCTTTCAAAAAATGTGAGTTGTCCACATTGCGTTTTGGGGCATTTCCTGTCGCGGGCGCTAGGCCTACCCACACAAGTGAGGTATAATTTTTATTGTGAGACTTGGGGGAACGCTGGGTGGAAGGAAATTTGTGGCTCCTCTCCGATTCCAGAACTTTCTGTCACCAAAATGTGAGGAAAATGTGTTTTTTTAGCCTCATTTTGAGGTTTGCAAAGGATTCTGGGTAACAGAACCTGGTCAGAGCCCCAGAGGTCACCCCATCTTGGATTCCCCTAGGCCTCTAGTTTTAAAAAATGCATAGGTTTGGTAGGTTTCCCTATGTGCCGGCTGAGCTAGAGGCCAAAATCTACAGGTAGGCACTTTGCAAAAAACACCTCTGTTTTCTTTCAAAAAATGTGATGTGTGCACGTTGCGTTTTGGGGCATTTTCTGTCGCGGGCGCTAGGCCTACCCACACAAGTGAGGTATCATTTTTATTGTGAGACTTGGGGGAAGGCTGGGTGGAAGGACATTTGTGGCTCCTCTCTGATTCCAGAACTTTCTGTCACCAAAATGTGAGGAAAATGTGTTTTTTTAGCCACATTTTGAGGTTTGAAAAGGATTCTGGGTAACAGAACCTGGTCAGAGTCCCACAAGTCACCCCATCTTGGATACTCCTAGGTCTCTAGTTTTGAAAAATGCATAGGTTTGGTAGGTTTCCCTAGGTGCCGGCTGAGCTAGAGGCCAAAATCTACAGGTAGGCACTTTGCAAAAAACACCTCTGTTTTCTTTAAAAAAATGTGACGTGTCCACATTGCGTTTTGGGGCATTTCCTGTTGCGGGCGCTAGGCCTACCCACACAAGTGAGGTATCATTTTTATTGTGAGACTTGGGGGAACGCTGGGTGGAAGGAAATTTGTGGCTCCTCTCTGATTCCAGAACCTTCTGTCACCAAAATGTGAGGAAAATGTGTTTTTTTAGCCACATTTTGAGGTTTGCAAAGGATTCTGGGTAACAGAACCTGGTCAGAGCCCCACAAGTCACCCCATCTTGGATTCTCCTAGGTCTCTAGTTTTCAAAAATGCATAGGTTTGGTAGGTTTCCCTAGGTGCCGGCTGAGCTAGAGGCCAAAATCTACAGGTAGGCACTTTGCAAAAAACACCTCTGTTTTCTTTCAAAAAATGTGATGTGTGCACGTTGCGTTTTGGGGCATTTTCTGTCGCGGGCGCTAGGCCTACCCACACAAGTGAGGTATCATTTTTATAGTGAGACTTGGGGGAACGCTGGGTGGAAGGACATTTGTGGCTCCTCTCTGATTCCAGAACTTTCTGTCACCAAAATGTGAGGAAAATGTGTTTTTTTAGCCACATTTTGAGGTTTGAAAAGGATTCTGGGTAACAGAACCTGGTCAGAGTCCCACAAGTCACCCCATCTTGGATTCTCCTAGGTCTCTAGTTTTGAAAAATGCATAGGTTTGGTAGGTTTCCCTAGGTGCCGGCTGAGCTAGAGGCCAAAATCTACAGGTAGGCACTTTGCAAAAAACACCTCTGTTTTCTTTCAAAAAATGTGACGTGTCCACATTGCGTTTTGGGGCATTTCCTGTTGCGGGCGCTAGGCCTACCCACACAAGTGAGGTATCATTTTTATTGTGAGACTTGGGGGAACGCTGGGTGGAAGGAAATTTGTGGCTCCTCTCTGATTCCAGAACCTTCTGTCACCAAAATGTGAGGAAAATGTGTTTTTTTAGCCACATTTTGAGGTTTGCAAAGGATTCTGGGTAACAGAACCTGGTCAGAGCCCCACAAGTTACCCCATCTTGGATTCTCCTAGGTCTCTAGTTTTCAAAAATGCATAGGTTTGGTAGGTTTCCCTAGGTGCCGGCTGAGCTAGAGGCCAAAATCTACAGGTAGGCACGTTGCAAAAAACACCTCTGTTTTCTTTCAAAAAATGTGAGTTGTCCACATTGCGTTTTGGGGCATTTCCTGTCGCGGGCGCTAGGCCTACCCACACAAGTGAGGTATCATTTTTATTGTGAGACTTGGGGGAACGCTGGGTGGAAGGAAATTTGTGGCTCCTCTCTGATTCCAGAACGTTCTGTCACCAAAATGTGAGGAAAATGTGTTTTTTTAGCCACATTTTGAGGTTTGCAAAGGATTCTGGGTAACAGAACCTGGTCAGAGCCCCAGAGGTCACCCCATCTTGGATTCCCCTAGGCCTCTAGTTTTAAAAAATGCATAGGTTTGGTAGGTTTCCCTATGTGCCGGCTGAGCTAGAGGCCAAAATCTACAGGTAGGCACTTTGCAAAAAACACCTCTGTTTTCTTTAAAAAAATGTGATGTGTGCACGTTGCGTTTTGGGGCATTTTCTGTCGCGGGCGCTAGGCCTACCCACACAAGTGAGGTATCATTTTTATTGTGAGACTTGGGGGAACGCTGGGTGGAAGGACATTTGTGGCTCCTCTCTGATTCCAGAACTTTCTGTCACCAAAATGTGAGGAAAATGTGTTTTTTTAGCCACATTTTGAGGTTTGAAAAGGATTCTGGGTAACAGAACCTGGTCAGAGTCCCACAAGTCACCCCATCTTGGATTCCCCTAGGCCTCTAGTTTTAAAAAATGCAAAGGTTTGGTAGGTTTCCCTAGGTGCCGGCTGAGCTAGAGGCCAAAATATACAGGTAGGCACTTTGCAAAAAACACCTCTGTTTTCTTTAAAAAAATGTGATGTGTGCACGTTGAGGTTTAGGGCATTTACTGTTGCAGCCGCTAGGCCTACCCACACAAGTGAGGTATCATTTTTATCGGGAGACTTGGGGGAACACTGGGTGGAAGGAAATTTGTGGCTCCTCTCTGATGCCAGAACTTTCTGTCACCAAATTGTGAGGAAAATGTGTTTTTTTAGCCACATTTGAGGTTTGCAAAGGATTCTGAGTAACAGAACCTGGTCAGAGTCCCACAAGTCGCCCCATGTTGGATTCTCCTAGGTCTCTAGTTTTAAAAAATGCATAGGTTTGGTAGGTTTCCCTAGGTGCCGGCTGAGCTAGAGGCCAAAATCTACAGGTAGGTACTTTGCAAAAAACACCTCTGTTTTCTTTCAAAAAATGTGAGTTGTCCACATTGCGTTTTGGGGCATTTCCTGTCGCGGGCGCTAGGCCTACCCACACAAGTGAGGTATCATTTTTATTGTGAGACTTGGGGGAACGCTGGGTGGAAGGAAATTTGTGGCTCCTCTCCGATTCCAGAACTTTCTGTCACCAAAATGTGAGGAAAATGTGTTTTTTTAGCCTCATTTTGAGGTTTGCAAAGGATTCTGGGTAACAGAACCTGGTCAGAGCCCCAGAGGTCACCCCATCTTGGATTCCCCTAGGCCTCTAGTTTTAAAAAATGCATAGGTTTGGTAGGTTTCCCTATGTGCCGGCTGAGCTAGAGGCCAAAATCTACAGGTAGGCACTTTGCAAAAAACACCTCTGTTTTCTTTCAAAAAATGTGATGTGTGCACGTTGCGTTTTGGGGCATTTTCTGTCGCGGGCGCTAGGCCTACCCACACAAGTGAGGTATCATTTTTATTGTGAGACTTGGGGGAACGCTGGGTGGAAGGACATTTGTGGCTCCTCTCTGATTCCAGAACTTTCTGTCACCAAAATGTGAGGAAAATGTGTTTTTTTAGCCACATTTTGAGGTTTGAAAAGGATTCTGGGTAACAGAACCTGGTCAGAGTCCCACAAGTCACCCCATCTTGGATTCTCCTAGGTCTCTAGTTTTGAAAAATGCATGTGTTTGGTAGGTTTCCCTAGGTGCCGGCTGAGCTAGAGGCCAAAATCTACAGGTAGGCACTTTGCAAAAAACACCTCTGTTTTCTTTCAAAAAATGTGACGTGTCCACATTGCGTTTTGGGGCATTTCCTGTTGCGGGCGCTAGGCCTACCCACACAAGTGAGGTATCATTTTTATTGTGAGACTTGGGGGAACGCTGGGTGGAAGGAAATTTGTGGCTCCTCTCTGATTCCAGAACCTTCTGTCACCAAAATGTGAGGAAAATGTGTTTTTTTAGCCACATTTTGAGGTTTGCAAAGGATTCTGGGTAACAGAACCTGGTCAGAGCCCCACAAGTCACCCCATCTTGGATTCTCCTAGGTCTCTAGTTTTCAAAAATGCATAGGTTTGGTAGGTTTCCCTAGGTGCCGGCTGAGCTAGAGGCCAAAATCTACAGGTAGGCACTTTGCAAAAAACACCTCTGTTTTCTTTAAAAAAATGTGACGTGTCCAAATTGCGTTTTGGGGCATTTCCTGTCGCGGGCTCTAGGCCTACCCACACAAGTGAGGTATCATTTTTATTGTGAGACTTGGGGGAATGCTGGGTGGAAGGAAATTTGTGGCTCCTCTCTGATTCCAGAACCTTCTGTCACCAAAATGTGAGGAATATGTGTTTTTTTAGCCACATTTTGAGGTTTGCAAAGGATTCTGGGTAACAGAACCTGGTCAGAGCCCCAGAGGTCACCCCATCTTGGATTCCCCTAGGCCTCTAGTTTTAAAAAATGCATAGGTTTGGTAGGTTTCCCTAGGTGCCGGCTGAGCTAGAGGCCAAAATCTACAGGTAGGCACTTTGCAAAAAACACCTCTGTTTTCTTTAAAAAAATGTGATGTGTGCACGTTGAGGTTTAGGGCATTTACTGTTGCGGGCGCTAGGCCTACCCACACAAGTGAGGTATCATTTTTATTGTGAGACTTGGGGGAATGCTGGGTGGAAGGAAATTTGTGGCTCCTCTCTGATTCCAGAACCTTCTGTCACCAAAATGTGAGGAATATGTGTTTTTTTATCCACATTTTGAGGTTTGCAAAGGATTCTGGGTAACAGAACCTGGTCAGAGCCCCAGAGGTCACCCCATCTTGGATTCCCCTAGGCCTCTAGTTTTAAAAAATGCATAGGTTTGGTAGGTTTCCCTAGGTGCCGGCTGAGCTAGAGGCCAAAATATACAGGTAGGCACTTTGCAAAAAACACCTCTGTTTTCTTTCAAAAAATGTGATGTGTGCACGTTGAGGTTTAGGGCATTTACTGTTGCGGGCGCTAGGCCTACCCACACAAGTGAGGTATCATTTTTATCGGGAGACTTGGGGGAACACTGGGTGGAAGGAAATTTGTGGCTCCTCTCTGATGCCAGAACTTTCTGTCACCAAAATGTGAGTAAAATGTGTTTTTTTTATCCACATTTTGAGGTTTGCAAAGGATTCTGGGTAACAGAACCTGGTCAGAGCCCCACAAGTCACCCCATCTTGGATTCTCCTAGGTCTCTAGTTTTAAAAAATGCATAGGTTTGGTAGGTTTCCCTAGGTGCCGGCTGAGCTAGAGGCCAAAATCTACAGGTAGGCACTTTGCAAAAAACACCTCTGTTTTCTTTAAAAAAATGTGACGTGTCCAAATTGCGTTTTGGGGCATTTCCTGTCGCGGGCTCTTGGCCTACCCACACAAGTGAGGTATCATTTTTATTGTGAGACTTGGGGGAATGCTGGGTGGAAGGAAATTTGTGGCTCCTCTCTGATTCCAGAACCTTCTGTCACCAAAATGTGAGGAATATGTGTTTTTTTAGCCACATTTTGAGGTTTGCAAAGGATTCTGGGTAACAGAACCTGGTCAGAGCCCCAGAGGTCACCCCATCTTGGATTCCCCTAGGCCTCTAGTTTTAAAAAATGCATAGGTTTGGTAGGTTTCCCTAGGTGCCGGCTGAGCTAGAGGCCAAAATATACAGGTAGGCACTTTGCAAAAAACACCTCTGTTTTCTTTCAAAAAATGTGATGTGTGCACGTTGAGGTTTAGGGCATTTACTGTTGCGGGCGCTAGGCCTACCCACACAAGTGAGGTATCATTTTTATCGGGAGACTTGGGGGAACACTGGGTGGAAGGAAATTTGTGGCTCCTCTCTGATGCCAGAACTTTCTGTCACCAAAATGTGAGGAAAATGTGTTTTTTTTATCCACATTTTGAGGTTTGCAAAGGATTCTGGGTAACAGAACCTGGTCAGAGCCCCACAAGTCACCCCATCTTGGATTCTCCTAGGTCTCTAGTTTTCAAAAATGCATAGGTTTGGTAGGTTTCCCTAGGTGCCGGCTGAGCTAGAGGCCAAAATCTACAGGTAGGCACTTTGCAAAAAACACCTCTGTTTTCTTTAAAAAAATGTGACGTGTCCAAATTGCGTTTTGGGGCATTTCCTGTCGCGGGCTCTAGGCCTACCCACACAAGTGAGGTATCATTTTTATTGTGAGACTTGGGGGAATGCTGGGTGGAAGGAAATTTGTGGCTCCTCTCTGATTCCAGAACCTTCTGTCACCAAAATGTGAGGAATATGTGTTTTTTTAGCCACATTTTGAGGTTTGCAAAGGATTCTGGGTAACAGAACCTGGTCAGAGCCCCAGAGGTCACCCCATCTTGGATTCCCCTAGGCCTCTAGTATTAAAAAATGCATAGGTTTGGTAGGTTTCCCTAGGTGCCGGCTGAGCTAGAGGCCAAAATCTACAGGTAGGCACTTTGCAAAAAACACCTCTGTTTTCTTTAAAAAAATGTGATGTGTGCACGTTGAGGTTTAGGGCATTTACTGTTGCGGGCGCTAGGCCTACCCACACAAGTGAGGTATCATTTTTATTGTGAGACTTGGGGGAATGCTGGGTGGAAGGAAATTTGTGGCTCCTCTCTGATTCCAGAACCTTCTGTCACCAAAATGTGAGGAATATGTGTTTTTTTATCCACATTTTGAGGTTTGCAAAGGATTCTGGGTAACAGAACCTGGTCAGAGCCCCAGAGGTCACCCCATCTTGGATTCCCCTAGGCCTCTAGTTTTAAAAAATGCATAGGTTTGGTAGGTTTCCCTAGGTGCCGGCTGAGCTAGAGGCCAAAATCTACAGGTAGGCACTTTGCAAAAAACACCTCTGTTTTCTTTAAAAAAATGTGATGTGTGCACGTTGAGGTTTAGGGCATTTACTGTTGCGGGCGCTAGGCCTACCCACACAAGTGAGGTATCATTTTTATCGGGAGACTTGGGGGAACACTGGGTGGAAGGAAATTTGTGGCTCCTCTCTGATGCCAGAACTTTCTGTCACCAAAATGTGAGGAAAATGTGTTTTTTTTATCCACATTTTGAGGTTTGCAAAGGATTCTGGGTAACAGAACCTGGTCAGAGCCCCACAAGTCACCCCATCTTGGATTCTCCTAGGTCTCTAGTTTTAAAAAATGCATAGGTTTGGTAGGTTTCCCTAGGTGCCGGCTGAGCTAGAGGCCAAAATCTACAGGTAGGCACTTTGCAAAAAACACCTCTGTTTTCTTTAAAAAAATGTGACGTGTCCAAATTGCGTTTTGGGGCATTTCCTGTCGCGGGCTCTTGGCCTACCCACACAAGTGAGGTATCATTTTTATTGTGAGACTTGGGGGAATGCTGGGTGGAAGGAAATTTGTGGCTCCTCTCTGATTCCAGAACCTTCTGTCACCAAAATGTGAGGAATATGTGTTTTTTTAGCCACATTTTGAGGTTTGCAAAGGATTCTGGGTAACAGAACCTGGTCAGAGCCCCAGAGGTCACCCCATCTTGGATTCCCCTAGGCCTCTAGTTTTAAAAAATGCATAGGTTTGGTAGGTTTCCCTAGGTGCCGGCTGAGCTAGAGGCCAAAATATACAGGTAGGCACTTTGCAAAAAACACCTCTGTTTTCTTTCAAAAAATGTGATGTGTGCACGTTGAGGTTTAGGGCATTTACTGTTGTGGGCGCTAGGCCTACCCACACAAGTGAGGTATCATTTTTATCGGGAGACTTGGGGGAACACTGGGTGGAAGGAAATTTGTGGCTCCTCTCTGATGCCAGAACTTTCTGTCTCCAAAATGTGAGGAAAATGTGTTTTTTTTATCCACATTTTGAGGTTTGCAAAGGATTCTGGGTAACAGAACCTGGTCAGAGCCCCACAAGTCACCCCATCTTGGATTCTCCTAGGTCTCTAGTTTTCAAAAATGCATAGGTTTGGTAGGTTTCCCTAGGTGCCGGCTGAGCTAGAGGCCAAAATCTACAGGTAGGCACTTTGCAAAAAACACCTCTGTTTTCTTTAAAAAAATGTGACGTGTCCAAATTGCGTTTTGGGGCATTTCCTGTCGCGGGCTCTAGGCCTACCCACACAAGTGAGGTATCATTTTTATTGTGAGACTTGGGGGAATGCTGGGTGGAAGGAAATTTGTGGCTCCTCTCTGATTCCAGAACCTTCTGTCACCAAAATGTGAGGAATATGTGTTTTTTTAGCCACATTTTGAGGTTTGCAAAGGATTCTGGGTAACAGAACCTGGTCAGAGCCCCAGAGGTCACCCCATCTTGGATTCCCCTAGGCCTCTAGTTTTAAAAAATGCATAGGTTTGGTAGGTTTCCCTAGGTGCCGGCTGAGCTAGAGGCCAAAATCTACAGGTAGGCACTTTGCAAAAAACACCTCTGTTTTCTTTAAAAAAATGTGATGTGTGCACGTTGAGGTTTAGGGTATTTACTGTTGCGGGCGCTAGGCCTACCCACACAAGTGAGGTATCATTTTTATTGTGAGACTTGGGGGAATGCTGGGTGGAAGGAAATTTGTGGCTCCTCTCTGATTCCAGAACCTTCTGTCACCAAAATGTGAGGAATATGTGTTTTTTTATCCACATTTTGAGGTTTGCAAAGGATTCTGGGTAACAGAACCTGGTCAGAGCCCCAGAGGTCACCCCATCTTGGATTCCCCTAGGCCTCTAGTTTTAAAAAATGCATAGGTTTGGTAGGTTTCCCTAGGTGCCGGCTGAGCTAGAGGCCAAAATATACAGGTAGGCACTTTGCAAAAAACACCTCTGTTTTCTTTCAAAAAATGTGATGTGTGCACGTTGAGGTTTAGGGCATTTACTGTTGCGGGCGCTAGGCCTACCCACACAAGTGAGGTATCATTTTTATCGGGAGACTTGGGGGAACACTGGGTGGAAGGAAATTTGTGGCTCCTCTCTGATGCCAGAACTTTCTGTCACCAAAATGTGAGGAAAATGTGTTTTTTTTATCCACATTTTGAGGTTTGCAAAGGATTCTGGGTAACAGAACCTGGTCAGAGCCCCACAAGTCACCCCATCTTGGATTCTCCTAGGTCTCTAGTTTTAAAAAATGCATAGGTTTGGTAGGTTTCCCTAGGTGCCGGCTGAGCTAGAGGCCAAAATCTACAGGTAGGCACTTTGCAAAAAACACCTCTGTTTTCTTTAAAAAAATGTGACGTGTCCAAATTGCGTTTTGGGGCATTTCCTGTCGCGGGCTCTAGGCCTACCCACACAAGTGAGGTATCATTTTTATTGTGAGACTTGGGGGAATGCTGGGTGGAAGGAAATGTGTGGCTCCTCTCTGATTCCAGAACCTTCTGTCACCAAAATGTGAGGAATATGTGTTTTTTTAGCCACATTTTGAGGTTTGCAAAGGATTCTGGGTAACAGAACCTGGTCAGAGCCCCAGAGGTCACCCCATCTTGGATTCCCCTAGGCCTCTAGTTTTAAAAAATGCATAGGTTTGGTAGGTTTCCCTAGGTGCCGGCTGAGCTAGAGGCCAAAATATACAGGTAGGCACTTTGCAAAAAACACCTCTGTTTTCTTTCAAAAAATGTGATGTGTGCACGTTGAGGTTTAGGGCATTTACTGTTGCGGGCGCTAGGCCTACCCACACAAGTGAGGTATCATTTTTATCGGGAGACTTGGGGGAACACTGGGTGGAAGGAAATTTGTGGCTCCTCTCTGATGCCAGAACTTTCTGTCACCAAAATGTGAGGAAAATGTGTTTTTTTTATCCACATTTTGAGGTTTGCAAAGGATTCTGGGTAACAGAACCTGGTCAGAGCCCCACAAGTCACCCCATCTTGGATTCCCCTAGGTCTCTAGTTTTAAAAAATGCATAGGTTTGGAAGGTTTCCCTAGGTGCCGGCTGAGCTAGAGGCCAAAATCTACAGGTAGGCACTTTGCAAAAAACACCTCTGTTTTCTTTCAAAAAATGTGATGTGTGCACGTTGCAGTTTGGGGCATTTCCTTTCGCGGGCGCTAGGCCTACCCACACAAGTGAGGTATCATTTTTATCAGGAGACTTGGGGGAACGCTGGGTGGAAGGAAATATGTGGCTCCTCTCTGATCCAGAACTTTCTGTCACCAAAATGTGAGGAAAATGTGTTTTTTAGCCACATTTTGAGGTTTGCAAAGGATTCTGGGTAACAGAACCTGGTCAGAGCCCCACAAGTCACCCCATCTTGGATTCTCCTAGGTCTCTAGTTTTCGAAAATGCATAGGTTTGGTAGGTTTCACTAGGTGCCGGCTGAGCTAGAGGCCAAAATCTACAGGTAGGCACTTTGCCAAAAACACCTCTGTTTTCTTTCAAAAAATGTGATGTGTCCACATTGCGTTTTGGGGCATTTCCTGTTGCGGGCCCTAGGCCTACCCACACAAGTGAGGTATCATTTTTATCGTGAGACTTGGGGGAAAGCTGGGTGGAAGGAAATTTGTGGCTCCTCTCTGATTCCAGAACTTTCTGTCACCAAAATGTGAGGAAAATGTGTTTTTTTAGCCACATTTTGAGGTTTGCAAAGGATTCTGGGTAACAGAACCTGGTCAGAGCCCCAGAGGTCACCCCATCTTGGATTCCCCTAGGCCTCTAGTTTTAAAAAATGCATAGGTTTGGTAGGTTTCCCTAGGTGCCGGCTGAGCTAGAGGCCAAAATATACAGGTAGGCACTTTGCAAAAAACACCTCTGTTTTCTTTCAAAAAATGTGATGTGTGCACGTTGAGGTTTAGGGCATTTACTGTTGCGGGCGCTAGGCCTACCCACACAAGTGAGGTATCATTTTTATCGGGAGACTTGGGGGAACACTGGGTGGAAGGAAATTTGTGGCTCCTCTCTGATGCCAGAACTTTCTGTCACCAAAATGTGAGGAAAATGTGTTTTTTTTATCCACATTTTGAGGTTTGCAAAGGATTCTGGGTAACAGAACCTGGTCAGAGCCCCACAAGTCACCCCATCTTGGATTCTCCTAGGTCTCTAGTTTTAAAAAATGCATAGGTTTGGTAGGTTTCCCTAGGTGCCGGCTGAGCTAGAGGCCAAAATCTACAGGTAGGCACTTTGCAAAAAACACCTCTGTTTTCTTTAAAAAAATGTGACGTGTCCAAATTGCGTTTTGGGGCATTTCCTGTCGCGGGCTCTAGGCCTACCCACACAAGTGAGGTATCATTTTTATTGTGAGACTTGGGGGAATGCTGGGTGGAAGGAAATGTGTGGCTCCTCTCTGATTCCAGAACCTTCTGTCACCAAAATGTGAGGAATATGTGTTTTTTTAGCCACATTTTGAGGTTTGCAAAGGATTCTGGGTAACAGAACCTGGTCAGAGCCCCAGAGGTCACCCCATCTTGGATTCCCCTAGGCCTCTAGTTTTAAAAAATGCATAGGTTTGGTAGGTTTCCCTAGGTGCCGGCTGAGCTAGAGGCCAAAATATACAGGTAGGCACTTTGCAAAAAACACCTCTGTTTTCTTTCAAAAAATGTGATGTGTGCACGTTGAGGTTTAGGGCATTTACTGTTGCGGGCGCTAGGCCTACCCACACAAGTGAGGTATCATTTTTATCGGGAGACTTGGGGGAACACTGGGTGGAAGGAAATTTGTGGCTCCTCTCTGATGCCAGAACTTTCTGTCACCAAAATGTGAGGAAAATGTGTTTTTTTTATCCACATTTTGAGGTTTGCAAAGGATTCTGGGTAACAGAACCTGGTCAGAGCCCCACAAGTCACCCCATCTTGGATTCCCCTAGGTCTCTAGTTTTAAAAAATGCATAGGTTTGGAAGGTTTCCCTAGGTGCCGGCTGAGCTAGAGGCCAAAATCTACAGGTAGGCACTTTGCAAAAAACACCTCTGTTTTCTTTCAAAAAATGTGATGTGTGCACGTTGCAGTTTGGGGCATTTCCTTTCGCGGGCGCTAGGCCTACCCACACAAGTGAGGTATCATTTTTATCAGGAGACTTGGGGGAACGCTGGGTGGAAGGAAATATGTGGCTCCTCTCTGATCCAGAACTTTCTGTCACCAAAATGTGAGGAAAATGTGTTTTTTAGCCACATTTTGAGGTTTGCAAAGGATTCTGGGTAACAGAACCTGGTCAGAGCCCCACAAGTCACCCCATCTTGGATTCTCCTAGGTCTCTAGTTTTCGAAAATGCATAGGTTTGGTAGGTTTCACTAGGTGCCGGCTGAGCTAGAGGCCAAAATCTACAGGTAGGCACTTTGCCAAAAACACCTCTGTTTTCTTTCAAAAAATGTGATGTGTCCACATTGCGTTTTGGGGCATTTCCTGTTGCGGGCCCTAGGCCTACCCACACAAGTGAGGTATCATTTTTATCGTGAGACTTGGGGGAAAGCTGGGTGGAAGGAAATTTGTGGCTCCTCTCTGATTCCAGAACTTTCTGTCACCAAAATGTGAGGAAAATGTGTTTTTTTAGCCACATTTTGAGGTTTGCAAAGGATTCTGGGTAACAGAACCTGGTCAGAGCCCCAGAGGTCACCCCATCTTGGATTCCCCTAGGCCTCTAGTTTTAAAAAATGCATAGGTTTGGTAGGTTTCCCTAGGTGCCGGCTGAGCTAGAGGCCAAAATATACAGGTAGGCACTTTGCAAAAAACACCTCTGTTTTCTTTCAAAAAATGTGATGTGTGCACGTTGAGGTTTAGGGCATTTACTGTTGCGGGCGCTAGGCCTACCCACACAAGTGAGGTATCATTTTTATCGGGAGACTTGGGGGAACACTGGGTGGAAGGAAATTTGTGGCTCCTCTCTGATGCCAGAACTTTCTGTCACCAAAATGTGAGGAAAATGTGTTTTTTTTATCCACATTTTGAGGTTTGCAAAGGATTCTGGGTAACAGAACCTGGTCAGAGCCCCACAAGTCACCCCATCTTGGATTCTCCTAGGTCTCTAGTTTTAAAAAATGCATAGGTTTGGTAGGTTTCCCTAGGTGCCGGCTGAGCTAGAGGCCAAAATCTACAGGTAGGCACTTTGCAAAAAACACCTCTGTTTTCTTTAAAAAAATGTGACGTGTCCAAATTGCGTTTTGGGGCATTTCCTGTCGCGGGCTCTAGGCCTACCCACACAAGTGAGGTATCATTTTTATTGTGAGACTTGGGGGAATGCTGGGTGGAAGGAAATGTGTGGCTCCTCTCTGATTCCAGAACCTTCTGTCACCAAAATGTGAGGAATATGTGTTTTTTTAGCCACATTTTGAGGTTTGCAAAGGATTCTGGGTAACAGAACCTGGTCAGAGCCCCAGAGGTCACCCCATCTTGGATTCCCCTAGGCCTCTAGTTTTAAAAAATGCATAGGTTTGGTAGGTTTCCCTAGGTGCCGGCTGAGCTAGAGGCCAAAATATACAGGTAGGCACTTTGCAAAAAACACCTCTGTTTTCTTTCAAAAAATGTGATGTGTGCACGTTGAGGTTTAGGGCATTTACTGTTGCGGGCGCTAGGCCTACCCACACAAGTGAGGTATCATTTTTATCGGGAGACTTGGGGGAACACTGGGTGGAAGGAAATTTGTGGCTCCTCTCTGATGCCAGAACTTTCTGTCACCAAAATGTGAGGAAAATGTGTTTTTTTTATCCACATTTTGAGGTTTGCAAAGGATTCTGGGTAACAGAACCTGGTCAGAGCCGCACAAGTCACCCCATCTTGGATTCCCCTAGGTCTCTAGTTTTAAAAAATGCATAGGTTTGGAAGGTTTCCCTAGGTGCCGGCTGAGCTAGAGGCCAAAATCTACAGGTAGGCACTTTGCAAAAAACACCTCTGTTTTCTTTCAAAAAATGTGATGTGTGCACGTTGCAGTTTGGGGCATTTCCTTTCGCGGGCGCTAGGCCTACCCACACAAGTGAGGTATCATTTTTATCAGGAGACTTGGGGGAATGCTGGGTGGAAGGAAATATGTGGCTCCTCTCTGATCCAGAACTTTCTGTCACCAAAATGTGAGGAAAATGTGTTTTTTAGCCACATTTTGAGGTTTGCAAAGGATTCTGGGTAACAGAACCTGGTCAGAGCCCCACAAGTCACCCCATCTTGGATTCTCCTAGGTCTCTAGTTTTCGAAAATGCATAGGTTTGGTAGGTTTCACTAGGTGCCGGCTGAGCTAGAGGCCAAAATCTACAGGTAGGCACTTTGCCAAAAACACCTCTGTTTTCTTTAAAAAAATGTGATGTGTCCACATTGCGTTTTGGGGCATTTCCTGTTGCGGGCCCTAGGCCTACCCACACAAGTGAGGTATCATTTTTATCGTGAGACTTGGGGGAAAGCTGGGTGGAAGGAAATTTGTGGCTCCTCTCTGATTCCAGAACTTTCTGTCACCAAAATGTGAGGAAAATGTGTTTTTTTAGCCACATTTTGAGGTTTGCAAAGGATTCTGGGTAACAGAACCTGGTCAGAGCCCCAGAGGTCACCCCATCTTGGATTCCCCTAGGCCTCTAGTTTTAAAAAAGTGCATAGGTTTGGTCGGTTTCCCTAGGTGCCGGCTGAGCTAGAGGCCAAAATCTACAGGTAGGCACTTTGCAAAAAACACCTCTGTTTTCTTTAAAAAAATGTGATGTGTGCACGTTGAGGTTTAGGGCATTTACTGTTGCGGGCGCTAGGCCTACCCACACAAGTGAGGTATCATTTTTATTGTGAGACTTGGGGGAATGCTGGGTGGAAGGAAATTTGTGGCTCCTCTCTGATTCCAGAACCTTCTGTCACCAAAATGTGAGGAATATGTGTTTTTTTAGCCACATTTTGAGGTTTGCAAAGGATTCTGGGTAACAGAACCTGGTCAGAGCCCCAGAGGTCACCCTATCTTGGATTCCCCTAGGCCTCTAGTTTTAAAAAATGCATAGGTTTGGTAGGTTTCCCTAGGTGCCGGCTGAGCTAGAGGTCAAAATATACAGGTAGGCACTTTGCAAAAAACACCTCTGTTTTCTTTCAAAAAATGTGATGTGTGCACGTTGAGGTTTAGGGCATTTACTGTTGCGGGCGCTAGGCCTACCCACACAAGTGAGGTATCATTTTTATCGGGAGACTTGGGGGAACACTGGGTGGAAGGAAATTTGTGGCTCCTCTCTGATGCCAGAACTTTCTGTCACCAAAATGTGAGGAAAATGTGTTTTTTTTATCCACATTTTGAGGTTTGAAAAGGATTCTGGGTAACAGAACCTGGTCAGAGCCCCACAAGTCACCCCATCTTGGATTCCCCTAGGTCTCTAGTTTAAAAAAATGCATAGGTTTGGAAGGTTTCCCTAGGTGCCGGCTGAGCTAGAGGCCAAAATCTACAGGTAGGCACTTTGCAAAAAACACCTCTGTTTTCTTTCAAAAAATGTGATGTGTGCACGTTGCAGTTTGGGGCATTTCCTTTCGCGGGCGCTAGGCCTACCCACACAAGTGAGGTATCATTTTTATCAGGAGACTTGGGGGAACGCTGGGTGGAAGGAAATGTGTGGCTCCTCTCTGATCCAGAACTTTCTGTCACCAAAATGTGAGGAAAATGTGTTTTTTAGCCACATTTTGAGGTTTGCAAAGGATTCTGGGTAACAGAACCTGGTCAGAGCCCCAGAGGTCCCCCCATCTTGGATTCTCCTAGGTCTCTAGTTTTCGAAAATGCATAGGTTTGGTAGGTTTCACTAGGTGCCGGCTGAGCTAGAGGCCAAAATCTACAGGTAGGCACTTTGCCAAAAACACCTCTGTTTTCTTTCAAAAAATGTGATGTGTCCACATTGCGTTTTGGGGCATTTCCTGTTGCGGGCCCTAGGCCTACCCACACAAGTGAGGTATCATTTTTATCGTGAGACTTGGGGGAAAGCTGGGTGGAAGGAAATTTGTGGCTCCTCTCTGATTCCAGAACTTTCTGTCACCAAAATGTGAGGAAAATGTGTTTTTTTAGCCACATTTTGAGGTTTGCAAAGGATTCTGGGTAACAGAACCTGGTCAGAGCCCCAGAGGTCACCCCATCTTGGATTCCCCTAGGCCTCTAGTTTTAAAAAATGCATAGGTTTGGTAGGTTTCCCTAGGTGCCGGCTGAGCTAGAGGCCAAAATCTACAGGTAGGCACTTTGCAAAAAACACCTCTGTTTTCTTTAAAAAAATGTGACGTGTCCAAATTGCGTTTTGGGGCATTTCCTGTCGCGGGCTCTAGGCCTACCCACACAAGTGAGGTATCATTTTTATTGTGAGACTTGGGGGAATGCTGGGTGGAAGGAAATTTGTGGCTCCTCTCTGATTCCAGAACCTTCTGTCACCAAAATGTGAGGAATATGTGTTTTTTTAGCCACATTTTGAGGTTTGCAAAGGATTCTGGGTAACAGAACCTGGTCAGAGCCCCAGAGGTCACCCCATCTTGGATTCCCCTAGGCCTCTAGTTTTAAAAAATGCATAGGTTTGGTAGGTTTCCCTAGGTGCCGGCTGAGCTAGAGGCCAAAATATACAGGTAGGCACTTTGCAAAAAACACCTCTGTTTTCTTTCAAAAAATGTGATGTGTGCACGTTGAGGTTTAGGGCATTTACTGTTGCGGGCGCTAGGCCTACCCACACAAGTGAGGTATCATTTTTATCGGGAGACTTGGGGGAACACTGGGTGGAAGGAAATTTGTGGCTCCTCTCTGATGCCAGAACTTTCTGTCACCAAAATGTGAGGAAAATGTGTTTTTTTTATCCACATTTTGAGGTTTGCAAAGGATTCTGGGTAACAGAACCTGGTCAGAGCCCCACAAGTCACCCCATCTTGGATTCTCCTAGGTCTCTAGTTTTAAAAAATGCATAGGTTTGGTAGGTTTCCCTAGGTGCCGGCTGAGCTAGAGGCCAAAATCTACAGGTAGGCACTTTGCAAAAAACACCTCTGTTTTCTTTAAAAAAATGTGACGTGTCCAAATTGCGTTTTGGGGCATTTCCTGTCGCGGGCTCTAGGCCTACCCACACAAGTGAGGTATCATTTTTATTGTGAGACTTGGGGGATTGCTGGGTGGAAGTAAATTTGTGGCTCCTCTCTGATTCCAGAACCTTCTGTCACCAAAATGTGAGGAATATGTGTTTTTTTAGCCACATTTTGAGGTTTGCAAAGGATTCTGGGTAACAGAACCTGGTCAGAGCCCCAGAGGTCACCCCATCTTGGAATCCCCTAGGCCTCTAGTTTTAAAAAATGGATAGGTTTGGTAGGTTTCCCTAGGTGCCGGCTGAGCTAGAGGCCAAAATATACAGGTAGGCACTTTGCAAAAAACACCTCTGTTTTCTTTAAAAAAATGTGATGTGTGCACGTTGAGGTTTAGGGCATTTACTGTTGCGGGCGCTAGGCCTACCCACACAAGTGAGGTATCATTTTTATCGGGAGACTTGGGGGAACACTGGGTGGAAGGAAATTTGTGGCTCCTCTCTGATGCCAGAACTTTCTGTCACCAAAATGTGAGGAAAATGTGTTTTTTTTATCCACATTTTGAGGTTTGCAAAGGACTCTGGGTAACAGAACCTGGTCAGAGCCCCACAAGTCACCCCATCTTGGATTCCCCTAGGTCTCTAGTTTTAAAAAATGCATAGGTTTGGAAGGTTTCCCTAGGTGCCGGCTGAGCTAGAGGCCAAAATCTACAGGTAGGCACTTTGCAAAAAACACCTCTGTTTTCTTTCAAAAAATGTGATGTGTGCACGTTGCAGTTTGGGGCATTTCCTTTCGCGGGCGCTAGGCCTACCCACACAAGTGAGGTATCATTTTTATCAGGAGACTTGGGGGAACGCTGGGTGGAAGAAAATTTGTGGCTCCTCTCTGATCCAGAACTTTCTGTCACCAAAATGTGAGGAAAATGTGGTTTTTAGCCACATTTTGAGGTTTGCAAAGGATTCTGGGTAACAGAACCTGGTCAGAGCCCCACAAGTCACCCCATCTTGGATTATCCTAGGTCTCTAGTTTTCGAAAATGCATAGGTTTGGTAGGTTTCCCTAGGTGCCGGCTGAGCTAGAGGCCAAAATCTACAGGTAGGCACTTTGCCAAAAACACCTCTGTTTTCTTTAAAAAAATGTGATGTGTCCACATTGCGTTTTGGGGCATTTCCTGTTGCGGGCCCTAGGCCTACCCACACAAGTGAGGTATCATTTTTATCGTGAGACTTGGGGGAAAGCTGGGTGGAAGGAAATTTGTGGCTCCTCTCTGATTCCAGAACTTTCTGTCACCAAAATGTGAGGAAAATGTGTTTTTTTAGCCACATTTTGAGGTTTGCAAAGGATTCTGGGTAACAGAACCTGGTCAGAGCCCCAGAGGTCACCCCATCTTGGATTCCCCTAGGCCTCTAGTTTTAAAAAATGCATAGGTTTGGTAGGTTTCCCTAGGTGCCGGCTGAGCTAGAGGCCAAAATCTACAGGTAGCCACTTTGCAAAAAACACCTCTGTTTTCTTTCAAAAAATGTGATGTGTGCACGTTGCGTTTTGGGGCATTTTCTGTCGCGGGCGCTAGGCCTACCCACACAAGTGAGGCATCATTTTTATTGTGAGACTTGGGGGAACGCTGGGTGGAAGGAAATTTGTGGCTCCTCTCTGATTCCAGAACTTTCTGTCACCAAAATATGAGGAAAATGTGTTTTTTTAGCCACATTTTGAGGTTTGCAAAGGATTCTGGGTAACAGAACCTGGTCAGAGCCCCACAAGTCACCCCATCTTGGATTCTCCTAGGTCTCTAGTTTTAAAAAATGCATAGGTTTGGTAGGTTTCTCTAGGTGCCGGCTGAGCTAGAGGCCAAAATCTACAGGTAGGCACTTTGCAAAAAACACCTCTGTTTTCTTTCAAATAATGTGATGTGTCCAAATTGCGTTTTGGGGCATTTCCTGTCGCGGGCGCTAGGTCTACCCACACAAGTGAGGTATATTTTTTATTGTGAGACTTGGGGGAACGCTGGGTGGAAGGAAATTTGTGGCTCCTCTCTGATTCCAGAACCTTCTGTCACCAAAATGTGAGGAAAATGTGTTTTTTTAGCCACATTTTGAGGTTTGCAAAGGATTCTGGGTAACAGAACCTGGTCAGAGCCCCAGAGGTCACCCCATCTTGGATTCACCTAGGCCTCTAGTTTTAAAAAATGCATAGGTTTGGTAGGTTTCCCTAGGTGCCGGCTGAGCTAGAGGCCAAAATCTACAGGTAGGCACTTTGCAAAAAACACCTCTGTTTTCTTTCAAAAAATGTGATGTGTCCACATTGCGTTTTGGGGCATTTCCTGTTGCGGGCCCTAGGCCTACCCACACAAGTGAGGTATCATTTTTATCGTGAGACTTGGGGGAAAGCTGGGTGGAAGGAAATTTGTGGCTCCTCTCTGATTCCAGAACTTTCTGTCACCAAAATGTGAGGAAAATGTGTTTTTTTAGCCACATTTTGAGGTTTGCAAAGGATTCTGGGTAACAGAACCTGGTCAGAGCCCCAGAGGTCACCCCATCTTGGATTCCCCTAGGCCTCTAGTTTTAAAAAATGCATAGGTTTGGTAGGTTTCCCTAGGTGCCGGCTGAGCTAGAGGCCAAAATCTACAGGTAGCCACTTTGCAAAAAACACCTCTGTTTTCTTTCAAAAAATGTGATGTGTGCACGTTGCGTTTTGGGGCATTTTCTGTCGCGGGCGCTAGGCCTACCCACACAAGTGAGGCATCATTTTTATTGTGAGACTTGGGGGAACGCTGGGTGGAAGGAAATTTGTGGCTCCTCTCTGATTCCAGAACTTTCTGTCACCAAAATGTGAGGAAAATGTGTTTTTTTAGCCACATTTTGAGGTTTGCAAAGGATTCTGGGTAACAGAACCTGGTCAGAGCCCCACAAGTCACCCCATCTTGGATTCTCCTAGGTCTCTAGTTTTAAAAAATGCATAGGTTTGGTAGGTTTCCCTAGGTGCCGGATGAGCTAGAGGCCAAAATCTACAGGTAGGCACTTTGCAAAAAACACCTCTGTTTTCTTTCAAAAAATGTGATGTGTCCAAATTGCGTTTTGGGGCATTTCCTGTCGCGGGCGCTAGGTCTACCCACACAAGTGAGGTATTATTTTTATTGTGAGACTTGGGGGAACGCTGGGTGGAAGGAAATTTGTGGCTCCTCTCTGATTCCAGAATCTTCTGTCACCAAAATGTGAGGAAAATGTGTTTTTTTAGCCACATTTTGAGGTTTGCAAAGGATTCTGGGTAACAGAACCTGGTCAGAGCCCCACAAGTCACCCCATCTTGGATTCTCCTAGGTCTCTAGTTTTAAAAAATGCATAGGTTTGGTAGGTTTCCCTAGGTGCCGGCTGAGCTAGAGGCCAAAATCTACAGGTAGGCACTTTGCAAAAAACACCTCTGTTTTCTTTAAAAAAATGTGACGTGTCCAAATTGCGTTTTGGGGCATTTCCTGTCGCGGGCTCTAGGCCTACCCACACAAGTGAGGTATCATTTTTATTGTGAGACTTGGGGGAATGCTGGGTGGAAGGAAATTTGTGGCTCCTCTCTGATTCCAGAACCTTCTGTCACCAAAATGTGAGGAATATGTGTTTTTTTAGCCACATTTTGAGGTTTGCAAAGGATTCTGGGTAACAGAACCTGGTCAGAGCCCCAGAGGTCACCCCATCTTGGATTCCCCTAGGCCTCTAGTTTTAAAAAATGCATAGGTTTGGTAGGTTTCCCTAGGTGCCGGCTGAGCTAGAGGCCAAAATATACAGGTAGGCACTTTGCAAAAAACACCTCTGTTTTCTTTCAAAAAATGTGATGTGTGCACGTTGAGGTTTGGGGCATTTCCTTTCGCGGGCGCTAGGCCTACCCACACAAGTGAGGTATCATTTTTATCAGGAGACTTGGGGGAACGCTGGGTGGAAGGAAATTTGTGGCTCCTCTCTGATCCAGAACTTTCTGTCACCAAAATGTGAGGAAAATGTGTTTTTTAGCCACATTTTGAGGTTTGCAAAGGATTCTGGGTAACAGAACCTGGTCAGAGCCCCACAAGTCACCCCATCTTGGATTCTCCTAGGTCTCTAGTTTTCGAAAATGCATAGGTTTGGTAGGTTTCCCTAGGTGCCGGCTGAGCTAGAGGCCAAAATCTACAGGTAGGCACTTTGCCAAAAACACCTCTGTTTTCTTTCAAAAAATGTGATGTGTCCACATTGCGTTTTGGGGCATTTCCTGTTGCGGGCCCTAGGCCTACCCACACAAGTGAGGTATCATTTTTATCGTGAGACTTGGGGGAAAGCTGGGTGGAAGGAAATTTGTGGCTCCTCTCTGATTCCAGAACTTTCTGTCACCAAAATGTGAGGAAAATGTGTTTTTTTAGCCACATTTTGAGGTTTGCAAAGGATTCTGGGCAACAGAACCTGGTCAGAGCCCCAGAGGTCACCCCATCTTGGATTCCCCTAGGCCTCTAGTTTTAAAAAATGCATAGGTTTGGTAGGTTTCCCTAGGTGCCGGCTGAGCTAGAGGCCAAAATCTACAGGTAGCCACTTTGCAAAAAACACCTGTTTTCTTTCAAAAAATGTGATGTGTGCACGTTGCGTTTTGGGGCATTTTCTGTCGCGGGCGCTAGGCCTACCCACACAAGTGAGGCATCATTTTTATTGTGAGACTTGGGGGAACGCTGGGTGGAAGGAAATTTGTGGCTCCTCTCTGATTCCAGAACTTTCTGTCACCAAAATATGAGGAAAATGTGTTTTTTTAGCCACATTTTGAGGTTTGCAAAGGATTCTGGGTAACAGAACCTGGTCAGAGCCCCAGAGGTCACCCCATCTTGGATTCACCTAGGCCTCTAGTTTTAAAAAATGCATAGGTTTGGTAGGTTTCCCTAGGTGCCGTCTGAGCTAGAGGCCAAAATCTACAGGTAGGCACTTTGCAAAAAACACCTCTGTTTTCTTTCAAAAAATGTGATGTGTCCACATTGCGTTTTGGGGCATTTCCTGTTGCGGGCCCTAGGCCTACCCACACAAGTGAGGTATCATTTTTATCGTGAGACTTGGGGGAAAGCTGGGTGGAAGGAAATTTGTGGCTCCTCTCTGATTCCAGAACTTTCTGTCACCAAAATGTGTGGAAAATGTGTTTTTTTAGCCACATTTTGAGGTTTGCAAAGGATTCTGGGTAACAGAACCTGGTCAGAGCCCCAGAGGTCACCCCATCTTGGATTCCCCTAGGCCTCTAGTTTTAAAAAATGCATAGGTTTGGTAGGTTTCCCTAGGTGCCGGCTGAGCTAGAGGACAAAATCTACAGGTAGCCACTTTGCAAAAAACACCTCTGTTTTCTTTCAAAAAATGTGATGTGTGCACGTTGCGTTTTGGGGCATTTTCTGTCGCGGGCGCTAGGCCTACCCACACAAGTGAGGCATCATTTTTATTGTGAGACTTGGGGGAACGCTGGGTGGAAGGAAATTTGTGGCTCCTCTCTGATTCCAGAACTTTCTGTCACCAAAATGTGAGGAAAATGTGTTTTTTTAGCCACATTTTGAGGTTTGCAAAGGATTCTGGGTAACAGAACCTGGTCAGAGCCCCACAAGTCACCCCATCTTGGATTCTCCTAGGTCTCTAGTTTTAAAAAATGCATAGGTTTGGTAGGTTTCCCTAGGTGCCGGCTGAGCTAGAGGCCAAAATCTACAGGTAGGCACTTTGCAAAAAACACCTCTGTTTTCTTTCAAAAAATGTGATGTGTCCAAATTGCGTTTTGGGGCATTTCCTGTCGCGGGCGCTAGGTCTACCCACACAAGTAAGGTATCATTTTTATTGTGAGACTTGGGGGAACGCTGGGTGGAAGGAAATTTGTGGCTCCTCTCTGATTCCAGAACTTTCTGTCACCAAAATGTGAGGAAAATGTGTTTTTTTATCCACAGTTTGAGGTTTGCAAAGGATTCTGGGTAACAGAACCTGGTCAGAGCCCCACAAGTCACCCCATCTTGGATTCTCCTAGGTCTCTAGTTTTAAAAAATGCATAGGTTTGGTAGGTTTCCCTAGGTGCCGGCTGAGCTAGAGGCCAAAATCTACAGGTAGGCACTTTGCAAAAAACACCTCTGTTTTCTTTCAAAAAATGTGATGTGTCCAAATTGCGTTTTGGGGCATTTCCTGTCGCGGGCGCTAGGTCTACCCACACAAGTGAGGTATCAATTTTATTGTGAGACTTGGGGGAACGCTGGGTGGAAGGAAATTTGTGGCTCCTCTCTGATTCCAGAACCTTCTGTCACCAAAATGTGAGGAAAATGTGTTTTTTTAGCCACATTTTGAGGTTTGCAAAGGATTCTGGGTAACAGAACCTGGTCAGAGCCTCAGAAGTCACCTCATCTTGGATTCCCCTAGGTCTCTAGTTTTCAACAATGCACAGGTTTGGTAGGTTTCCCTAGGTGCCGGCTGAGCTAGAGGCCAAAATCTACAGGTAGGCACTTTGCAAAAAACACCTCTGTTTTCTTTAAAAAAATGTGATGTGTCCACGTTGCGCTTTGGGGCATTTCCTGTCGCGGGCACTAGGCCTACCCACACAAGTGAGGTATCATTTTTATTGTGAGACTTGGGGGAACGCTGGGTGGAAGGAAATTTGTGGCTCCTCTCTGATTCCAGAACTTTCTGTCACCAAAATGTGAGGAAAATGTGTTTTTTAGCCACATTTTGAGGTTTGCAAAGGATTCTGGGTAACAGAACCTGGTCAGAGCCCCACAAGTCACCCCATCTTGGATTCTCCTAGGTCTCTAGTTTTCGAAAATGCATTGGTTTGGTAGGTTTCCCTAGGTGCCGGCTGAGCTAGAGGCCAAAATCTACAGGTAGGCACTTTGCCAAAAACACCTCTGTTTTCTTTCAAAAAATGTGATGTGTCCACATTGTGTTTTGGGGCATTTCCTGTTGCGGGCCCAAGGCCTACCCACACAAGTGAGGTATCATTTTTATCGTGAGACTTGGGGGAACGCTGGGTGGAAGGAAATTTGTGGCTCCCCTCTGATTCCAGAACTTTCTGTCACCAAAATGTGAGGAAAATGTGTTTTTTTAGCCACATTTTGAGGTTTGCAAAGGATTCTCGGTAACAGAACCTGGTCAGAGCCCCACAAGTCACCCCATCTTGGATTCTCCTAGGTCTCTAGTTTTCGAAAATGCATAGGTTTGGTAGGTTTCCCTAGGTGCCGGCTGAGCTAGAGGCCAAAATCTACAGGTAGGCACATTGCAAAAAACACCTTTGTTTTCTTTCAAAAAATGTGATGTGTCCAAATTGCGTTTTGGGGCATTTCCTGTCGCGGGCGCTAGGTCTACCCACACAAGTGAGGTATCATTTTTATTGTGAGACTTGGGGGAACGCTGGGTGGAAGGAAATTTGTGGCTCCTCTCTGATTCCAGAACCTTCTGTCACCAAAATGTGAGGAAAATGTGTTTTTTTATCCACAGTTTGAGGTTTGCAAAGGATTCTGGGTAACAGAACCTGGTCAGAGCCCCACAAGTCACCCCATCTTGGATTCTCCTAGGTCTCTAGTTTTAAAAAATGCATAGGTTTGGTAGGTTTCCCTAGGTGCCGGCTGAGCTAGAGGCCAAAATCTACAGGTAGGCACTTTGCAAAAAACACCTCTGTTTTCTTTCAAAAAATGTGATGTGTCCAAATTGCGTTTTGGGGCATTTCCTGTCGCGGGCGCTAGGTCTACCCACACAAGTGAGGTATCAATTTTATTGTGAGACTTGGGGGAACGCTGGGTGGAAGGAAATTTGTGGCTCCTCTCTGATTCCAGAACCTTCTGTCACCAAAATGTGAGGAAAATGTGTTTTTTTAGCCACATTTTGAGGTTTGCAAAGGATTCTGGGTAACAGAACCTGGTCAGAGCCTCAGAAGTCACCTCATCTTGGATTCCCCTAGGTCTCTAGTTTTCAACAATGCACAGGTTTGGTAGGTTTCCCTAGGTGCCGGCTGAGCTAGAGGCCAAAATCTACAGGTAGGCACTTTGCAAAAAACACCTCTGTTTTCTTTAAAAAAATGTGATGTGTCCACGTTGCGCTTTGGGGCATTTCCTGTCGCGGGCACTAGGCCTACCCACACAAGTGAGGTATCATTTTTATTGTGAGACTTGGGGGAACGCTGGGTGGAAGGAAATTTGTGGCTCCTCTCTGATTCCAGAACTTTCTGTCACCAAAATGTGAGGAAAATGTGTTTTTTAGCCACATTTTGAGGTTTGCAAAGGATTCTGGGTAACAGAACCTGGTCAGAGCCCCACAAGTCACCCCATCTTGGATTCTCCTAGGTCTCTAGTTTTCGAAAATGCATTGGTTTGGTAGGTTTCCCTAGGTGCCGGCTGAGCTAGAGGCCAAAATCTACAGGTAGGCACTTTGCCAAAAACACCTCTGTTTTCTTTCAAAAAATGTGATGTGTCCACATTGTGTTTTGGGGCATTTCCTGTTGCGGGCCCAAGGCCTACCCACACAAGTGAGGTATCATTTTTATCGTGAGACTTGGGGGAACGCTGGGTGGAAGGAAATTTGTGGCTCCCCTCTGATTCCAGAACTTTCTGTCACCAAAATGTGAGGAAAATGTGTTTTTTTAGCCACATTTTGAGGTTTGCAAAGGATTCTCGGTAACAGAACCTGGTCAGAGCCCCACAAGTCACCCCATCTTGGATTCTCCTAGGTCTCTAGTTTTCGAAAATGCATAGGTTTGGTAGGTTTCCCTAGGTGCCGGCTGAGCTAGAGGCCAAAATCTACAGGTAGGCACATTGCAAAAAACACCTTTGTTTTCTTTCAAAAAATGTGATGTGTCCAAATTGCGTTTTGGGGCATTTCCTGTCGCGGGCGCTAGGTCTACCCACACAAGTGAGGTATCATTTTTATTGTGAGACTTGGGGGAACGCTGGGTGGAAGGAAATTTGTGGCTCCTCTCTGATTCCAGAACCTTCTGTCACCAAAATGTGAGGAAAATGTGTTTTTTTAACCACATTTTGAGGTTTGCAAAGGATTCTGGGTAACAGAACCTGGTCAGACCCCCAGAGGTCACCCCATCTTGGATTCCCCTAGGCCTCTAGTTTTAAAAAAATACATAGGTTTGGTAGGTTTCCCTAGGTGCCGGCTGAGCTAGAGGCCAAAATCTACAGGTAGGCACTTTGCAAAAAACACCTCTGTTTTCTTTCAAAAAATGTGATGTGTCCACATTGCGTTTTGGGGCATTTCCTGTTGCGGGCCCTAGGCCTACCCACACAAGTGAGGTATCATTTTTATCGTGAGACTTGGGGGAACACTGGGTGGAAGGAAATTTGTGGCTCCTCTCTGATTCCAGAACTTTCTGTCACCAAAATGTGAGGAAAATGTGTTTTTTTATCCACAGTTTGAGGTTTGCAAAGGATTCTGGGTAACAGAACCTGGTCAGAGCCCCACAAGTCACCCCATCTTGGATTCTCCTAGGTCTCTAGTTTTAAAAAATGCATAGGTTTGGTAGGTTTCCCTAGGTGCCGGCTGAGCTAGAGGCCAAAATCTACAGGTAGGCACTTTGCAAAAAACACCTCTGTTTTCTTTCAAAAAATGTGATGTGTCCAAATTGCGTTTTGGGGCATTTCCTGTCGCGGGCGCTAGGTCTACCCACACAAGTGAGGTATTTTTATTGTGAGACTTGGGGGAACGCTGGGTGGAAGGAAATTTGTGGCTCCTCTCTGATTCCAGAACTTTCTGTCACCAAAATGTGAGGAAAATGTGTTTTTTTAGCCACATTTTGAGGTTTGCAAAGGATTCTGGGTAACAGAACCTGGTCAGAGCCCCAGAGGTCACCTCATCTTGGATTCCCCTAGGCCTCTAGTTTTAAAAAATGCATAGGTTTGGTAGGTTTCCCTAGGTGCCGGCTGAGCTAGAGGCCAAAATCTACAGGTAGGCACTTTGCAAAAAACACCTCTGTTTTCTTTCAAAAAATGTGATGTGTCCACATTGCGTTTTGGGGCATTTCCTGTTGCGGGCCCTAGGCCTACCCACACAAGTGAGGTATCATTTTTATCGTGAGACTTGGGGGAACGCTGGGTGGAAGGAAATTTGTGGCTCCTCTCTGATTCCAGAACTTTCTGTCACCAAAATGTGAGGAAAATGTGTTTTTTTATCCACAGTTTGAGGTTTGCAAAGGATTCTGGGTAACAGAACCTGGTCAGAGCCCCACAAGTCACCCCATCTTGGATTCTCCTAGGTCTCTAGTTTTAAAAAATGCATAGGTTTGGTAGGTTTCCCTAGGTGCCGGCTGAGCTAGAGGCCAAAATCTACAGGTAGGCACTTTGCAAAAAACACCTCTGTTTTCTTTCAAAAAATGTGATGTGTCCAAATTGCGTTTTGGGGCATTTCCTGTCGCGGGCGCTAGGTCTACCCACACAAGTGAGGTATCATTTTTATTGTGAGACTTGGGGGAACGCTGGGTGGAAGGAAATTTGTGGCTCCTCTCTGATTCCAGAACCTTCTGTCACCAAAATGTGAGGAAAATGTGTTTTTTTAGCCACATTTTGAGGTTTGCAAAGGATTCTGGGTAACAGAACCTGGTCAGAGCCCCAGAGGTCACCCCATCTTGGATTCCCCTAGGCCTCTAGTTTTAAAAAATGCATAGGTTTGGTAGGTTTCCCTAGGTGCCGGCTGAGCTAGAGGCCAAAATCTACAGGTAGGCACTTTGCAAAAAACACCTCTGTTTTCTTTCAAAAAATGTGATGTGTCCACATTGCGTTTTGGGGCATTTCCTGTTGCGGGCCCTAGGCCTACCCACACAAGTGAGGTATCATTTTTATTGTGAGACTTGGGGGAACGCTGGGTGGAAGGAAATTTGTGGCTCCTCTCTGATTCCAGAACTTTCTGTCACCAAAATGTGAGGAAAATGTGTTTTTTAGCCACATTTTGAGGTTTGCAAAGGATTCTGGGTAACAGAACCTGGTCAGAGCCCCACAAGTCACCCCATCTTGGATTCTCCTAGGTCTCTAGTTTTCGAAAATGCATAGGTTTGGTAGGTTTCCCTAGGTGCCGGCTGAGCTAGAGGCCAAAATCTACAGGTAGGCACATTGCAAAAAACACCTTTGTTTTCTTTCAAAAAATGTGATGTGTCCAAATTGCGTTTTGGGGCATTTCCTGTCGCGGGCGCTAGGTCTACCCACACAAGTGAGGTATAATTTTTATTGTGAGACTTGGGGGAACGCTGGGTGGAAGGAAATTTGTGGCTCCTCTCTGATTCCAGAACCTTCTGTCACCAAAATGTGATGAAAATGTGTTTTTTTAGCCACATTTTGAGGTTTGCAAAGGATTCTGGGTAACAGAACCTGGTCAGAGCCCCAGAGGTCACCCCATCTTGGATTCCCCTAGGCCTCTAGTTTTAAAAAAATACATAGGTTTGGTAGGTTTCCCTAGGTGCCGGCTGAGCTAGAGGCCAAAATCTACAGGTAGGCACTTTGCAAAAAACACCTCTGTTTTCTTTCAAAAAATGTGATGTGTCCACATTGCGTTTTGGGGCATTTCCTGTTGCGGGCCCTAGGCCTACCCACACAAGTGAGGTATCATTTTTATCGTGAGACTTGGGGGAACACTGGGTGGAAGGAAATTTGTGGCTCCTCTCTGATTCCAGAACTTTCTGTCACCAAAATGTGAGGAAAATGTGTTTTTTTATCCACAGTTTGAGGTTTGCAAAGGATTCTGGGTAACAGAACCTGGTCAGAGCCCCACAAGTCACCCCATCTTGGATTCTCCTAGGTCTCTAGTTTTAAAAAATGCATAGGTTTGGTAGGTTTCCCTAGGTGCCGGCTGAGCTAGAGGCCAAAATCTACAGGTAGGCACTTTGCAAAAAACACCTCTGTTTTCTTTCAAAAAATGTGATGTGTCCAAATTGCGTTTTGGGGCATTTCCTGTCGCGGGCGCTAGGTCTACCCACACAAGTGAGGTATCATTTTTATTGTGAGACTTGGGGGAACGCTGGGTGGAAGGAAATTTGTGGCTCCTCTCTGATTCCAGAACCTTCTGTCACCAAAATGTGAGGAAAATGTGTTTTTTTAGCCACATTTTGAGGTTTGCAAAGGATTCTGGGTAACAGAACCTGGTCAGAGCCCCAGAGGTCACCTCATCTTGGATTCCCCTAGGCCTCTAGTTTTAAAAAATGCATAGGTTTGGTAGGTTTCCCTAGGTGCCGGCTGAGCTAGAGGCCAAAATCTACAGGTAGGCACTTTGCAAAAAACACCTCTGTTTTCTTTCAAAAAATGTGATGTGTCCACATTGCGTTTTGGGGCATTTCCTGTTGCGGGCCCTAGGCCTACCCACACAAGTGAGGTATCATTTTTATCGTGAGACTTGGGGGAACGCTGGGTGGAAGGAAATTTGTGGCTCCTCTCTGATTCCAGAACTTTCTGTCACCAAAATGTGAGGAAAATGTGTTTTTTTATCCACAGTTTGAGGTTTGCAAAGGATTCTGGGTAACAGAACCTGGTCAGAGCCCCACAAGTCACCCCATCTTGGATTCTCCTAGGTCTCTAGTTTTAAAAAATGCATAGGTTTTGTAGGTTTCCCTAGGTGCCGGCTGAGCTAGAGGCCAAAATCTACAGGTAGGCACTTTGCAAAAAACACCTCTGTTTTCTTTCAAAAAATGTGATGTGTCCAAATTGCGTTTTGGGGCATTTCCTGTCGCGGGCGCTAGGTCTACCCACACAAGTGAGGTATCATTTTTATTGTGAGACTTGGGGGAACGCTGGGTGGAAGGAAATTTGTGGCTCCTCTCTGATTCCAGAACCTTCTGTCACCAAAATGTGAGGAAAATGTGTTTTTTTAGCCACATTTTGAGGTTTGCAAAGGATTCTGGGTAACAGAACCTGGTCAGAGCCCCAGAGGTCACCCCATCTTGGATTCCCCTAGGCCTCTAGTTTTAAAAAATGCATAGGTTTGGTAGGTTTCCCTAGGTGCCGGCTGAGCTAGAGGCCAAAATCTACAGGTAGGCACTTTGCAAAAAACACCTCTGTTTTCTTTCAAAAAATGTGATGTGTCCACATTGCGTTTTGGGGCATTTCCTGTTGCGGGCCCTAGGCCTACCCACACAAGTGAGGTATCATTTTTATTGTGAGACTTGGGGGAACGCTGGGTGGAAGGAAATTTGTGGCTCCTCTCTGATTCCAGAACTTTCTGTCACCAAAATGTGAGGAAAATGTGTTTTTTAGCCACATTTTGAGGTTTGCAAAGGATTCTGGGTACCAGAACCTGGTCAGAGCCCCACAAGTCACCCCATCTTGGATTCTCCTAGGTCTCTAGTTTTCGAGAATGCATAGGTTTGGTAGGTTTCCCTAGGTGCCGGCTGAGCTAGAGGCCAAAATCTACAGGTAGGCACATTGCAAAAAACACCTTTGTTTTCTTTCAAAAAATGTGATGTGTCCAAATTGCGTTTTGGGGCATTTCCTGTCGCGGGCGCTAGGTCTACCCACACAAGTGAGGTATCATTTTTATTGTGAGACTTGGGGGAACGCTGGGTGGAAGGAAATTTGTGGCTCCTCTCTGATTCCAGAACCTTCTGTCACCAAAATGTGAGGAAAATGTGTTTTTTTAGCCACATTTTGAGGTTTGCAAAGGATTCTGGGTAACAGAACCTGGTCAGAGTCCCAGAGGTCACCCCATCTTGGATTCCCCTAGGCCTCTAGTTTTAAAAAATACATAGGTTTGGTAGGTTTCCCTAGGTGCCGGCTGAGCTAGAGGCCAAAATCTACAGGTAGGCACTTTGCAAAAAACACCTCTGTTTTCTTTCAAAAAATGTGATGTGTCCACATTGCGTTTTGGGGCATTTCCTGTTGCGGGCCCTAGGCCTACCCACACAAGTGAGGTATCATTTTTATCGTGAGACTTGGGGGAACGCTGGGTGGAAGGAAATTTGTGGCTCCTCTCTGATTCCAGAACTTTCTGTCACCAAAATGTGAGGAAAATGTGTTTTTTTATCCAGAGTTTGAGGTTTGCAAAGGATTCTGGGTAACAGAACCTGGTCAGAGCCCCACAAGTCACCCCATCTTGGATTCTCCTAGGTCTCTAGTTTTAAAAAATGCATAGGTTTGGTAGGTTTCCCTAGGTGCCGGCTGAGCTAGAGGCCAAAATCTACAGGTAGGCACTTTGCAAAAAACACCTCTGTTTTCTTTCAAAAAATGTGATGTGTCCAAATTGCGTTTTGGGGCATTTCCTGTCGCGGGCCCTAGGTCTACCCACACAAGTGAGGTATCATTTTTATTGTGAGACTTGGGGGAACGCTGGGTGGAAGGAAATTTGTGGCTCCTCTCTGATTCCAGAACCTTCTGTCACCAAAATGTGAGGAAAATGTTTTTTTTTAACCACATTTTGAGGTTTGCAAAGGATTCTGGGTAACAGAATCTGGTCAGAGCCCCAGAGGTCACCCCATCTTGGATTCCCCTAGGCCTCTAGTTTTAAAAAATGCATAGGTTTGGTAGGTTTCCCTAGGTGCCGGCTGAGCTAGAGGCCAAAATCTACAGGTAGGCACTTTGCAAAAAACACCTCTGTTTTCTTTAAAAAAATGTGATGTGTCCACATTGCGTTTTGGGGCATTTCCTGTTGCGGGCCCTAGGCCTACCCACACAAGTGAGGTATCATTTTTATCGTGAGACTTGGGGGAACGCTGGGTGGAAGGAAATTTGTGGCTCCTCTCTGATTCCAGAACTTTCTGTCACCAAAATGTGAGGAAAATGTGTTTTTTTAGCCACATTTTGAGGTTTGCAAAGGATTATGGGTAACAGAACCTGGTCAGAGCCTCAGAAGTCACCTCATCTTGGATTCCCCTAGGTCTCTAGTTTTCAACAATGCACAGGTTTGGTAGGTTTCCCTAGGTGCCGGCTGAGCTAGAGGCCAAAATCTACAGGTAGGCACTTTGGAAAAAACACCTCTGTTTTCTTTAAAAAAATGTGATGTGTCCACGTTGCGCTTTGGGGCATTTCCTGTCGCGGGCGCTAGGCCTACCCACACAAGTGAGGTATCATTTTTATTGTGAGACTTGGGGGAACGCTGGGTGGAAGGAAATTTGTGGCTCCTCTCTGATTCCAGAACTTTCTGTCACCAAAATGTGAGGAAAATGTGTTTTTTAGCCACATTTTGAGGTTTGCAAAGGATTCTGGGTAACAGAACCTGGTCAGAGCCCCACAAGTCACCCCATCTTGGATTCTCCTAGGTCTCTAGTTTTCGAAAATGCATTGGTTTGGTAGGTTCCCTAGGTGCCGGCTGAGCTAGAGGCCAAAATCTATAGGTAGGCACTTTGCCAAAAACACCTCTGTTTTCTTTCAAAAAATGTGATGTGTCCACATTGTGTTTTGGGGCATTTCCTGTTGCGGGCCCAAGGCCTACCCACACAAGTGAGGTATCATTTTTATCGTGAGACTTGGGGGAACGCTGGGTGGAAGGAAATTTGTGGCTCCCCTCTGATTCCAGAACTTTCTGTCACCAAAATGTGAGGAAAATGTGTTTTTTTTTGCCACATTTTGAGGTTTGCAAAGGATTCTGGGTAACAGAACCTGGTCAGAGCCCCACAAGTAACCCCATCTTGGATTCTCCTAGGTCTCTAGTTTTCGAAAATGCATAGGTTTGGTAGGTTTCCCTAGGTGCCGGCTGAGCTAGAGGCCAAAATCTACAGGTAGGCACATTGCAAAAAACACCTTTGTTTTCTTTCAAAAAATGTGATGTGTGCACGTTGCGGTTTGGGGCATTTCCTGTCGCGGGTGCTAGGCCTACCCACACAAGTGAGGTATCATGTTTATCGGGAGACTTGGGGGAACGCTGGGTGAAAGGACATTTGTGGCTCCTCTCTGATTCCAGAACTTTCTGTCACCAAAATGTGTTTTTTTAGCCACATTTTGAGGTTTGCAAAGGATTCTGGGTAACAGAACCTGGTCAGAGCCCCACAAGTCACCCCATCTTGGATTCTCCTAGGTCTCTAGTTTTAAAAATGCATAGGTTTGGTAGGTTTCCCTAGGTGCCGGCTGAGCTAGAGGCCAAAATCTACAGGTAGGCACTTTGCAAAAAACACCTCTGTTTTCTTTCAAAAAATGTGATGTGTCCAAATTGCGTTTTGGGGCATTTCCTGTCGCGGGCGCTAGGTCTACCCACACAAGTGAGGTATCATTTTTATTGTGAGACTTGGGGGAACGCTGGGTGGAAGGAAATTTGTGGCTCCTCTCTGATTCCAGAACTTTCTGTCACCAAAATGTGAGGAAAATGTGTTTTTTTATCCACAGTTTGAGGTTTGCAAAGGATTCTGGGTAACAGAACCTGGTCAGAGCCCCACAAGTCACCCCATCTTGGATTCTCCTAGGTCTCTAGTTTTAAAAAATGCATAGGTTTGGTAGGTTTCCCTAGGTGCCGGCTGAGCTAGAGGCCAAAATCTACAGGTAGGCACTTTGCAAAAAACACCTCTGTTTTCTTTAAAAAAATGTGATGTGTCCAAATTGCGTTTTGGGGCATTTCCTGTCGCGGGCGCTAGGTCTACCCACACAAGTGAGGTATCATTTTTATTGTGAGACTTGGGGGAACGCTGGGTGGAAGGAAATTTGTGGCTCCTCTCTGATTCCAGAACCTTCTGTCACCAAAATGTGAGGAAAATGTGTTTTTTTAGCCACATTTTGAGGTTTGCAAAGGATTCTGGGTAACAGAACCTGGTCAGAGCCCAGAGGTCACCCCATCTTGGATTCCCCTAGGCCTCTAGTTTTAAAAAATCCATAGGTTTGGTAGGTTTCCCTAGGTGCCGGCTGAGCTAGAGGCCAAAATCTACAGGTAGGCACTTTGCAAAAAACACCTCTGTTTTCTTTCAAAAAATGTGATGTGTCCACATTGCGTTTTGGGGCATTTCCTGTTGCGGGCCCTAGGCCTACCCACACAAGTGAGGTATCATTTTTATCGTGAGACTTGGGGGAACGCTGGGTGGAAGGAAATTTGTGGCTCCTCTCTGATTCCAGAACTTTCTGTCACCAAAATGTGAGAAAAATGTGTTATTTTAGCCACATTTTGAGGTTTGCAAAGGATTATGGGTAACAGAACCTGGTCAGAGCCTCAGAAGTCACCTCATCTTGGATTCCCCTAGGTCTCTAGTTTTCAACAATGCACAGGTTTGGTAGGTTTCCCTAGGTGCCGGCTGAGCTAGAGGCCAAAATCTACAGGTAGGCACTTTGCAAAAAACACCTCTGTTTTCTTTAAAAAAATGTGATGTGTCCACGTTGCGCTTTGGGGCATTTCCTGTCGCGGGCCGCTAGGCCTACCCACACAAGTGAGGTATCATTTTTATTGTGAGACTTGGGGGAACGCTGGGTGGAAGGAAATTTGTGGCTCCTCTCTGATTCCAGAACTTTCTGTCACCAAAATGTGAGGAAAATGTGTTTTTTTAGCCACATTTTGAGGTTTGCAAAGGATTCTGGGTAACAGAACCTGGTCAGAGCCCCACAAGTCACCCCATCTTGGATTCTCCTAGGTCTCTAGTTTTCGAAAATGCATTGGTTTGGTAGGTTTCCCTAGGTGCCGGCTGAGCTAGAGGCCAAAATCTACAGGTAGGCACTTTGCCAAAAACACCTCTGTTTTCTTTCAAAAAATGTGATGTGTCCACATTGTGTTTTGGGGCATTTCCTGTTGCGGGCCCAAGGCCTACCCACACAAGTGAGGTATCATTTTTATCGTGAGACTTGGGGGAACGCTGGGTGGAAGGAAATTTGTGGCTCCCTCTGATTCCAGAACTTTCTGTCACCAAAATGTGAGGAAAATGTGTTTTTTTAGCCACATTTTGAGGTTTGCAAAGGATTCTCGGTAACAGAACCTGGTCAGAGCCCCACAAGTCACCCCATCTTGGATTCTCCTAGGTCTCTAGTTTTCGAAAATGCATAGGTTTGGTAGGTTTCCCTAGGTGCCGGCTGAGCTAGAGGCCAAAATCTACAGGTAGGCACATTGCAAAAAACACCTTTGTTTTCTTTCAAAAAATGTGATGTGTCCAAATTGCGTTTTGGGGCATTTCCTGTCGCGGGCGCTAGGTCTACCCACACAAGTGAGGTATCATTTTTATTGTGAGACTTGGGGGAACGCTGGGTGGAAGGAAATTTGTGGCTCCTCTCTGATTCCAGAACCTTCTGTCACCAAAATGTGAGGAAAATGTGTTTTTTTAGCCACATTTTGAGGTTTGCAAAGGATTCTGGGTAACAGAACCTGGTCAGAGCCCCAGAGGTCACCCCATCTTGGATTCCCCTAGGCCTCTAGTTTAAAAAAATACATAGGTTTGGTAGGTTTCCCTAGGTGCCGGCTGAGCTAGAGGCCAAAATCTACAGGTAGGCACTTTGCAAAAAACACCTCTGTTTTCTTTCAAAAAATGTGATGTGTCCACATTGCGTTTTGGGGCATTTCCTGTTGCGGGCCCTAGGCCTACCCACACAAGTGAGGTATCATTTTTATCGTGAGACTTGGGGGAACGCTGGGTGGAAGGAAATTTGTGGCTCCTCTCTGATTCCAGAACTTTCTGTCACCAAAATGTGAGGAAAATGTGTTTTTTTATCCACAGTTTGAGGTTTGCAAAGGATTCTGGGTAACAGAACCTGGTCAGAGCCCCACAAGTCACCCCATCTTGGATTCTCCTAGGTCTCTAGTTTTAAAAAATGCATAGGTTTGGTAGGTTTCCCTAGGTGCCGGCTGAGCTAGAGGCCAAAATCTACAGGTAGGCACTTTGCAAAAAACATCTCTGTTTTCTTTCAAAAAATGTGATGTGTCCAAATTGCGTTTTGGGGCATTTCCTGTCGCGGGCGCTAGGTCTACCCACACAAGTGAGGTATCATTTTTATTGTGAGACTTGGGGGAACGCTGGGTGGAAGGAAATTTGTGGCTCCTCTCTGATTCCAGAACCTTCTGTCACCAAAATGTGAGGAAAATGTGTTTTTTTAGCCACATTTTGAGGTTTGCAAAGGATTCTGGGTAACAGAACCTGGTCAGAGCCCCAGAGGTCACCTCATCTTGGATTCCCCTAGGCCTCTAGTTTTAAAAAATGCATAGGTTTGGTAGGTTTCCCTAGGTGCCGGCTGAGCTAGAGGCCAAAATCTACAGGTAGGCACTTTGCAAAAAACACCTCTGTTTTCTTTAAAAAAATGTGATGTGTCCACATTGCGTTTTGGGGCATTTCCTGTTGCGGGCCCTAGGCCTACCCACACAAGTGAGGTATCATTTTTATCGTGAGACTTGGGGGAACGCTGGGTGGAAGGAAATTTGTGGCTCCTCTCTGATTCCAGAACTTTCTGTCACCAAAATGTGAGGAAAATGTGTTTTTTTATCCACAGTTTGAGGTTTGCAAAGGATTCTGGGTAACAGAACCTGGTCAGAGCCCCACAAGTCACCCCATCTTGGATTCTCCTAGGTCTCTAGTTTTAAAAAATGCATAGGTTTGGTAGGTTTCCCTAGGTGCCGGCTGAGCTAGAGGCCAAAATCTACAGGTAGGCACTTTGCAAAAAACACCCTCTGTTTTCTTTCAAAAAATGTGATGTGTCCAAATTGCGTTTTGGGGCATTTCCTGTCGCGGGCGCTAGGTCTACCCACACAAGTGAGGTATCATTTTTATTGTGAGACTTGGGGAACGCTGGGTGGAAGGAAATTTGTGGCTCCTCTCTGATTCCAGAACCTTCTGTCACCAAAATGTGAGGAAAATGTGTTTTTTTAGCCACATTTTGAGGTTTGCAAAGGATTCTGGGTAACAGAACCTGGTCAGAGCCCCAGAGGTCACCCCATCTTGGATTCCCCTAGGCCTCTAGTTTTAAAAAATGCATAGGTTTGGTAGGTTTCCCTAGGTGCCGGCTGAGCTAGAGGCCAAAAGCTACAGGTAGGCACTTTGCAAAAAACACCTCTGTTTTCTTTCAAAAAATGTGATGTGTCCACATTGCGTTTGGGGCATTTCCTGTTGCGGGCCCTAGGCCTACCCACACAAGTGAGGTATCATTTTTATCGTGAGACTTGGGGGAACGCTGGGTGGAAGGAAATTTGTGGCTCCTCTCTGATTCCAGAACTTTCTGTCACCAAAATGTGAGG